>NC_092387.1:33168015-33494087 GCF_030028105.1 Mobula birostris
ACAGCTCCCACCTCCATTGAGCTAAAAGATGAATCCCTTTTTACTGAGGTCAGAGACATGACATCAGAGGGAGTGCAGGCATAAGACCAGCAGGAATAAATGGAGCAGGGCTACAATGAAGGCCTTGAGGTGTAGACTATTTTCTAAATGGAGAGAAAATCAAAAATCAGAGGGGTAAATGGACTGGGAGTCTGCATGCAAGATTCCCTGCAGGTTAACTTGTAGGTTGAGTCAGTGGCAAGGAATGCAAATGCAATGTTAGCATTCATTTCATGGGGACTAGAATATAAGATTAAGGATGTAATGCTGAGGCTTTATAAGGCATTAGTCAGACTGCACAGGGAGTATTGTGAGCAGTTTTGGGCCACTTTGCTGAGAAAAGATGTGTTGGCATTGGAGAGGGTCCAGACTAGGTTTATGAGAATAATCCCAGGAATGAAAGAGTTAATATATGAGGAGTGGTTGATGGCCTGTGCTTGCTGGAGTTTAGAAGAATGAAGCCTAACAAATATTGAAAGGCCTAAACAAAGTGGATGTTCAGAGGATTTTTCCTATAGTGGGTGAGTATAGGACCAAAGGGCACAGCCTCAGAATAGAAGGACCTCCCTTTAGAAAAGAGATGAGGAAAAAGTGGATAAGCTTAGAGTGTGGATCAGTACTTGGAGCTATGATGTTGTAGCCATTACAGAGACTTGGATGGCTCAGGGGCAGGAATGGCTACTTAGAGTGCCAGGCTTTAGATGTTTCAGAAAGGACAGGGAGGGAGGCAAAAGAAGTGATATCACGGCTGCAGAAAAGGAGGAAGTCATGGAGGGATTGTCTACGGAGTCTCTGTGTGTGGTAGGTAGAAACAGGAAAGGGTCAATAACTCTACTGGATGTTTTTTTATAGACCACCCAATAGTAACAGGGACATCGAGGAGATAAGGAGACAGATTCTGGAAAGGTGTAATAATAACAGGATTGTCATGGTGGGAGATTTTAATTTCCCAAATATTGATTGGCATCTCCCTAGAGCAAGGGGGTTTAGATGAGGTGGAGTTTGTTAGGTGGTTGTAGACAGGTCATATTCTGCATGGAGGTTGGTGACCAGTGGTGTGCCTCAGGGATCTGTTCTGGGACCCCTTCTCTTCATGATTTTTATAAACGACCTGGATGAAGAAGTGGAGGGATGGGTTAGTACATTTGCTGATGACACAAAGGTTGGGGGTGCTGTGGATAGTGTGGAAGGCTGTCCAATGTTACAGCAGGACATCGATAGGATACAAAACTGGGCTGAGATGTGGCAAATGGAGTTCAACCCAGATAAGTGTGAGGTGGTTCATTTTGGTAGGTCAAATAAGATGGTAGAATATAGTATTAATGATAAGACTCTTGGCAGTGTGAAAGATCAGAGGGATCTTGGGGTCGGAGTCCATAGGACATTCAAAGCTGCTGCGCAAGCTCGCTCTATGGTTAAGAAGGCATACGGTGCATTGGCCTTCATCAACCATGAGATTGAGTTTAAGAGACGAGAGGTAATGTTACAGCTATATAGGATCCTGGTCAGACCCCACTTGGAGTACTGTGCTCAGTTCTGATCACCTCATTACAGGAAGGATGTTGAAACTATAAAAAGGGTGCAGAGGAGATTTACTAGGATGTAGCCTGGATTGGGGAGCATGCCTTATGAGAACAGGTTGAGTGAACTCGGCCTTTTCTCCTGGGAGAGGCGGAGGATGAGAGATGACCTGATAGTGGTGTATAAGATTATGAGAGGCATTGATCGTGTGGATAGTCAGAGGCTTTTTCCCCAGGGCTGAAATGGCTAACGTGAGAGGGCACAATTTTAAGTAGCTTGGAAGTAGGTATAGAGGAGATGTCAGGGGTAAGTTTTTTTTATGCAGAGAGTGATGAGTGCATGGAATGGGCTGCCGGCGATGGTGGTGGAGGCAGATACAATAGGATCTTTTAAGAGACTCCTGGATAGGTACATGGAACTTCAAAAAATAGAGGGCTATGGGTAACCCTAGGTAATGTCTAAAGTAAGTACATGTTTGGCACAGCTTTGTTTTCTATGTTTTGATATTTCTATGTTTCTTTATCCAGTTGCTGGTAAATCTATGGAATTCAGTCCCACAAACAGTTATGGAGGCCAAGTCGCTTAGTATATTTAAAGTGGAGGTTGACAGTTACTTCATTAGTGAGGGCATCAAAGTTTACTGGGAAATGGTAGGAGAATGGGGTTGAGAGGGACAATAAATCAGCCATGATGGAATGGCAGAGCAAGCTTGATGGCCTGAATGGCCTAATTCTGCTCCTATGTCTCATGGCCGTATATTTTCATCAAAACTCAGTGACTTTATGTACTAGAACTGCCTCAATATCAGCACAAACGGGGACAGACAGATCTATTTCACACACTGCAACAGCAGTTTACACATGGTGGCAAACAGTAAAACAGTCTACAGTCTATGACACAGTTTTTGTCACTGACATATGGTACACACACTATGACATATAGTATACATACAGTGAAATATATTTTGCTTACTGTGACATACATTCTGCACACTGTGACTTACAGATTACACACTGCAGGATAGTCTACATATTGTGACACACATTTCACAGACTGTGACATAGAATTTAAACACTGACAGAACAATCAGGTTTTATTAACCTTGCTTCCTTTCAATTTATGCTATTTAAAGAGCTAACAATCAAAATGTTCTGTTTATCCCCACTCTGATCCGTGACCTCCTGCGACCTCAGGCTCAGAGGCGTGCCTGGAATGCTTTGCCTGTGGAAATCACAGTCACTCCCTGTTTCTCAGCATTGGAATTAATCCAGGCTACTGCTACACTTCAGTTTGCTGTTCAGTGTCGCATTAGGGAACTCAACCAAGCTCCATACTGAAAAGGAGGAGACTTCAGCCAGCAGAAAGTATAGAATGGGCATCAGTGTTTGCCCATCTCGCTGTATTTAGAGATTGCATAGGGAGATCCCTTATCATTCTAGTGAGATCCCTAATCATCAACAACAGAGCCTGGCTAGATCCAACTAAAGCCCCCTCACACAATATATTGTTCTTCGTGTGTCCAGTTTGCTCCGAGCCCTTGGGAGAATTCTCCCACCTTCTTTCCATCTCTGCAACATCCATTCATTCAGTCACAACACTCCCTTGTAGCTGGAAGTGTATTTCAGTTGAGAGGGCATGCTGGATGCTGAGCTTGCCGACCTCATTAGATAACGTGATATTGAGACAACAGTATTAATTTCAGTGCAGCTTTTCATAGGGAGATCAAAAATTGCTATTCCAGAAGTCCCTCACTTTATATTAGACTTCCTCAAAGAGCAGAAGGGGAGATGTTCCAAAAATTGTTCTGCAGTAATGACCAGAGCATCAATGTTTGTTCAAGCTATCCAAGACAGAAATGGTAAATGGACACCAGACATGTTGCTGTTTAGACACTAGGACTGCCTCAGTCTTTGTACACTTCACGTAGTCATCAGCACCTAAGCTCACTAACTGAGCCCATACCTGCATACTAGTACAGCTTCATTATTTCCACACAACGGGACAAATGTTGCATTTATTCAAACTAAGATAGATTCATCGTCAAACAAGGGAACAATCAGAATTTGTATTTCCTAGAGCAGATACAGGGATTTGAACACACTGGTATACATAGTGTTGGAAGCTTCAGTGCAAGCACACATTGAAAGAATCGCAAGGAGGTGGAGATGCAACCATGCCTTCCTAACTACCCTGGTTTGACCTGATCTCTGATGCTGCCTGTGTCGAACTTACACATGCTTTCCTTGTGATCATGTGGGTTTCACCCAGATATCCTGGTTTCCTTCCACATTCAAAGACACCAGACACTTAAACAGACCTCTCATATGATAAAGCTGAACTCTTGATCTCTCAATCTAATTCATATATGGATACTTGTATCCATATATCAGCAAACCATCGAGAGGGCATGCAAACAAAAAACTTTTCACTGTATCTCAGTATATAGTATGTGTCCGTAATAAACCACTTACCAGTAACCAATTACAGACTGGTAGATTAATTGGCCACTGTAAATTATCCCAAGTTTAGTGACAAGAGATTCAGGGGAGTCGATAGCCTTGTGAGAGACAACATATCACAGGGAGGTAGGTAAGGGGAATGGGATTGATGACATTGTTCTAAGTGCCGACACAGACTTGTTAGGCTGAAAGGCTTCCCTCTGTGTCATGGGGAAATATCATAAAAACCTACAACAATCTTCAATTGATGAGAAATTTTAAATGTTAGAATCAGTCATCTGTATTTTGCATATCTGTAAACAGATAATAAGGCTCAGGTCCCAGCTGTATTGACTGCATAACACTGGAGTAATATTCCCTCAAAACTCAATAATAATGGAGAAGTCACTTTGTTTTATCTACAAACATACAGTATATGAAGTACTTTGTGAATAATTAAATATATAATATGCCAAAACATTCTTTTTCATGAGAACTTAATCATAATGCCGCAATGTGCTGCTGTGAAGAAGATAACCCAAGGCTAGAGGATGGTAATAATCAGTTGGTGAGGTGGGAGAGTAATGACAGAGGATGAACTTTAGAAAGACCAATGAGGATAAAATGCTCACAATGAATGGTCACAACCCTCAGAAGAATGAAGGAACAGAGAATGAAATTCAAAAGAAAAGTAAAACAGAAAACGCTGAAAAAACTCAGCAGGTCAGGCAAGATCTGCAGAAAGAGATAGTCAATACTTTGAGTCTGCAACCCTTCATTAGAACTAGGGAAGGGAGAAATGCAAATTTGTTTTCAGTAGAAATGAAGGTGGGGAGGGACATGTAAAACCAAAGGAATGACTGGGATAGGACAAGTCAAAATGGCTCAATGGGAATCGTGATCAGCACATGAAGGTGGTAAAGGAGGCATTGATTAAAAGAGCAGGAAGATTACAGTACAACTTTACAAATCATTGGTTATGCCAAGTTCTGTGTACAGAGGGATCCCTGGTTAAGGAAGACTTGACTTAACGAAAATCTGATTTTACACAATTTCTCCCTCACTCTACTATCAGGTGAAGTACCCAGATCTCTTTATGTGGAAACAATGCAGAGGTCACCTATAGGCAAAGCCAATGCATTCTCTCAACTCTTTTTCTGTTGTGATCAGACATTACAAAGCCCAAACCACCTCTCATTATTGCACACTTATTAATTATCTGATAAGCTCCCACCCACCCCAACAAACCCATTCTCTCACCCATCAATATACCTATTTCTGAAGATGGAAAATTCAGTTTATGGGTGGTTCCCAGGAACAGAACCTTTTCTTAACTTGGGGACCCTTGTACAGTTCTGGTTGCCACATGCAGCATGGATGCGATAAAAAGGGAGAGTAGGCAGAGCAGAAAGGATTCACCAGGACGTTGCCTGGATTGGAGTGATTGATTTATGTGGAGGGACTAATCTAGTTTCCTATGAGTGAAGGAGGCTGGGGAAGGAGTTTCCTTGTGGAGGTACACAAAATTATAAGAGACACAGATATTATGTAGATAATATGTAGATATTAGGAAACCTTTCGCCATAGCAGAGGTATCTAACACAAAAGGCCATAAGCTTAAGTTAAGGAGAAAGAGTCTTGTAGGGGAACAGAGGAAGACATTTTGTACCCAAAGGGTGGGTAGCATCTGGAACACAGTCCCTGAGTAGGTGATGGACATGGAGACTCCCACAACTTTAGAAAATATCCATACGTGCACGTGAATGATTAAGGTATGGAGGGCCATGGACCAACTGCTGGTAAATAGGATTAAATAAGGGAGTTATTTAATGGTTGACAAGGCTCTGTGCTGTATCCCTCTTCGATGTGTATCTGCCCTGGTGAGTCAGAACACTGAAGCAGTCCTATATGTGCTGAGTCACACTGGCGAATTGCAATGACAGATGTTAATTTCAGTTCTATTATAATAGTCCAGGCGCACTTTCACTAGACAACGCCTCCTAACCCAACATGAGTCCTGACGATTGTTGAACTTTGTGCAATCACACAAGGAATCCAGGACATTCTGACATTACTGTAAGCTGCCTGGCTGGCAAATGTTTGATTGCAGTAACAGAGAAGAGATGGAGGCATGTCCTGATTTTTCAAGAAACAGAGACTGGGAGTTGCTGTTTGAGGAGAACCTCAGGAAAAGTGAGGTGCCTTCATGTGTGGCTTCACTATCATCTCCAGATCATGAATAATCTGTCTAAGCACACAGGCCATTTTCACACAAAGGGACAGGCATGCAGCACAGTTGTAGTCATTTTCTAGCTTTGTTATTTCAGGCTCTCCAGAGAGTCACCTTCACATCACTACCCCACCCAACCCAAATACTAAAGCACAAGCAGGAGGAGGTTGTTTGGAGGCAGCAGAGAAGATGCAGAATTGAAAGAGTACATTACTTTGTTTCATCTGACTCTATTGAATATCAGTTTAGATATTGGAATCATGATGGCAAGGGGTGCTAAATTAGAGGGAAGCATTTCACAACAGGAGACCCTTGTCCCTAGTAAGATGCAAGCAGGAAATGCCCAAAGCATAGAATGCAGCTGCCAGACGAGGAATTTAGTCTTCCACATGACCCCACCAAGTCAATCATCATCCATTCATTTACACTGACGGAGGATGAAAGGTGACCTGATAGAGGAGTACAAGATAATGAGAGGCACTGATCATGCGGATAGTCAGAGGCTTTTCCCTAGGGTTGAAATGGCTAACATGAGAGGGCACAGTTTTAAGGTGCTTGGAATTAGGTACAGAGGAGATGTCAGGGGTAAGTTTTTTTACATAGAGAGTGGTGAGTGCGTGGAATGGGCTGCCAGTGACGGTGGTGGAGGAGGATTTGATAGGGTCTTTCAAGAGACTCCTGGATATGTACATGGAACTTAGAAAAATAGAGGGCTATGGGTAACCCTAGGTAATTAGTAAAGTAAGTACTTGTTCAGCACAGCATTGTGGGCCGAAGGGCCTGTATTGTGCTGTAGGTTTTCGAAGTTCCGATGTTTCATCCCACATTAATCCAGTATTTAAAATTCTATCCCCCACCCACTTGCTGGATTATGTCCCTCATCTACACTTTGGAGGCCATTTACAGTGGCCAATTAACCTTTCAACTTGCACATCATTGGAAAGTGGGAGGAAACCAGAACATCCGGAAGATACCCAGAAGCCCAGCAATCATGTGGAGAACCGGCAAAATCTATTCTCGGATAGCATGTGTAGTCAGGACCAAATCCAGATCTTTACAGCCGTGAGGCAGCAGCTCTGCTGGTTGTACCACCCTAAATCGTGGCTGATGTGGATGCAAACTGAAACATCTGGAGCATTATCAAGCCTGTTGAGCAAAGCATATCAGATAGGCAGCAATTCATCTTCAACCTTGCACAGGCAGTAAGGAGAACACGATTTCTTCCTCTGGAGAAGAAACCATTTTCTGAGCCAGCATTGATATTCTCAGCTAGTATTTACTGGATTACATTCCTGCCACCATGAAGATACAAGATAAGACCAGAAAAAGTTTTGGTGCTCCTGCAGAATCTCAGCCTGGCCTAACCGGACCATTGCTTTCTGTCATTGAGGAAGGAGACTGCTATCAAGAGAGAATGGAGAAATACCCCCTGGAAGCAGAGTTTCAGCCCTGTGGGAACAGAAGAACACCAGAGGAACAGACAGTTCCCTCTTAGCAGGTTGCTGCTCTGTAAGAACAAAAATTAACCTCCTGAGAAAACACTGTAGGCTTCAATGATTAATCATTAATCAATTGCAGGAGGAACTCAACAGGTCAGGCAGCATCTATGGAGGGAAATGGACAGGTGATGTTGCAGGTCAAGACCCTCTCCAGATAGAATGATAGAAGGGAGAGAGTCAGGATAAAGGGATGAAAGCAGGGGGCCACAAGAGCTGGCAAACTATAGGCAGATGCAGGTCAGGAGGAGAGGGGTGTGATAGGCAGCTGGAGGAGGGAAGAGTGCTGTTTTCAGGACTTGGTGGTGAGGATTGAACAGTTCTGAAGTCTTTAAAGCCTAAAATGCAACCTGAGTCACTGCAAATCCACAGGCCAGTATCCACCCAGCAGTGGAAAAGATCAAAACATTTTTGAACGGCAGATCTTGCAAATCTGAAATAAAATAAGAATATGCTGGAAAGAGTCAGCAGATCGGGCGGCATCGATAGTAGGGGAAGCAGAACTAACATTTCAAATTAAAGATATTCATCAGAACTGGAAACAGGATTATACAAAGGTCATTTTAGTCTCAAAGAAGGTGGGGGAAGGATGCATGGAACAAAGAAAATATTAATGATAGTCAGCGATGTCCACTGCCATTGTAGGTGTCAACTTTTGACCTCCAAACATCAGTTCTGAGGCAATGGCCTCCTGTTCATCCCATACACTGTCATCTCAGACTGCAGCCACAATGCTACCACTGGAAGCCAACCCTTCTACGGCAAGAACACATTGTGGGTACCAATAGGGAATATACAGTATGCTGCCCCCACAGGTAAAAGAGTCTGGATCAATCACTGCAACTGCCATCAATAAACCCCTGCATCTTGGTAGTACATATGCAAAGCTGAGGCAGGAAGCATTCACAAAGGGTAGGCATTGGGGTGTATAATGGTAAATGATAGAACATTAATAAGCTTTATTTTGGTTCATTATGTTCATTTAAATGCGAATTAAAATGTTTCTGTTCATTAAAGCACCAAAATCCAATCTCATTTGCCAATAGAGTGAATGTTCAGTCTCATGAGAGATGGACTAATATATTCTACCATACTGTCCCTCATTGTTACAGTAATTCTTCAATCAGATGTTCAAGGTCAGTCAAAGCCTAGGCAACATGGAGGAACATCAGAAATCATTGGGACACAGCTGCTGAAACACTTTTCCATTTCCCTTAATAAAGGAGAATCCAGTATTCCATTTCTGAATGGAGTAACGTGACAGATGTATTTGGGGTGTCCTCTGATAGGAAAATACAACATTACCAATCATAAACTTTAGGATCACATTACCTCAAAATGCTCTCGAGAGATTCATGATGAGTGCCCCTCACCCTGACCCTGTGGTGTTGATGAACAATGAAACTGAAGTCAGAGGTAATCACACATTGATAAATGGAGGCAAAGTCAATGAGATCATGCCACACAAGCCTAGCAAACCTGGAGTCGACATTTTAGCAAATAATTCTTCAGTAAGACACCGAGTTATTGTTCAGCTTCCAGATCCATCTGTGGATCCTGTTCCTGATTATTTGGGAAGCCCAGTACTTCACACCTATATCAAGCTATCTGCAGTACTAACTTCCCTTTCAACACTGAAATGTTTCTAGTCTTCCATCAGCCTCATTCAGGAATGGCATGAGGAATGCTGGTCTTCAGATAAGAATACAGTTTTGCTTCACTTCTGTATGATCCACTGAAGTAGCTTTTCTACTGTGACTTCTCAGCATGGTTCCTCATTAGATGGTAATAAGCCACTACTATAATGTTTACAGACTCGTAGATCTACATTAGTATATGCGCATCTGCTCAAAGGGCATGGAATAAGGTGTTTTGACAGCTGGCCAGAAACCAGCTAAACTGCATGTCCAGCGAAGGTTTCCTTTCACATATCAGCTGTGGTCTGTTTTCCTGTGGCTCCTCTTATACAGATGTTGATCCAACTTTTCCTCCTCTGGATCTTCCTGCTCCTTCTTCGCATGAGCCCCAGAGTCAAGGATTCAGATGGTGCTGTTATCAAAATTTTTTCAGATGCATCAGAGGATGGTGAAGCATGAAATCCTTGTCTGATAACTACAGGAGTGCACTCCTGAGAGGGGCAGAGAGCAGAATGATACTTTGTGATTTATTTTCTCCACTAGGTGACTGGTGATGCTATACCCTTCTTTGTAAGAAAACACGCCAGAGTGAGAAGTCATGGAACTTTTAACCTTTGCAGCAGTCCTGCCAGTGCTAGGCGAGAAGGACTGTCAACAGCTCATGCAATTTCACTCCATATTTAGCACTGACCATGAGAAAATTCATTTCATGGTTGACTACCACAATCATTTGGACATTGGTCTGCCTTGTGCTTCATGAAGGGTTGCAGATCCCAAAAGACAGCACAAAGGGACAATGAGATTTTGGTCTTTTATTGAATCTTGGGAAACCCACTATTCTGGAAAATCCATACACCCACTCAGCCTCATACTCTCTTCTGAAGCAAAAGTAGAGGAGACCCCTTTCTTTTATTGGGGACAGCAGTAAATTCTCCAACACTGGAAGAATCATCACAGATCAACAAACACCACGTGGAATGATTCAAAAGCAACACTGGTTGTGGAGTGGAGAGTGAAGAAGCTTATGTAAGATAATAACTGGATCTAGATGAACAGGTGAAATGGGCCAGTGGACAGCAGATAGAATTTAACTCAGGCAAGGGTGAGGCACTACATTCTGGTAAGTTAAAACAGGGAAGGACTTACATAGTAAATGACACAGCCGTGGAGAATGTTGTGGAACAGGGATGCCTAAGGGTACTGGGCATATAGTTCCCTGAAAGTGAAGACACGTCAGGTGAAGAAGAGGGTTTTTAGCATATATGCATTTAGTGTCAGTGACTTTACAACCATAAAGTGGATATTGTATGCATTTCCGGTTGCCCAGCTTTAGGAAGGATGTCATGAAACTGGAAAGTGGGTAGAAAGGATTCATAAGGATGTTACTAGGAACAGATGGTCTGAGTTATAGAGGTAAACTACATTGTATTCATTTTCATTGGAGCAGAGAAGGCTGGGGGGTGATTTTATGTTGTCTATAAAATCATGAGGGCCAGAGGTAAAGTGAATGCACACAGTCTTATTTCTCAGGAGAGCGAAATCTAAAAGAGCTGCCATAGGTTTAAGGTGAGAGAAAGTCATATAGTATAGGCTGTCAGGGGGTACAATTACAATGTTGAAAAGATATTTGGATAGGCACGTGGACGGAAAAGGTTCTTCCCCTCTGCCATCCGATTCCTAAATGGACATTGAAGCTTTGGACACTACCTCACTTTTTTTAATATACACTATTTCTGTTTTTGCAGATTTTTAAAAAATCTATTCAATATACGTAATTGATTTACATGTTTATTTATTATGTTTTATTTTATTTATTTTATCATTTCTCTCTCTCTCCCCCTCTCTCTGCTGGATTATGTATTGCATTGAACTGCTGCTGCTAAGTTAACAAATTCCACGCCACATGCCAGTGATAATAAACCTGATTCTGATTCTGATTCCTGGACCAAACACAGACAAATGAGACTAGCTCATGGACATCATGATCAGCATAGATGAGCTGGCCCCAAGCACCTGCTTCCATGCTTTCAATCTCTATGACTCTAAGGTGAGGGTGACATTGACCTCGACCTGAACAGGAGGCACAAGTGTGTGGCTGGATCATTGTGTGAAGAAGACTACAGATCTCCTTCATGGCCAATAGACGCTGCTCAAGGAGATCAAAATAGGGGACCTATGCACTAGGAGGACAGTAGTGTTCCGTAGATGTGAATCCGTAGCTCAGGTTCATCCCGCAGAACTACCAGAGGAAAACTTATTCTGAGGAAGTTGAATTAGAGGCAGAACTTCAAGAATACCCCATATTCAAAAAAGATGTGTAATCTGCAGATAACATTCAGTTTAGGATGGTAGTGAACATTGGTAGCTCAGGATGAGGCATTCGATATTGTGGACTTTGCCATTGTAACCTGCAACCTTTCCCTACATCAAAAATATATATGAAATGACAGTTCAACTGCTTGAACCCAACTGCATCACAATCGCTCGCAAACCCACAGGAGCTTTAAGGAACACACATCAAAGTTGCTGGTGAACGCCCCAGGCCAGGCAGCATCTCTAGGAAGAGGTACAGTCGACGTTTCAGGCCGAGACCCTTCGTCAGGACGAACTGAAGGAAAAGTTAGTAAGAGATTTGAAAGTGGGAGGGGGAGGGGGAGATTCAAAATGATAGGAGAAGACAGGAGGGGGAGGGATGGAGCCAAGAGCTGGACAGTTGATTGGCAAAAGGGATATGAGAGGATCATGGGACAGGAGGCCCAGAGAGAAAGACGGGGGGGGGGGGGGGAGGAACCCAGAGGATGGGCAAGGGGTATAGTCAGAGGGACAGAGGGAGAAAAAGGAGAGTGAGAGAAGAAAGAAAGTGAGAGAGTGAGAGTGAGGAGATGCGTTTGAGAGCAGAGTTGATGGTGGAAGAAGGGAAGCCACTTTCTTTAAAGAAAGAGGACATCTCCCTCGTCCTGGAATGAAGTCATTCCATCTAGGTATATTCCATCTGGGTAGCCTCCAACCCAATGGCATGAACATTGACTTCTTTAACTTTCCTCCCACTTTCAAATCTCTTACTAACTTTTCCTTCAGTTAGTCCTGACGAAGGGTCTCAGCCTGAAACGTCGACTGTACCTCTTCCTAGAGATGCTGCCTGGCCTGGGGCGTTCACCAGCAACTTTGATGTGTCTTGTCTGAATTTCCAGCATCTGCAGAATTCCTGTTGTAGGAGCTTTAAGGAAGCTTGTCTCAAGAACCGAGGTACCAGTAAAGACAGATGACAAAATCAATGTGGTGTATAGGATCACCTGTGGAGACTGCAGCCAGACTGAACGTAAACTCTCAACCTATTTATGGGAACACAAACTGGTGGTACGGAGACATGGCACAGTGTCGCTGATCTTGGCACATGAGGACCAAGGACACCACATTAACTGGGACCCAGCGAAAGTTGTGGCACAGGCAAACACAAAGTAGGCACCAGAATTTTTAGAAGCCTGGCTCTCTTCTGATAACTCCATAAACCGGCATATCAAAATGGACACCAGTTACGATCCCCTAAGAGCCAAAGAAATGCAAGCCAATTGAATTCAAAGGTCAACTGAAGGGGTAGCCAATCAGGACTGAGGCAGGTGAACCGGGCCGGGGGGGGGGGCTATATAAACGTGAGCATTCCCAGAGAGAAATACCAACAACTGCGCACTGAGGATGTCACCTCGACTGGTGATGAAATGTCTGCAAGCTAATTGCCGAGCTCAGCGAGCACCGCAACATCAAACAACATTCAGTCTCCAGAGCATTTTGCAATAGACTGCAAAGTCTTGAGAAACCTGTGTGTGACCCTTTAACTTGTATCACAATGCTCCAAATGCCTGGTTCTCCTATAACAGAAAACAACTGGTGGAATTTAGAACAATCTGACCTAATTTCTCCTGGCATCACTCCAAATAAGTATTGCATAAAAAATGTGTCTGTGGTAGAAAACAGATATTTGCAAGTGTGTATTCAGAAATGGAAGAGTCCAGTCGAATTTCTGGCACAATTCAGATAGAAGAATCAGATTATCACATTCTTCTGCAGGAGATGCTGTTTTTTTTCTGCAAGTAGCATTGAAAGTTCTCGCTCTGTGTGACAAAAGTTCAAACAAAAACACTTTAGGTTAATCTCAATTTCAACAGCAGTCCTGTGGAAGAATTTCTAGATCATATTTTCTAAACAATTGTCCCAAAATTGAATGTAAATTATTCTTCATCTGTTAAAAGTTCAATGCATTTAGTGCAAGCACCAAAGAGGAGCTCCCTCAGAAATCATATTCAACGTGCAGTTTCTGACAGGATATCACTTAGTGTAGCCCTGCTGCCTATACCTTGTGGGCAGTGTCAGAGAAGGGCATCAAGAAACACTACCCAATAAGGAACTGAAGGTGACGGCAATAGATGAGAGAGCATGACTCAACAATGATTATGCAGGGACCTGTGACAATAGGGTTGCAAAATCTGAATGATGTGTTTTCTACTCCTGAGACTGTGCTAATTGTACCATGTGTATCATGAAATGATCTATTTGTTCAATGGTTTAGAACAGGGGTTCCAAAACCGGAGTCCATAGACCCCTTGGTTAATGGTAGGGGTCCATCACATAAAAGAAAAGGCTGGGAACCCTTGGGTTGGAATGAACCAATCTTGGAGTTCTGAGAGATTTCTCATTGCTCAGTGAAAGTGAACTTCATTGGTTTGAAATGTTACCACTTAACTTCATTGCCCTATCATTTATCAATCTCATTGTCTACTTTAGTTACTAGCCAAATTCAATGGCAAAGCACCTTACCTCTTCAAGCTCAACAGAAAAGATAGGTGATGTAAAAAGCACTTAAGTAAATGGATCAGTTCAGTACTAATGTGGTGTGATCAAGTAAGCACACTTCCACAGTGAAATATGATGGTATGTTGAGTCTTGTCTGACCTCTCCCAGCTGTGTTTTATGTATGCAATGTTTGTGTTATTGACTGTAATGTGGAAAAGGTTACCTAGTTAACATTAGTGACTATTATTTAGCAGATTCTGTATGAAAGTAACCCTCTCCTCAGACCAGAACAGCAGTGGTCTCCAGCATCCTCCTGCTCATAGGCTCATGCATTCTCTGCAAGTTTTACTTATGCCTCAATGTTTCCAGATCTAAATGATGCTCTTTCTCCAGCATAGGCTGCTGCCTGGTTGACAAGATTGACCAGAATGCTGCACTCCAAGGTGTCATTTCCAAACTTGTCTGGTGTATACTAGATGGATGGAGGTTATGGAATCTTCAAGATCTGCTCTACCTTTGTGAATATACCTGGGCAAGTTTTGTGGAAGTCAGTATTGTTAGAGACATGCAGATCTATAGTACACAGGCCAGGATTCTGTCTGGTGCCACAGCCTTTCCTGTATGCAAAGCCATATTCATTTTCTAGTAATTTGTGAAATGAATGGATTGGTTCTCCAATGGTGAAGATTCAGGAGGAAGCCAAGGTGTATCATCTTCTCCAATTTTCTGACTGCTACAGCCTCACCTTTAGCACTTAGGAAGGGAAATGTTGCCAGCATTTCTTCTCCCATTAGCTGCTTAAATGTCCTCTGCCATTCATGGCTAAACGTGCCAGGACCACAGAGGTTTGTTCTGATCCTTTTTATTATATGATCCCTTAGCTCCATTTGTTGTATGTTGTTTATGCTGTTCAACAAGTTTGTTTGGCCCTGTTATTATTTTTTCTTTTAATTTGCTAGGTTGGTACTTCACGTTTTAGCCAAGAACTTCTGCAGTCCTCACGGAGTCTGAGTGGATCCCTGGCCCAATAGGAAAGCAGAGTGAGGGATGTGCGGTTTATAGAATGCAGCACAGTAAAATTCTGACACTGATCCTGGATGCCCAGTTTTGAGCTCCAGATCTGTTCTATCAAATGTTGCAGGATTGTGGTGCCTTGTGCCACAATCTAGTTCGCCCGTATTCTGAAGACAGAGATTTGCCTCTACCAGTCAAGTGTGTGTGGCCCCCAAACTCTAATAAATAAATGACAAGTTCAGTGGACTTATCCCTTGTGTTTTTCATTCATATCATGCTGCAGACCAAGGGTGGAAGCTATGTTCTTCAGGACTTGTCTAGTTAGTTCATTGGCAGTGGAAGCAAGCTAGTTCTTAGTGTTGAGTATCTAGTCCATACCCAAAATACTCTCTTGTTATTTTCAGAACTTCTTCCAAGAGAATGGAAACCCTTTCTCCTAATAGAAAGATCCTGGTCATTATTCTTATCTTTTGTAGTCATAAGTGCAGGCAAAAATTGGACATTCAGGAGAAGCCAGCAATTCTGGCCAATCCCAGAGAGTGTGGTACCATGTTTACTTCAGCTAAAGCATCGATGAACTCTGTCTTTCCTTCCTCAGAGATTTTTCCAATGCTGTAATGAGCAGCAATGAGGAGATGTTGCGTATAACCACCATGGCCAGCTGGACAGATGCAGCGGGCATGACATTGAGATTTATCATCTGAGAGTCCTAATGTAGGTTTTCAATGCAAACCATTGACAATTGTTTTCCTCCCACAGCTGCTGGTTGATCCACTGAGTTCCTCCAGTACATTGTTTATTATTCCATCAATCTCATGAGTTTCCAAGATTCTCCATCAGACTGACATTGCAAGACCAGGGAAACAGGAGCAGGAGTAGGAGTAGGCCACTTGGCCCTTAAACCTATTCCATCATTTAATATGATCATGACTGATCTATGCTGCCTTTAATTCCTTTTCTGTGTCAATTTTCCATAAATTTTAATTCTTTGATCTTCCCAGTATCAGTAATCTTGCCCATCGCAAATCTATCTAATGATCTGGCTTCCACCACCCTCTTGGGCAAAGTATTCAAGAGAAACATTGAGAGAACTAAGGAGGGAACAGTCCAAAGCAGTTTATGATCAAAGATTGCCCCACAAAACCTAACATCTCTTCAATGTTAACCAGGCGGAAAATTTTGCCTGCAAAGACATGACTCTCCGTTCAAGTTCACGGGAATCATGTGGCTTCTCTGAGAATAGCTTTGAAGGAAACAAACATCTTCAATTCTTTTCCCAAAGTCTCCAACCTTTCGTCGTCTGATACCTCCAGAAATGGAGTATAGTAAGATGAATCACTTCTGAAGCACCAAATGAATGAGCAGCTCACCAACTAATTATTGGAGAAAGCAATCACTGTCAGTTTAATCACACACTGTGGTATTTGGAACAAGTTTGAGATCCTGAAGTCAGTTCTGAGGCTGCCTAGACAGTCTCCTGATGTCAGCAGAATCTCCAGTTAAATAGAAAAGCAAGCATGTGCCATGATGGCTTCTCATTCTCCTGAATGTATTCCATGATAATCATTGTGAGAACCTTAAGCTCCAGTTCATGTTGGTACAGACGGACCCATGTGTTGGTCGGCATATGAGGTCAGTGGGTGCACACTCACTGCCAGGGATTGGTCAAGTATGGTTGTGTGGGTTGCCACTGGAAAAACCTGATCCAGTTTTGCAAATAGATTCATTTCAACTGGAAAAAAATATATATCATACTGTGCCTTGCTTGAGATCCACTTTTAACCAGGATTGTATGGATAGGGAGAGTGAAGCTATTTCTGTGGATGAGGTGTCAGGGACATGACTCAGCTATACAATGCTTAACTGTCTTAAGAGCATAAGAAATAGAACAGAAATGGGCCATTTGATCCCTGGTCACTGCTCCTTCCATTCAACAGATCAGATGTAGCCCATTGTGAAACTGATTTAAGGGCTAATTTATAAGTTGGTATCTGAGATTTTTATGAACAAAAGCTGATAGGAAACATTAAATTTTTTAAAAATCTAGATTTACAGATACATCATAACCTTACAAAATGCCAAACAGGCTCAAAGTGGTGAATGGCCTACTTATAGAACACAGAACAGTATAGCACTGCATAGGCCCTTTGGCCCACGATGTGGTGCCAACTGTTTAACTTCCTCCAAGGTCAATCTATCACTTCCCTCTCACATAGCCCTACAATTATTATTCCTATGTTCAATAATATCCTAAGTCTGCACATGCTGTAAATGTTGAAGCAACGTAAACATAAAGCAGGAGTTCCCAACCTTTTTTACGCCATTGACCAATACCATTAAGCAAGGAGTCTGTGGACCCCAGGTTGGGAACTCCTGATATAAAATGTGTGTTTCTAATTGATGACTTCATAGAAATTTTCACCTTATTATCTATTAATACGGACACCAAAATTAATGGAAACAGTCCTTTCTTAATCATGCAGTGATATAATTTGGAAGGTCATTATTAAGTCTGCTGAGCTTTCTCTGTTCCAGTTTACTGCTATTTTCATAGCCATGGATTCCCATCACCAATACTGGCCTGTTCTAAGTATTCTTGATACCATTCATCTGCCCAAATGTTTCATGCCATTTTTTCCCCCACCAGACTGAATTCCTAACCTGGGTTAAGTTATCAGACATCAGTCAGACCAGTAGTGAGTACACCACAACTATCCCTGATGACCATGGGCTATGGAGGGGGAATAAAATCAGCGATGCCTCTCCCTGAATTGAATCAGCCACTGTTACTATCTATGGTGAATTGTCTGTTGCTATTACTATCTGCACTGAATTTAATTTATCATTATTACTATCTATCTTGAATTGTCAATCGTTATTACTCACTGTACAAAATTGAATCAGTTGCTATTACTGTCTGTCTGGAATTGTCAGTCAGTATTACTAACAGTGATGGATTAAAAATGTCACTATTACTCTATCCTGAATCATCGGGCTCTAATAACATCAGTGCTAAATTGAATCAGTTTCTAAATTATTAGTTGATGCTACTTTTGTCATTAACTTTTACAGTACATATTTCAAATGTGCATTAATTTTGTAAAATTATGAGACACATGATAACATTAATGAAACTAGAGATCACAGGGTTAGAATAAGGAGCAAGAGATTTAGAGGGGATCTTTGGGGGACCTTCCTCACCCAGGGAATGGCGCATACCTGGAATACACTGCCTCAGAGAGCGATGGAAGCAGAGCCACTGACAGCATTTAAGAAATGACTGATGCAACGGTTGAATCATCAAGCCCACTGATAGTTGTGCTTCCCAACGGTCAGCATAGACACAATGGACTAAGTGATCTGTTTTCATGTTGTAGGACTCTAGATTCAACAACTGATCCTTCAGGAACCCATTCTACAATATATTCTGGAGTGTTTGGTGTGAAAAGAGATGAACGTACTGGCTAGCTGACCAATAGGTTGGTCATCTCCGTTTGGTATGAGAAAGGACAGTTATTTTGGTGACCCCATGGTAGTTCACAAAAGTTACAGGTAGGAAGATGAGCTTGATTGGAATCAGTGGTGCCACCTCTAAGTCACAAGCCGGTGCTAAGTATCCTCAAGGCAGACAAAGCGGATTGATTCAGAGCCTAGCTGATCATTCCATGTAGTCAGTGCAGCCAGATGAAGGTGAGGTGCTTTAAATATTTTTAGTCTTTTAGCAAATGAACTCAGTGATTGAGATACTTCAAAGCCAGCTTCCATTTGCCATTTAATTTTTGCCTCCCTAACCCCATCCATTGACATTTGAGGATGGATGTTGCTCTATTTATTTTCTCATCTTTTTGAACATTTTTCGTATTGTTCATATTTTTTTGAATGCTTCAATTAAACTCAGTGAATAAGCAAGAATTTGGAAAAAAGAATATTCAACTTTGGCTGGTACAGTACTTGTGCAGTAAGAGCAGCCGTCAGTGGTAACATTTTCTGGGACCGAATGTGTCTGGAGTAAGGACGGTACAGCCAAGGCGATATTCTCCTTTGTGTTTTGCACTCAGAACCAAATATTAATGTTTTGCTACTTTATTTGGTTTAGTTCACAATGTGTCTGCAGCATAAAACCATAAGCTATTTGGTGTTCCAGCTGTGTACATTATAAAACTGAAAAACTGAACAGAAGCTGGAAAACTTCAGAATCTTTAAGAGGCACATTGCTCAAACAACCGAATTCCAGATGGAAAAATCACCCTACACTTCTAAGTGCATCACATTGTTTAAATAAAACCCTGTCTCTTTTTCACTGAGTACAGCCAACCTGTCTAAAAGCCCTTGTGGATAATCGCACTAAAGTGGAACAGATCTGGTCATACAGGTCTGAGTCAAATATTCCAGTCTCTCATCTGCTGTTCCACTCCACTGTCCCTGGCCTTAAGCAACTTAGTAGTAAGGTATCTTGTGGTGCAGAATGCAGAACACTCTCAATACAATATGCATCAACTACAACCAGGATTCAGCAGTGGCAATTTCAATCTATTGAGCCCATTGTACAAGTGGCACTTGAGGGTTAATGAGGTATGGCACACGTAGCTGGGAGGAAATGCTGCATTTCTTTATTATTTAGTGAAACAGCAACAATATCAATTTCTTATATTTTCTATTTTCTTGCTTTGTGTACAGAGAGCTAGAAGATTGGAAATGAATCCTGCAGTTCACTGCGCTTGAATAGGGCTCTGAGAACAAGAGAAGCATGGCTACTGCTATACACGTAAGCATATTATCGTGGGAATAAGGTTTTAAGGATTTTGAGGAGAGCATATTTGGAGGATGGAATCCGGACCAATGGGTCAATTGAATGGTCCTCAGTGAACTATGGGAATGATATACAAGGTTTGCTTCATTAGCCAAGGCAAAGAAGAAGAAAAGACAGTCAGGAATTCTACCCCTGTCCATCCATTGAAAAGCATAAATACACAATAATGCACTACACAATCCCACCATATTCAAATAGTCCCTGTATATGGAGGAAAGCACAGAGTACTGGAAAACAGCTAGTGCAGGTAAAGTCAAGCTACTTTTTCCTTTAACAATACCTTTGTCTGTTTTCCATTGACCAGCTGTATGTGCCTTGTAGAAGTACACTGGTTGGCTCAAACTAGGCTTATGTAAGTGACAAAGCTATAGAATAAAGCTGTTGATAGGCTATTGTAAATTGAAACTGAGCTCATAAGAATAAAAAGTTTCTCAACGAATCAACAGAAGTACTTTCCTAAGACTTGAACTCTTTCAAGTGCACAAGTAATGGTATATTTCTTTTACTCTTACCGATCCAAAACTTAAGAGGAGAATGTTCCACTATATATTTATATATAGCATAGGTACTTAATTTCACACTTAACCCATATCTTATGGAGACTGGAAAATGTTTAATATTTTACATATCATTTAACACATTCTATATACGACGAGGAAATACTTAATGCTGATGATGCTGATGTCTTAGAGTCAGTGGGTCATAGAGCATTAAATCACATTAACATGACCTGCTGATTTATTATTCTGAATAGTCCCATTGACTTTAACCTGGACTATAACTCACCATACCCCTCCCATCCATGTACTTATACAAATTTCTCTTTAATATTGCAATGAAACCCACATTCACCACTTCCACTGGCAGCTTATTCCACACTTGCACCACCATCTGACTGAATAAGCTCTCCCTCAGGTTCCCCTTAAATATGTCACCTTTACCTTAACCCATAGTCCTAGTCTCACCCAACCTCTGCAGAAAAAGCCTACTTGCATTAACCCTACATATACTCCTCATAATTTTGAATATCCTTTCAAATCTCAGCTCATTCTTCTACGCTCCAAGTAATAAAGTCCTAGCATGTGCAACTTTTCCATATAACTCAGATCCTCAAGGCCCAGCAACATCCTTGTAAGTTTTCTCTGCACTCTTTCAATCTTATTGATATCCTTTCTATAGGTGGGTGACCACACCCTCACACAATACTCCAAATTCAGACTCATACAGCTTCAACATAACATCCCAACTCCTCCACTCAATACTTTGATTTATGAAGGCTAATATGTTAAAGGGCTGTCTTAAATACCCTGTCTACCTGTGATGCCACTTTCAAGGAATTATGAATCTGTATTCCCTGATACTCTATGTTCTACATCACTTCTCAGTCCCCTACCATTCACTGTATAAATCCTTCCTTGGTTTGTCCTCCTAAAGTGCAACACCTCACACTTGTCAGCAGTAAGTGCCATCTGCCATTATTCAACCTATTTTTCCAGCTGGTCCAGATCCTGTAGCAAGCTTTGATAGCTTTTCTCACTGTCCATTACTCCGCCAGTCTTGGTATCATCCACAAATCTGCAGATGCAGTTTATCACATTATCATCAAAATAGTTAACGTAGTTGAAAAACAGACACTATACACTAATCTCAGACCTCCAGTCAGAGAGGCAACCATCTACTACCACCGCCTGGTTTCTCCCAATTTTGAATCCATTGTTGAATCCAGACAACTTATCCTTCTTGACCAGACTCCCAAGTGAGACTTTGTGAAAGGGACAACATCCACTGCCTTTCCTTCTTTAATTTTCCTGGTAATTTGCTGTAGATTGTTTGGACACATCTGACCATGCACAAAGCCCATTTGCATATCCCTAATCAGGCCCTGTCCATATAAATACTTATATCTCCAGCCCCTTAGAATACTTTCCAATAATTTATGCCAGGCTCACCAGCCTACAATTTCCCACCTTATTCTTAGAGCCTTTCTTGAACAACTTTAGCTATTCTTCAGTCCTCCAACACCTCACCTTGGCTAAGGATGTTTTAAATATCTCTGCCAGAGCCCCTGCAATTTCTGTCCTAGCCTCCCACAAGGTATGAGGGGACACCTTGTCAGGCACTGGGGACTTATCCACATAATTTGTCTTGAATTTGTCTTAAATTTGTCTTGATGATGAAATTCAATAAAAAAATAAATTACAAAGTAAATAAATAAATAAACAAACAAACAGCAAGCACCCATCTTCTAAAATCTGGATAAGGTCCACAACCTCACTGCTGTTTTACCTCAATTCTATAGAATCTGCGCCCATCTCCTGCGTAAATACAGATGCAAATAAATCCATTTAAGATCTCCCCCATCTCTTTTGGCTCCATCCACAGGTGACCACGTTGATCTTCAAGTGGACTAATTTTGTCCCTTGTTAGCCTTTTGCACTTAACATATCTGTAGAAGCCCTTGGGATTTTCCTTTACCTTGTCCGCCAGAACAACATTATGCCTTCATTTAGCCCACATGATTTCCTTGTTAAGTTTTCTCTTGTATTCCTCAAGCACTTCATCTGTTCCTTGCTGCCTATATTTACTATGGACCTCCTTCTTACTCTTAACCACCGCTTCAACATCACTAGAAAGCCAAGGTTCCCTCAATCTACTAACGTTGCCTTTTATTCTAACAAGAACATACAAACTCTATACTCTCAAAATTTTACTTTTGAAGGCCTCCCACTCACCAAGCAGCCCTTTACCAAAAAACAACCTACCCCAATCTACAATTGCCAAATCCTTTCTGATGCCATCAAAATTGGCAGTTTAGAATCTCAAACTAAGGACCAGTTTTATCCCTCTCCATAACTATCTTGAAACTAACAGAAATGTGATCATTTACTTCAAAGTCTTCAGCTACAGACACTTCTGTCACCTGTCCTGTCTCCTTCCCTAATAGGAGATCAAGTATTGCATTCTCTCCAGTTGGGACCTCGATATATTGATTAAAGAAACTTTTCTGAACACATTTGACAAATTCTATTCTATCTAGTCATTTTACTGTATGGGAGCCCCAGTCAATATGTGGAATGTTAAAATCTCCTACTATCACTACTGTCATGAACTATGTAATGTTTCTGCTTAACAATGCCAGAATTCTTCACAATGACAGGCAAAACCAAAAGTTACATTCAAAATATTATTTTTGATGAAGTGTGGAAATACACTTAAGTGACCACTTTATTAGGTAAAGCAGTATATCTAATAAAGTGCCCACATGAGTGGAACCCGGTGTGGTCTTCTGCTGCTGTACCCATCCACTTCAAGGTTTGATGTGTTTTGCATTCAGAGCTGCTCTTCTGCATAGCATTGTTGTCATGTGTGGTTATCCGAGTTACTGTCAGCCTCCTGTCAGCTTGAACCAGTCTGGCCATTCTCGTCTGAACTCTCTTCATTAAAAAGATGCTTATGCCCACAGAACTGCTGCTCACTGGATGTTTTATTGTTTTTGCACCATTCTCTGTAAACTCTAGAGAATGTTTTGCAATCCCAGGAGATCTTCAATTTCTGAGATACCCAAACCAACCCATCTGGCACCAGCAATTGTCTTACGGTCGAAGTCACTTAGATCACATTTCTTCCCCATTCTAATGTTTTGTCTGAACAACAACAGAACTTTTTGACCATGTCTGCATGCTTTTATGCCACGTGATTAACTGATTAGATATTTGCATTAACGAGCAAATGTACAGGCTTACCTAATAAAGTGGCCACTGAGTTGTAAATGCTGTATTTGACAAAATGAGCGTTCGGAGATGCTCTTCTGCACACTGCTATTGTAACGCATGATTATTTGAGTTAAGATATGTGCAGATAACAAATGGAAGATCATTTCCCAGCATCAAATTTGCCTAGCAACACACATCAAAGTTGCTGGTGAACGCAGCAGGCCAGGCAGCATCTCTAGGAAGAGGTACAGTCGACGTTTCAGGCCGAGACCTTTTGTCAGGACTGAAATTTGCCTCCTTGTTGAATTCCCATTTGATGTGAACATTGAAAACATGCAGCTTGAGTAAGGTAGTTGTTTATGTGAGGCAAATCAATAAACAGTTTTCAACTCGACAAGGTAAGCCACTCAGGAGTCACTTAGGGGGAACATCGTCACATTCTATACTCTTCAGTGACACTCTGACAGGGAAGAGCAAATATTAACATCAAAGTCAAACTCCAGCATTTCTCTCCCATAATTATTGGGTCTACCACAGCTTGAACTCAAGGGTTGAGCTGAAAGATTACAGGTGGTTACAGAGTTCTGCATGCATTGGCTTGAAACCAAATACTCTGAAAGGAGCAGGTTTCGAAAGGCAGACAAAGATTACTCCAAAGTCTGTCTCCATTTAATGTCCTTTCTCTTAATGGATATCATAATTCAGAATCATTACCATTCATCATAATCCCACCAACCAACCCTCAACAGAAATACCTTCAACCGTGCATGAACAAGGTCTTATAAACAACAACCTCTAACTAATTGCAATTGCAGATCTGTCTGGGAAAAGTAGAAGGAATTGAGCTGAATGATTTATTTTGTGGCAGTCAGGTGAGCTAGACACACCACTCAATGGAGGA
This sequence comes from Mobula birostris, assembly GCF_030028105.1. Lineage (NCBI taxonomy): Eukaryota > Metazoa > Chordata > Chondrichthyes > Myliobatiformes > Myliobatidae > Mobula > Mobula birostris. Next base: position 33,192,603 of record NC_092387.1, read on the forward strand.
ATTCAATTCTGCTTCTGCTGCCATGTGGAAAGCAGAAGAGTCTTCTGCTACCGAGACAGAGAGTAGGTCTTATCCTTTAGGCCATTTCCTTTTTTTTTGTCTTTTCAATTGGTTCTCCATCAGAAAGGGAAAAAAAATCTTAATTTGTGAATTAATAGGTTTTCTCAGTGGAATTGCAAATTTTGCTTTAAATGTCACATTTCACACACAGTGGAGTGCCTCTCTGCTGTGGGAACAATCACAGCGCTCCTTTCCAATAGCTACTGAGTGTAACATGCTACTTTTAATTTACAATAACACATGACAAAGGCAGAAATAATGGGCCTTATGACACCTCTGTCCCCTAAGCTTTCTCCAAAGACACAGTGTACATAATAGACGTCACACTACATTATCTCATTGTCCTTTTCTGGACCTTTTACAGAGGCCCCGCATATCCTCTGAAATTGGTAAGTGATGATTCCCACATTAGCCCAGAATTAATGACTCCAATTTGGTCACCAACTCAAATTATCATGGCACGCTATATAATGTCAAAAAAGAGCTTTTGTTTTTTGAGTTGGAGTGTGGCAGGAGTTATATTAACCCAAGGTGATTGAATATGCAATTTACTTTCACCTTCCTGTCAGGAGCCTGGGAGCAGGCAGGACTGAACCTGCCTCCGCTGTGACTGTCAGTGTTCCAGCCAGCTGCCAGACTCCCACCTACCTCCATTCTTCTTGCAAATTACATTTTCAAATTGGTTTCTGTTTTACAAACAAAGGTAATAGAAACAAATAAAACATTCCAATATATACTGGGGACTGTCAGTCTCCACAGTGGCAATTACGAATGCTCAATTTTGTTCCCCTTACTGCAGAGCCTTATCTTTGAGATTCTAACACCTCTCTGCTTAGTCTGAAAGTCCGCTCCCAAAATAGTGAGGCAAGTGGCTCCACTTAAAAAATGCTCTGGAAAAAGCTATAAATCATGCTACACCACTAGAATTGTGCCGGCCGGTGGCACAGTGGCATCCGCACCAGACTTCGAGGCAAATGGTCCCGGGTTCAAATTCAGCCAGCTCCCTGAAGGCTTTCCATTCGGCTGAGCTGAGTGTCGAGCCAGCAACTCAGCCTCATAAAAGAACAGGCAAAAATGCTAAAGAAAAGGCAAAGTTGCCACCCGATGCACCAGAAGGCATGAAACAACACCGTTAGGATAGGACCTCAATGCAATTGCAATGTATTGATCTCATGAATGTTCCAATCCCCTCATGGTTTCAGTCCTCCCAATCTCAGTAATATCTTCCTACCCTCTGGGATGTAGGCATGAGCCCACCATTCTGGTCTCTTGTACTTCCCTGGTTTCCAACAATCCACCACTGAACTACAACTGAATGAGCCTATAGCTTGGGTATTCTTTTTCTATTTCCTACTTGTCCTTGAGTCAGTTCTTAAAGTCTTCAGCTTTTAGTCATCTGTGTCAGTATCACAAGGCCAAACAATAAAAAAAACCTGGGGAATTCCAGAGAAAATTGCAACATTAAAATGGTTTAAAAAGAAACAAGATGCTTTTGTTGAATGTGTTGATAATCACAGCCGGAAAATTATAGTCACAATAATGGTATATTTGGTATTAATATTTTCACAATGTTTCTTGAGTTTAGAATCCAGCTTTCAAAGACTGGTGCTCATCCTTCAAAGTCAGACTGTACAAACAACTTTAGTAAGAAGCCAGATGCAACAGAAGATGTTGAGTTAGGCATGGTTGCTCCATGGAAAATGCTCAATTCATTTCTTTTTCAGTCAAGCTCCTGTGTGATTGCTTATCCTGTGCGACAGCTGAGGAAATATGGTCTATTGACAGAACTCTAATAAATCCATTGATGGGGCCTAATAATAGCTATAGTATAAGGAAATTCAGGGTTCTCAGTTCTGCATCTAGATATTAACAGGAGACTTGGTTTCCATGTTGACCTTACCTACATACTCACTTTGATCTCTCAGCTTTCTTAGAACCTGAAGATGCACAGAAGTAGTGTCTCGGTGGCACAGTAGCTAGCACTGCTGCCTTACAACTCCAAGAACCTGAATCTGATCCTGATCTCCAAAGGTTCCACCTTCTATAGTTGTTTTACTTTACTTCCACATCCCAAAGCTGTGCTGACAAGTTCATTGGCCATTGTAAAAAGTACCCATCAGTGTGTAGGAGTGGGAATGAGAACTTGATAGAGATGTGAGAGAGGATAAGTTGGAAGACTTCAGGAAATAGGAGGGGGAATGTCTGCTGGGAGTAAGCATTGATCTGATGAGCCAAATATTACATCATAATCAGTAAGACATAAAGTGACTACTTTATTAGGTACAGGAGTGGAACACAGTGTGGTCTTCTGCTGCTGTGGCCAATTCACTTCAAGGTTCTTTGTGTTATGCATTCAGAGATGTTTTTCTGCACAACACTGTTGTAATGCATGGTTATTTGAGTTGCTGTCACCTTCCTGTCAACTTAAACCGGTCTGGCTGTTCTCCTCTGCCTCTCAAATTAACAACGATTTTTCACCCATAGAATTGCTTCTCACTGAATGTTTTTTGCTTCTCGCACCATTCTCTAGAGATTGTTGTATGTGAACAACCCAAGAGATCAGCAGTTTGTGAGATACTCAAAATACCCCACCTGGCACCAACAAAGTTACCTAGATCCAACTTTTTCCCCATTTTGATGTTTGGTCTGAACAACAACAGAACCTCTTGACCATTTCTGCATGCTTCTGTGCATTCAGATGCTGCCATTTGATTGGCTCGTTAGATATTTGTATTAATGGGCAGGTGTACAGGTGTACCTACTAAAGTGACCGCTGAGCATAGGTTTCAGATGTATTAGAGTCCTGGACTGCCATTGGAATGAAGATGAATAGCATAAGGAAAGTCTTTCTAAGAATATCAAAAGCAAATAACAAGCTCCAAAGACTTGAAATAAAAAGAGAAGATGCTGGAGATGTTCAACAGATCAGGCAGTTTCTGAGGACAAAGTCACACCACAGGTATTTCAGATCTATAACATACATTTAAGCAGAACCAGATTGATGATAGGTCTTCAGGATTAAATGTTAACTATGCATTTTCTGTTTTTACTTCAAATGAGCACTTTCCAAAATTCTTTTCCTTTTATTTTCCCGCATTCACGCAAAACAGAATGTTTTTCAGAAGTTGGGAGCATAAAATATTCACCATTCTTAGTCTTCCTTTGAGACATTAACCTGAAACTGTATTGTGACTTAATTCCATTTGTTATAGTAAAATCAGCTTTTATTGTTTTACAGTATCAGGAAAAGAGAGTAAGAACGAAATGTTCCATCAATGTAAATATCCTTGTTATGATATTGTTGCAAACTCTTTGCTCTTAAAGAGTGGTTTGTCAATAGTTCTCTCAGTTCTGAACCAGGTGATTAGGGGTTCAAGGTTAACCCAGTCTTCTCAAAATGCATGACATACTGTTACTGCTGCACCCCTTCAGGCCTTAAACCTACCTACCATGGTACTACTTCAAAAAGAAGAAAAGTTATTATGTCAAATAACCAACTGACTAAAGCAGTCCGTCTGGTCATATACCTCACTAAGGTCTGTATTATATTGGTGCATGCAAATTGTCTGCTATATTTCCTTTGGTGAGTACATTTCCTTGGCTATAATGTACTTCTGGATGTCTTCAGTCAAGAATGTCATTGCACATGCAATGCATTGTATGTCCACTTAAAGGAGCAAAGAGTTTTATTGACTTAAAATGTGAAACTTTAACCCCAGTATATTCATCAGCTTATTTCCAAACCATTCAGTAAAATGTTCGCAATGCCACTGCAAATCCCACTTCTGCATGGTTAGAACTTCGGTTAGCTAACCTTGCTCACTCTGGCATTTCCTTTCAGCTAAGAAATTTCAAGCAAATCTTTTTAGGGAGTTCAGGGCCATCAATTAGTAAATATTCAAAGACACAACAGTCAGTGTAAATTCAAATGTACATGTGTCAAAGTGTGAAATGTATTTTTAATAGAGACACAAGAGGCTATAGATGCTGGAATCTGGAGCAACACGATGCTGAGACGCATCCTAGGATGCGATCGGACATGTCATCAGTGATGTAACCTGGAGTCATTGGGTGTTTCAGGTCTTTCAACATCAGACACCCTCACCCAGACAACCCAGCCAAGGTTGATCAGGCAGCGGACTGTGTCCCAGCAGCACTGGACATGGGTCACACCTCTTCATCCATAACCATCTGGAAGCTTGCTCTGCAGCTTCTGTGATGGTCCTGACAGCTCTTTGCTAAAGGAGCTCAGTGGATCAGGTAGCATCAGTGGAAGGAAATGGACAGTCAGTATTTCAGCTTGAGATCCTTCATCTGGACTTCAGTGTCTCGATCTGAGCCATTACCTGTCCATTTCCCTCCGTAGAAGCTGCCTGACCCGCTGTTGTTCCGTGCTTTATGTATTGCTATGTATTTGTTAACCGTATCTTAGCTATTTATTATTTTCAACATTAGAAATTTCAGTAACTGAATAATGTGGCTGGCTAAAGCATCTCGATTTTTCAGGAAATGTGATTGGATGGTTCCCTGCAGCTTCATTTATAGATTTTGTTTACCTTTTGTAGCTATTGATTTGAGATTCGTTTAATATGAAATTTTACTGGTCAAAAATGCAGTACATGGAAGTGAAAACAAAACCTTTGGCACATGAATCAGGCTACTGCGCTCTGAGTGAACCATGAAATTTAAAAGCCAAAATTGTGATGCTTGTGTTATTGGTCAGATTTAATAAAATTATCAATAAATTGTTTTTGAGTTGCTCACAGTCAGTTGCTGGATGCAAAGCTTGCACAGTTGACAGGCACTTTGGAACTCCATCTAAAACACCACCTACTGGCTAAGGCCTACAACTATATGATTCTAGGCAAGTGTTTATGAAAAATATTTCCATTCTCAATCTCTGTACAGGCATCTTAAGCGTTAAATTACACATGTCCAAAAAAACTGTATTAGGTTTCCTTTATCACAACCTGGCTGGAATGACGATATCAAGATTAGATTCATTATTACTGGCATTTGCCATGAAGTTTGTCGTTTTGCAGCAGCAGTACTGTGCAAGACATAAAATTACCATAAAATACAAAAAAAAGTGCAAAAGACAAATAATGAGGTGGTGTTCGTTGGTTGATGGACCGTTCAGAAATCTGATGGCAGAGAGGAAGAAGCTGTTCTTTAACCATTGAGGGAGGGTCTTCAGGTATTTGCAGTTTACTTACTTTCCTTACATCTAAGGTCAGTGTCTGCAACTCTAATTCAAAGATTTTACCCATTAAACAGCTAAAAGAAAGACTGCACACAGACCAAATTAATTGAAGATAAAGATGGCCTTTTCACCAACTGCACGCGCTCCATATAGCTATCGCCCTATACAGAGGAAATTTACTCAAGCTTGCCCATCATCTTTTAAAATAGAAATCTCCTCGGTGAAGGTTAAGAAACAAAGACTGAAATTAAAGTTTCTAGCAATTGGCTGTAAGATTATTTTTCTATATTCAAATAGGGGAATTATTGTTTATCTTGTTGTAGTAAAGACTAGTGTCAAATAATGAAATTAGGTCAGAGGGAAAATCCTACCTCAAATAACACACATTACTTAATTACTCCTGATTTCCCACTTCAGACTATTGCCACTGTTCACAGGTCTGTGTCCATTGGGATTTCACACAACTATCATGCAGCTTAGAAAGCTTTCTCCTGATACAGCTCAAATTTGGAAGCACAGATACTGTCAGCATATTGCTTGATGCCTTTTTTTTTTACAGGTCAAATAGATACACGGGCTGATTTATTTCTCACTGTCTTCCAGCAGGAACAGGGAAGCAATGAAATGAAAAGTGTAAAAACAAAACTACCAAAAAAACCAGGCTGTGCATTAGAAACTGTGATACGAAAGGAGACCCTGTTGCTCTCCGCTTATCTTTTCAATTAAATCTATCAATTAATCATAGTTTTTTTTATATATGCGTATGACACAATACCATTGAAATAGCGATGGGAGTGAAGGGACAAAATGAGGTAAATGCAAAACAGTAAAAATCAGATTGTAAAAGCCTAAAGATTTGTTATAGGCAGGAAAGAATGCTGGTGTTGAGTTTGAGGACACTGTAAAAGAATGTTGATGCAAACGTGAACTGAAGATCTTACTAAAGTGTAATATTGCTTAAACAGTTCCATCATCCATGTTTTTAATTGAATTGCAATGTTTAGCTTTGAAAACTGGGAAAGTGTAATTGAAGTCACCTGTATTATGTAACAGATATCTATACTATGTTATTTGGACATTTGAGTTGCCATAGGCCTGCTGTGCACCGCGATGCTATTGCTAGATACCAAAGCTGCTTCCTGTAGGATTAAGAGGCACAGTCACATGATTAAGGCTCCTTCTAGTGGCAGTACTTTGATTCAGCGATTTGACCTATGAACCTTCCTCCAAGCACAGACTGACAAGAATGTGCCTGAGACTTAAACCCAAGGAAACTGCAGATTAGGCAAATCATTTGTAACAGATGCATTGAGCAAATGTGCAGTCCATCACTAAGCACTCCTTATTGACACTTAACACCTCACTCTTTTATTTCTCTCCCTACCCCTGTGCTTCTTCTGTGAAATACTTCCTCAAACATAAGTCAGTCTCTGACGCACTGGCCAGCCATACAAATTGCACTGTGCTAAAACCCCTAGTGAGATCCCACTGGGATTCCGAAGAATTACCAAGTGACTTCAAAGGAAGAGTCTGAGAAAAGTTCGGTGCTTCCCAGATTGTCTACACACTTCAGTTTACTCATTTAATTTTACGTATCTCACCGCACATACCCCATGCAACATATTGAATAAATACTCAAAAATAACATACTTCAGTCAACATACTCTCTAGCTCATTAAAGGCACTTATCTTCAGGGTGAAGACTTAATTGTTAATCCTCAAAATGAAATTCAAACGCTACAGATTCTGGCAATATAATATAATCCCCATGGTTACCCTGGCTTTACGTCATTCCACCTACCCCCAACCCCACTCCCTCTGCAGCTTCACAAGCCCCTTTTCTACCTTCCCAGTTCTGACAAAGAGTCTTTGACCTAAAGTGCTGTCTCATCTTTTTTTCCTACAGCTGCTGCCTGCAAAGTATGTTCAGTAATTTCTGATTTTATTGTTAATAGGTCAAGATATTTATGGAATCCTCCAAGAGGACCACACCTTTGTCATGGTTTGCAGGCTTGTGTGCCTCAATGACCCAGAAAGCCACGTTGGCTGGAGTCAGGACTTTATGATTTGGCTCTTGTTAGGACCACCTATACCAAACAGGTCAAGGGATAGAGACCAAACTAAGCATGGTCCACCAGTCCTCCAGGTTCATGGGTTAACAACCCTGACTGGTCAAACAAAATTGTTACGGAAACAGCAGTGAGGAATCCTTCTACATCTGTGCATGATGGTAGTCCGGAGTCTCCAGCTGGAACCGAGAGAAAGCTATTGATACGATGAAGGAAGCCCTGAACACCACAGAGATGGAGGACCATCAACGCTGCCCTAAATGCCAGTGGTGTAATGGGCAGGAAGTAAGTAAGTATTAACTGAACATATTCCATTTTTACAATACTATGACATGCACAGAGTGTACACTCCAACAGTATATATGGTGAACATTCTACTACAGATGTACATTATCCCCCATCTTTTCTGTTTCTTTATTTAAAATCCTGTATCATTTGTTACAAGATTAAGTTCCCATTTTTCAGTATTATTTAATTACTTAGTTCATTTTATTAGATAACACAATTTTTAACACTGAAAAGGACTTTGAGTGACTTGGAACAAGCCCTTGTGCTTATAGTGGAACACAAGTTCCAATCTGCATTCTTCTAAATACCAACTTGACTACATAAATGTCAACATTCATGTTACAACGTACATTGCCTGTGTTTATGTTCATGAGGATACCTTGTTACGGATACTCGACTGCGTGTCTACATACCTCAGAGAACACACCCTAGCACCCATAATTTAATATACACATTCCATTAAAATTATCCCAATTACAGGCCAAAACCAGTATTCAGAAATTGGATTTAAGTTGCAAAACAAGATAAGACAATGGGTTTAAATGGACTGAAAATCAAATGCAAAATCCCCAGCAGGAAATTGCTCCTTACTCACAGTGCACTCCACATAGACAATGCAACCCCAAATAAAGTAGCAAAGACAAAATTCCTTAAAATGTTTAAGAGATGATTAGAGATGTTATGCTCTTCCAAATGGGTGAATGAAGAAGTTTTGAAAGGTTGGGTCCATTTTAAGTTCAAGAATACAAGAAAATAAGAGCAGGTGTATGGCACTCATCCCTTCAGCCTGCTTCCCCATTCAGTATGATCAAGACTGATCTATGTCAGCCTCGGCTCCCCTTCTATGTCAGTTCCCCATGATCCTAATTCCTCAATTTTTCACCACCTTAAGAATATTAAATTAAGCTCAGGGGCAGAGAATTCCAGAGATTCACTACCCTCTGAAAGAAGTAATGCCTGCGCACTTCAGTTTTAAGTGATCAGTTCCTTATTTTATGCCCACCTTAATGTACATTCTTTAGTGCTGATACTGAAGATTAGTTAATTCTGTGTGCATAAACCATTGAAATATACAAATTCTTTATGCTTATAGGACCATGAGGAGGCCTATAGACCAAGAATCTCTTTCCCACAGTAATGATTTTATCCCTAAAACAAGGGTTCCCAACCTAGGGTTCACAAACCCTCAGTTAATGGTAGGGATACTTGGCATCAAAAAGAGTTGGGAACCCTTGCCCTAAATAGACTTATGCCGTCTTATCCTGACAATGTCTCCACACTAACACTGTGGATGAAGAAGCTTGGCCCAGTTTCCCTTTCTACACTGATTAGGGTGCCAAGGAGACAGGAGCCAAACATTAACAATGGAGACACAAGACACTGCAGATGCCGGAATCTGGAGGAACAAACAATGTACTGCAGGAACTCAGCATGAAAGGAATTATCGACATTTTGGGTCAATACCCCTGATTCAGGACTGAGACATTAACAGTCAGCCCGTTGATTTGGTAACCTTGCAGCCTTTTGAGTCAAAGGGTTGCGTGTTTGACTGTCCGGCTGAGGACCGCTATAAGACAGAGTAGCCTCCATGATTGTGTTTTACTTGTTCAGACTCACAAACCTAATAAATAAAAGGCCTCCCTCTACTCTTCTGTCATTGGACTATCACAATCCTCTGGTGTCCTTCCTCTTTCCCTTTCTCTCATGGTCCACTCTCTTTTCCTATCAGATTCCTTCTTCTTCAACCATTTACCTTTTCCACCTATCACCTCCCAGCTTCTCACTTCATCCTCCCATCCCCCTTTCTGGCCCACATATCTTCCCCTCCACCTGGCTTTACCTAACAACTTCTCGCTTATACTCCTTCCTACCGCTATCTTTTTTATTCTGGCTTCTTCCCCCTTCATTTCCAATCCTGATGAAGGATCTCAGCCCAAAATGTCAACTCTGCATTCCTTTCAAAAGATGCTACCTGACCTGCTGAGTTCCTCCAGCATTTTGTGTGTGTCACTCCAAATAAGAGACCTGTCATTTAAAACAGAGATACGCTGACATTATTTCTCTCTGACAGTAGTGAATCTCCGGAATTCTCTGCTGCTGACATGGATTCAAATCAGATCACTAGAAATATTTGAGGAAAAAGATAAATATTTGAATCATTGAGGAACTGAGGGGTAAGGGAGCTGGCACGTAAGAGGGTCAGCCATGATAATATTGAATGACAGGGCAGGTTTGAGGGGCCGAGTAGCCTAGTTTGACTCCCATTTTCTTGTGTTCATATTTAGCGATGTTGTCCTTTGAGCAGTGCCATCCCAGCATCCCTGATTTAACTCTAACCTAATCACAGGACAATTTACAATGACCAATTAACCTACTCAGTACATCGTTGGACTGTGGGAGGAAACTGGAGCACCTGGTGAAAACACACACATTCCATGGGGAGGGCGTACAGACTCCTTACAGAGGATGCTGGGGTTGAACTCCGAACGCCGAAACCCTGAGCTCTAATAGTGTCGTACTAACTGCAATGCTACGGCAGCACCGCATGGTGTTCTTGTAACCACATTATTTAAGGATATAATTTTCTAAAATATGCTTCCAGCTGCGTGATATGAAATGCATCATTGAAATTAATTTTGATCAAATGAAGGGTGACAAGTGACCAACATGGTAGAATATAGGCAGATAGTAAACGTCAAGGCAGCTGACTAGGCAAGATTGTTCGGTTAATTACTGAGCTGCACAGAGCAGGAAACCATTGCATTCAGTTCCCTCCTTACAGTAGTAGATTAGCTGCCTCAGCCGTCTAACACTCTGTTGTTGGATCAATCCCTGATTCAGGAAAATCAAAAAAAAATCTGCCAGAAGTCTCTGATCATTAGGGTGAGTTTGGACACTGGATGGTGGCAAAAGTGGGCTCAGCTGTGACGAATGATGCGTTGCAATAGCCTGTAGCATTCTTTGCCAAAACTCACTTGTGACTAATTGGCAGTAAGACACGGGTGCCCAGTGTCTCTGCATTTGGGGCCCAGCAAGGAGTCAATTCCTTCAAGAGAAAAGGTAAAAAAAATAAAGGAATTTATCCAATCTGAGGCAGAGATTAGAATGGTCAGCACCCAGTAGGTTTGACAGGACTCTGTTTAATTACAGCAGCTTTCCAGCTATTGTGGATGAAAAACATTTGTTTTCTTTTTAAAAAAAATCTGCTGATATCCCAATAAAGAGGAGGAAGTGATGGGGCTGACTGTGAATGACTCCTGCAGTTTTAATGGAACTACATGCATTCCTCACAACATGTCCTTTATAGCTGCACAAAAACATGCTTTAATGAGAGGTGACTTACAAACAGCGTGATTCATACAGTTTCTATAGTAACCTTTCTAAGAATCTTTGAGTCGGTTGGACCTCACTAACTTCAGTGCCATCACAAGGTATTTTATTTCCCAAGTTGCAAAATAAGCAGGAACAAGAAGAGAGAAAAAAAATAAGCCTGAAGAACAGGTGGACAGAAGGGGGAGAGGCTGAAGTGACTGATTAAACTGATTCTGTGAACAGGCTAGTTAAACCACACAGTTTGTTTCTGACCACAAAGACACATTGCTTCAAGTTAATACTCGCTGCCTTATCAGCCGAGCTGGATTAAAGTTGGCAGCCATTTCCCCACCCACTCACCGCCCACCCCCCCCCCCCCCACCACCGTCCTAGAGTCTTCAAGAATTGAAGATTAATTTCCTGGACTCTATGCAAGCAACTGCCAAGAGGAAAGTCATACAGCTCGACAAAAACAGTGCTCTCCTTCATGTTCCCTAAATACTTACTTATTAATAATGAAAAATATCAGCGACGGGCAAGACAACTGCTGATTAGGAGAGATCGTTGGAAGCAAGAAACCATCTTCTGGGGGAATATCCAATCAGAGCTGATATCATTAAACTGATGAGGATGAATTTTCAAAGCTCAGTTTTGCTGTTTTAAGTTGACGAGCGGCAACACCTTTCACCAGCTGTACAACCGAGTTAAATTTAACCAGTTGTTGGACATTAGTGGGCTGTATTCTATGTGGATGTGCAGATTTGGCAGTGACGGGCAAACAGCATTAGACTACATTACCACCCAAAGCTAAGGATTCAGCTGTGATTCAACATTAATTCCAGTTTTTAACCACTCTACCTAATCAAACATTTATCTCCCATCTACACAAATGTTATTGTGAATAAATGGTATTTCAAGGAGAAAAACACACAATTACCCGTCTGTTTTTTTTTCTTGAAATTCCCAAATTTCTAGGGACTGAGAATAATCCTGGAGCACTAAGAGCCTTACATTTCGCAGGTATCAGCTTCCTGGTAATTGCTATAACACAGCACTTCACTCAGTGGTAACTCTTGCACGAGAGTGTAAAAGGGAAACAAAGAATAGGTATGTATAAATGGCATGCTGTTAATTAAATAGGAATTTGATATCATAATATTCATTCTGATAATTAAACAAGAATTCCACAGTTACCCACAACACCTTGCACAATAAACAAGAGGGCTTTGGTTAAAGAAATCAACTTACTATTAAACTACAGAAAATGAAGAATAATTTTTACTATTATCACTAAATAATTTACTCCACACCCTGTACACTGTTTTTTTGTTCTTGATAAAGCCAAAAGGAAGAAACTTGTTTATGTTGGGTCTCAAAGAAAGAAATACAACGTTCAATGGGATGTTTCAAGAAGACAAAACCTGCCAAAACTTCCTCCTTCAGCTGCCACCTTTACGCAGAGTCTTCAGAGGAGTGGGTCTATGTTTACTTATGAATTGAACATGTAATTTATTAGTGTGAGAGTGTGGAGAGTGTGCATAGAGTGCTGCTAAACTATTCTACTGCAGAAGGTGTTACATACCCAACTCTTAAAATGAAATATAGTTACACATCACGTATATACCAAACATGCACACATGCACGCACATGCATTCCACGTACACACACACCACAGATGCATACTGATACACTACAGCAGACATTTTTGCACTCATAGCACACACACCCATATAGCATACACACTCTCACACGCCACACCATAGATCCATAGATACACACTAACCACACCATCTCTCTCTCTCACACACTCACACTCACAATGCCAGTCATGGTCAGAACACATTCTTGTTTAAGCAGGACTTTGGATAATGAACTGGGCAGGTTTTATTTTCTAAACGTCCAACCTCATCAGCCAATGCCCCTTGCTTTGTTTGCTGAAGCTTGGATGTCTAACACACATAGCCTCCCTCTGCTTGGTTATTGGCAACTCCAAAACTCTGCAGTTTAATTTTCATTTCCTTGTAATTCTAACTATTTTTTTTTATTTTCTCTGTGGAAGTTCAGTAGCTTCATAATCATAATAACACTCCTCTCTGGGTCGGCATCAGGCTTATATATAGCTCATCTGTTGTGCTGTATGAATGTGTCGGAATTGATTGATTTTTGTATTTTTTTCTACTTATAATAATGTTTATTCAATAAAATTAAAATGGAGAGCTGTGCTGTGTGCACTGAGTCTATAATCTGTAAGGCTTGAGGCAAAAAAAATCATTTCTTTTCCCTTCCCCTCTCTCAGAACTGGAGTGAAAACATCTAACACATCAGCACTGCTTTCTGCGGCTGACCTGGGTGGCTTGCTACATCATCTTGACATGTAATTATCCTAACTCTTCTTAATCATTTCACCCAAGATTAATTGTATAAGACAACAGTGACAAAAGTGTAGGCCAGGCCTTTGAGTGGAAACCCCTCTTTCTGCTCAATGCGTGCTTCATTGAATCAATTAATAAACTTCATTGAAAAGGAACCAAGATTTTATTTTTTTTGTGGTGGGGGCAGTAGTGGGGGGGGGGGTGAAGTTGGTCAGTGTCATGCTTGACTGGGTGTGAGTTGGGGGAAGGGGGATGAGACTGAATAGAATCTTCAGGGAATTCATTATACAATCTGCATAAGAAAGCTGGTTTTATTTTTACTAGGTGCCTGTCTGTTGAATGTGCTCAGAGATCCTAATATTGTCAGAAACATAGGGCCCGCCTATGCACAGACTGTCTCCACTGTTTCAGTTCCTTTCCCCTATTTCATGCCATCACCTTCTTCAGTGGCCACTCCACTGCTCTCTCAGCACGGTTATTACCCAACCTTTTCCAGAACTGGAAACTGCCTGTTGCACTAATGGTGAAGGTCAATTTATAAGGAAATAGAGGGAACCTATTTTTCCTCCATTTGACTCAATCACTTTTTACCCAGAAATGATAACTTGTGCTTGCTTACCATCTGGTCACCACACAAGACATTCTCACTCCCTTCAGAGGAAGCCGTAGATGGGATCTTGTGGCTAGAACATTCATCACCGGGATATCACAGCTGGTTCCAGCCAGACCTATGGGCACTTTGCAGCCAGAAAAACAATGGATGTCCTTTGAGAGACAGAGATTCACATTTTCCCTTCACTTTGAGAGAGGGTGGTGGTAAGTCATTATCATTAAACAGTCCTGAGTTAGTCACAGAGCTACAGAGTGATAGCGCACATGCCAACCATTAAGTGCCCATTTACAGTATACTCTGTGCACTAATCTTCAAAAGGCAGTGCCTCAAGAAGGCAGCATCCATCTTGAAGGACCCTCACCATCCAAGACATGATTTCTTCTCATTACTCCCATCAGGGAGGAGGTACAGCAGCCTCAAGATTGAACAGTCCACGAACACCACCATACTACTTTGCACTATTTACTGTACTTACTTTTTAAAATATTCCTTATTGTGACTCACAGTAATTTTTATGTATTATACTGCAGTGCTGCCACAAAATGACCAATTTTACAACCTATGGCAGTGATGATAAGCCTGATTCTGATTCTGATCCTGATCCTAACCCCATTTTCCAGCACTTGCTCCATAGCCTTCCAGGCTTTGGTAGCTCAGTGCATGTCCAGATACTTTCTAAATATTATGGGAGTACCTGCCACCACCACTCACTCAGACAAAGTATTCCACATTCCAACCACCATCTGAGAGAAAATATTTTTTTCTCAAATCACCTCTAAGTTCCTCACACTTCCCCTAAACATATCTCCTCTATTTGTAGACACTTCTACTATGGGGAAAAGCTTCCTACTGTCATATCCACCACATCCATTTGCTTCATATTTGTGCACGTCTGTATCACGTCCCTCTGCTGTCCGAGGAAATGAAATGTTGCCTGTTCTGTTTCTGTACGTTCCATCCCAAGCAACAACCTGGCAATTTTCTTCTGTACCCTCTCCATGTCCTTATTTGGTGACCAGAAATGCACACAGTATTCCCGATGAATTAGCTGGGGATAGATGGAATATCATAACTAGAGCTTCTCGGTCCATGTGACCCAAATACAAAAATGGACCAAAAGCTTTCCTGGTAATCCAGCTGAACATACAAAACACATGTCCCAGTAATCAATGCACCCCAGAGCAAGATCATTCTAGGGCTGAACAGTTAGGTGGACAAAAACTAAACGTAAACACAGCATGCAAAATGCAAACCAATTCCGTGAACAGATGGAAGTGGTGGGTGACTTTGGGGTTTTGAAAGTTGCATTTATATAACTTCTTTAACATAATAAAATATACTTAAGGTATCTGATTAAATAAAATCTGGCATTGAACCCCATAAGATGGAGGCTATAACCTTGGTCAAAAAGCTAAAGGATAGCATGGTGATACATCATTAGTATTGTTGTCTCTCAGCTGCAGAGACCTGGGTTTGATCCTGACCTCAGATCTTACCCAAGTGGAGTTTGCTCCAGACCCTCCAGCTTCCTCCCACATTTCAAAGGCATGCTGGTGGGTAGGTCAATTATCACTGTGAATTGCCCTGATGGGGATGCAGCAGGGAAAGGGGATTAAATACAGAATTGGTGCTTGACAAAATGGATGTGATGGGCTGAAAGGCCTGCTTTCACATTGAATTTCAAAGCAGAAAGAAGTAGGAAAACTTCTGAATAAATAAGTCCAGAAATTTGTGCTTAGTCAACAGAAGGTCTGGTCACCAATGGAGAGATGATGAAAATGATATATGCAAGATCCAAAACTCATATAATCCAGAGATGTTGGAAGACTGGAGGAGGCTACAGTGGTAGAAAGGAGAAGCATGTGAATGAACTTGAAAATTAAAGGTAAGGCTAGTGACAGGCCAAGAGATATCCCTATCTGCGATCACTGTGTGACCTGAAATACTTTGGCATTAACTTATCTTGGCATAGTATAAAAAACGTTTCAGTTTTCCATCTGTAATGAACCAGAAAGAGCGTATAGAATTACATTATAATTACGTTGTTTCACCTAGTTTTAAAATTCATTCATGAACTCATCCCTGGTGTTTCTTAAGCATCCAGAGCACCACAGCTTTTGAACACATTACTCTCTTTTACGTAACAAGGATAAGAGATAAAATTTATTGTCTCTGAAAGCATTTCTTCCAAACTTTGTATGCATATACTGCATAATCAATAATCAATTGTTATTTTAAACTCACCAACAAACAGAAAATATGACAGGAGAGATTGCATAAGACTGACTGAAACTGCAAATGGTCATTGCTAGTAACATTATGTAATCTAAATTGACTTAGTCCTCAAGATTTCACACAAAAAATATCTCCAGCTCTCTGAATCCCTCCCTGTTTCTCCAGTTAGGCCCAATCACCTTGGAATCCAGGTTATTTCTAGAGGTCTTGCTTCGCACAACTTCAGCCTTGGCAGTGATCTACTCTGTGACTCTTGACCCTTGACATTGAGTCTGTTACTGCAAAATAGTGACAGGTATTTCACCCACCCAAACTCACAGTTATTTCTCTGTGAATAAACCTTGGTATTGCAGAAAGTCTCATCTTCTGCCTGTCAGAATCAGGAAATGTCCTGACCCTGCAGCAGAGGAGGACTTCATTAGATAATAAAATTGTGGGGACATAAAACACAATATTTCCATACTGATTCCTGTCTTTTCCGTAGGTTTCGACCTTAATTTGTGCTTGGTTAAACTATTGCCAAATGCCAATCTCCACTTGTAAGTCTTGACAGCAAATATAGTGAGTGACTAGATACAGACAATACCGGGATCTAATCTGATCATACCCAAAAATATCTAGAACCAACTGGAGCCAGTGGCTGTGATCAAGAATCAATAATTTTGCCTTTTCATTCCAGCTGAAAGTTACTTTTGGAAGCTTTTATGTCATTAATTGGAATTTCTCTGTTACATTTTCTCAGATCATAAGCAGTAGAAATGACTGATGCAATTTAATGTTCTGCACAATGTTGTTGTTCATTAATTGCACCTTTACAAGTTGTCACTTTTGTGACAATGCTGGAATGGATGCAAAGAAAGGCTAGTGGCACAGAAACTGCAAGAACAAAATTTCCCTTCATTTCAGAGAAAACGTTACAATTTCTATCTAAAAATAATTTACTCAACGGACGATACACTCAAAGGGTTAAAGAAGTAAAACAACAACATTCTTCCTGTTTGAGCAGGGGTCACATCAACCAATCACAAATGTCTCCTCACGTACTCAGGGAATTCAGCTAACCCCTTTACGAATGTACAGAGCAAGTACTTCCATGTAAAAGCATCAGCACGTTCCACCAACAGACAACAACCAAAGGATGGGTTGGGACTGCTAACCACCACTGTAAAAACATATAGAGGCATAGAGTCATCAGTCCTATTATTAAAGCTATAGAATGCTGAACTGATTCCAACCATGAACTCCTAATGTCCAATACCTTGCAGTGGATCCTGTTACACAAACCCGATCGCAGAACTGAATTCCATAATAAACATTAAACCCCATCTGCAGACTGGCTGAAGCCAACAGCCTAAACCGTGTGTAAACTAGAAGATGATTAGAGAGCAGATGGGCAGCACACAGCCACGGTGCCAGAAACACTAGCTGCCCTACAGGTGACAGCACAAAAAGCTGTATCGTGTTTCCTTCTTACCTTCATCACGTTTCCTTTTGGCCTCACCATTTGATCGTGGAATGCCCAGAATCCCGTTGATGGAGTACGATCCCACTGGATCATTGGATGCCGAGGATACAGGTGGGGAGTTTGTGCTGGGGACTGAAAGGAATCAATTATTTTTTTTTTTACAGTTGTTTTTTTCCCAGATTAACTTGCTATGTTCTACAACCTGGTAAAGAAACCCAAGCATGTAATGGTGATAAAAGAGAATAAACTATTTTCTATTTAACTCATAAACCAAGGTGTTAATCAGCTTGAAACATCACCAAATATGGCTTCCTGATGTAACAAATCAGGGAGTTGAGGTTACATTCTTTGTGCTGAATTAACTGATGGAAAATTGTGCAACTCAGAGTGTTGTCTAGGTTTGTAAGGCGGGCTGGGAAGATGGGGTTGGGGCAGGTTGGTGGTTGCCCAGTCCTGATCATTATCCAGTGACCTCTGCTAGAAAATGCATAGAGGTGAGTTCTGAACATGGATTGACATGGATTTAGGTCTAATACCTTATATAGGGATGAAGAGTTGGTCAATACTCACTGTCAAAACTCAGACATGAATAAAAACCACTTGGGCAAAGTACTGGAGACAAGCTGGTTCCTCAGTGATCTCCAGCCTAGTAAGATGAAGTATCTGGTGGGAATGGGGAGAGAAAATTATAAAGAAGTAAAATAGTAACTTGGAAGGAGACAATCCCAGGTGGAACAATGAATCTCTGACAAAAATGATGGAAAAGAATATAATTATTGAACAGAGTAGGGGGTAAGGCAAATTACGTGGTACTTGGTTTCAGAAAAATGACTGGCTTGGTACTATGCAGTGATCCTTCATACAAGGACATTAAAAGAAGCAGAGTGCATTAAGGTCATCATCCTCTATTCATGGGTCAAGCAATTTTCTTTCTGTCCCTCAGCAGCTGCAGTCACATGAGCATTGAAAGGTCTGTCTTATGCAGCCACACTTACTTCAAAGTTCAAAGTAAATTTATTATCAAAGTACATATACGTCACCATATACAACTGTGAGATTCATTTTCTTGTGGGCAATCACAGTAAATACAGGAAACACAATAGAATCAGTAAAAGACCACACCAAACAAGATGGAAAGTAATCAATGTGCAAAGAAAAACAACAAACTGTGCAAATATAAACAGAAAGAAAAAATAATAACACAAAGTAAATAAGCAAAAAAAATTGAGAACATGACACAAAGAGTCCTTGCAAGTGAGCCTGTAGGTTGTGAGAGTGGTTCGATAGTGGGGTGTGTGAAGCTGAATGAAGTTATCCCCTCTGGTTTGAGAGGCTGATGTTGAGGAGTAATAACTGTTCCTGAACTTGGTGGTATGGATCCTGAGGCTCCTGTGCCTTCTTCCTGATGGCAGCAGTGAGAAGAGAGCATTGCCAGAATGGTCGGGGACCTTGATGATGGATGCTGCTTTCTTGCGACATCACTCCTTGCAGATGTGCTCAGTGGTGGAGAGGGTGTTATCTGTGATGAACTGGGCCATGTCCACTACTCTTTGTAGGCTTTTTTGTACTAGGGCATTGTTGTTTCCGTACCAGGCCATGATGCAACTAGACAATATACTCTACACCGCACATCTATAGAAGTTTGCCAAAGTTTTAGATGACATGCCAACTTTTTGCAAACTTCTGAGAAAGTAGAGGGATTGCCATACTTACTTCAGAATTGAATGTACATGCAGAGCCCAAGACAGGTCTTCTGAAATGGTAACACCAGGAATTTAAAGTTGCTGATCCTCACCACCTCTGATCCCCCGATGGGACTGGCTCATGGACCTCCATTTTCCTCCTCCTGAAGTCAATAATCAGCTCCTTGATCTTCCTGACAAAGGTTGTAGTTGTGGCACCACTCATTGGTGTTGTCGGCAAACTTAAATATGACACTGGAGCCGTGCTTAGCCTCACAGTCATAAGTATAAAGCAAGTAGAGAAGGGCGCTAAGCACACAGCCTTGGAATGCTTAGAGAGATTGTGGAGGAGATGCTGTTGCCAAACTGAAGTGACTGGGGTCTGCAAGTGAGGAAATCGAGGATTCAGTTGTACAAGGAGGTATTGAGGCCTTGGACTTGAAGCATATTGATTAGTTTTGAAGAGATACTACTGAACGCCAAATTATTTTCAATGAACAGCATCCTGACCTCTTTCCTCTCCAGATGTTCCAGGATGGAGTGAAGAAGCAATGAAATGGCATCTGCAGTTGACCTGTAGTAACTGTAGGCAAATTGAAGTGGATCCAAGTCACTTCTCAGTCAGGTGTTGACATGTTTCATCACCACCCTCTCAAAGCACTTCATCACAGTGGATGTAAATGCTACTGGACAATAGTCATTGAGACAGGTTATCACATTCTTCTTAGGTACCAGTGTAATTGAAGGTTGTATGATAATCAGCACTAAGTGGCTGTATACTAGGACCAGACAGGTGTCTGACCTCCTTTGTTCTAAGTGAGTCTGCCAATAAGCTCAACTCAGGACAGACAGTAAACCTTGATGGCTCAGTGTTCTGACTGGCAGCATAGCAATCTGAGCAGCCGTAAACCAACATTCACCCAGCTAATACTCATTCCAAAGCTCAAATGCCCATCCTTAGAAATTTAGAGAACTGCCCGAGTTGCCCAATTTTCTATCAGTTAACTCAGCACAGAGAATGGAACCTCAGTTCTCTGACTTGTTACATCAGGGATCATCCTACCCTTTTGGCAATAATTGAAAGATATCTGGCTATGTTTCTTGCTGATTAGTGCCTTAAACACTTAGTTCAACTTCTCAAACTGCCAGGGAACTGCCAGTATACATAAAACTAACTTTAGACAAAAGAAAGGCATGGGCAAAATGGAAATTGGAGAAAATTGCACTACAGGAAGTCTCCTTTAACAGATGAGACCAGAACTGTGCTGAAATCTACAGTGAATACCATTGTTTCCTATCAATCTTCACACATTGGTTCAGTGCAAGAAGCTTCAGCCTAGCTTCATGATTTTGAAAGTTTAAATGATATCACACAGTGGAACCACACTCAACAGTCTAAACATATGATACAATAGTTTGAAAAACAACAATTGAAAAATTACTTATGATATATTATTTGGCAACGTTTGACATAAACCTAAGTGGGACCATACTGTTATAAACAGAAGATATGGGATAATGTCACATACCTGAAGTTAGGTCACAGATCAGCCATCATTTTGACTGCTGGTACAAACTCAAGGAACCAAATATCTCTTGTCCCTATACCTCCTAATTAGAATGTGTGTGGAACTATGTAATGTTATAAACATGAAATATACAGTGTCTGCTAACTGATTACTAAATCATCCCCGCCCTCTCTCTTTCTCACTCACTGCCTATTCCCAACAGATATGAGTCTACTGAAATAATTTTGCCTACACTTTTGCTCAAAGTCCCTCAACAACTACCTATTGGAGTCAAATTCTGAAGGTTCATCAAAAACAATGGAGATAGTGGACTAAAGTTGGAGATAATGTGATCAAGTGTAGCTCAGCCAGGAAGAGCAACCCAAAAGCATAAGACAGTCATTTGCTTCCTGTCTGTTCCCACATATGTGAGCCAAGGTTAGCACAGAAGCGTCTGTTCCTAGTCTGAGGCAGGACTCCAATAGGATGATCAGGAGATATCAGACCACTGCCCCAAAAGGTAAAGGTTCGAAGACCTGAAATATTAGTTGTTTCTCTTTCCACAGATGCTGTCTGACCTGCTGAGTATCTGCAGCATTTTCTGTTTTTTACATAATTATCCATTCGTCTGATTTCTCCTGAGCTGCCCTGACCCCATTCAATCTTGCCAAGTTCACATTGAGCATGCTGTTGCCAAACTCATTAGATTACTTCATTGGGAAACACTTTGCACAAAATAGAAATCAAAGAGATAGACTATGTGTGTGTGTTTGTGTGTGTGTGTGTGTGTATGTAATGTATATATTATACATATATCTTGTCTGCGCCACACAAATCATTTTACACAATATGACGGATAATAGTAGTCAAAAGGATGAGAGGAACAATCAGCCACCTGTCTTCAGTTACAAGCTGTTCTTCTCCTGTACTATTCAAACAGATCTGTGTGATCTTGCCATCAGTAACTGCTCCATTTTAAGGGAGTGTATGCACAGCATCTCACTGTGTTGTAACTGTAAAATTACACCAATTACCCCAGCTAGGATAATCTATAAATCATCCCAGTAGGAGCACCATCTATGAAAACAGGTGCAAAGCAATTGAAGCCCACCCCCCAACTTTAACTTCTTTCGGCCCTCACTATGTTTATCAAGAATCACTCCCTACCCAGACAGTTAACTCCCACCATGCACTGGCTGTGTTGACTTCAAATTCCTTAATACTTGAGCAGTCTTCAAGGTATTGCCTGATGCGATCAGTACTGAGCTACGCAAGCTAGATGAAACAAGTACATTTATATCAAACAAGGCTGCAGAGAGATCCTATAATGTCCCCCATCATTCTTTGTTAAAAATCCCTGTCATAAGTATTAACTTTGGAGGTGGACGGGATGAAACTCAGTTGTGGCAACCTTCATGACTGGAAAGCCTGATGACACAATGCTCAGGGTCTTATTTAAGTTGACAAGCAGGAGATGTAGAGGGCTTCACACACTAAAGAATCACAGAATTATAGAATTTCAGAATATCAAAACCCAGTTGACCCATTTATTAGGTACCTCCTCTGCCTAATACAGTGGCCACTGAATGCATGTTCATTGTCTTCTACTGCTGTAGCCCATCCACTTCAACATTTGACATGTTGTGCATTCAGAGGTGTTCTTCTGCCCATGTGTCCCATTATAACGTATGGTTATCCTAGTTACCATTACATCCTTGTCAGCTTGAACCAATCTGGCCATTCTCCTCTGACCTCTCTCATTAGCAAGATGTTCTTGCCAACAGAACTGCTGCTCACTGTATACTTACATTTTCACATCACTATCTGTAAACTCCACAGACGGTTATGTGTGAAAATCCCAGGAGATCAGCAATTTCTGAGACACTCAAACTGCCCCATCTGGCACCACAAATTATTCCATGGTCAAAGTCACTTAGATCACATTTCCTCTCCATTCTGATGTTTGGTCTGAACAACAGCTAAACTTTTTCATGTTTGGCTAAATAGATATTTGCATTAAGGAGCAGCTGTACAGGTGTATCTAATAAACTGGCCACTTTTTCCTTTTTCCAGCATAATAGTGAGTTACTTTATACATTTGCTATTGAATCTGAAACCAAGGCAGCTCATGTCATACCAGAACAACCCAGTGTAACTTGGTATCTCCTTTCTTCTCAATTATCTTACCCAGTCTACTCTAAACCATTCCCCAGCCATGTTCTTTGTTAATTTCTCTATCAAAGCTCCATTCAAATTTTAAGATCATTTGAAGATGAATTTCCCCTGAACACTCTTTATTGTAAAGCTGAGACTGCCAACTTCACCATTCTCTCCTTGGAATTGATTTCCTTCATAGACTGGTAAATCTGGTCTGCGCTCTCTAATATTAATTACTGGTATGTTACCAAGGCACAGCCAACACTTTTGGAGGTCGAGGAAGGACCTGTCCCAAAGCTGGCATTGGCAATAGTAACATTACCAGACCAGAGGGGTAATTCTACTGTTAAAACGCAGATGCCACTCCTCATCATTACTAAAACAACGTTATATCAGAGGGCTAATTTTTACTGCACCTGGTTTTGTTGATTTAAAATTGTTAAATCAAACAGATGGCTGCAATTGGTGTTGAAATAAGATGGTCTCAGAGCCCAAATTAAAAGATTACAAATAATGATTATTTGGCTCAATTATTACACTTAAATTGGGAGTTTTTTAAATATTCTAAATGTAGGATAGTTGGGAATGAATTGCACTTTCAATTTAAGATCTGGTCTTTCGTCTTTTGACTTTTTCATTTGTATCCAAACAAAGAAGCACAGAGTGAATTTTTCTCTGCAGAAAATGAGCCCCATTTCCTAGTGATGGTGAAAATATAATAGAGACAACACTATTGTTTACTTTGAACTTCACAATGTTTGCATGTGTAAAAGACAGAAGATGCGCTCTAGGTATGGCATATACTGCTGGCAATTTAGAACACTCAGCAACATCTTCCCCTATAGATCATTGTAGTTGCAAGATTCACTAGAGAATCAAGCCACAACAGCCTGTAATACAAAGTGTGCTATCCAGCTTGAGCTTTACTGAAAGATGGGTAGAATTAGCAGAGAAAAGGGTTGACATCCATATATGAGTCAAAATCTAACAGCAGTTCCAATCCATTGTCCAGACCTCTTGTATTTTACACAGGGTTGCATATTTTGCACAGACTATTAACTTAAGATTCTGAATTCTGTTTTAGAAATTATGGAAGTACCCAAAGTGCCAAAATTCTTCTGTTAAATAGCTTCACTTCACAGTGATGTTCTTGGGAGCTCCTGGGAAAAGTTCTCACTACATTTACACTCCATTGCAATTTATTAAAGGTAAAACAGTACATAGAGCATTTCATAAATACACTTTGTTTCAATGACCACAATTAACTTACACTTATATTTGAAATGTAAAGTCAATGACCAGTCTTTAAGTGCATTCTGTTTCCTCAAGGCAGGTGGTATTCTTAATAAAATTAAGTTAGGGCTGTTTTATTTTCTACAGAATATATATTTTCAAATAGGTATCTATGTTTGCATAATTCATATTGGCAAATCTATACATCTTTGATCATATTATATCTATTTTAAAAGACTGGGTGAATTAGAGTGATGGATTAGGGATAAAACTACAGAATCATGAATCATATTATGAAAACACCATGGTCCTTATGCATGTAATGGACTTTTACACATGCTAATCAGATAATCCCACACTGCCACTCCCCTCCCCGTTACCCTAAGAATTTTACCTTTCAGATATGTACCTAATACCCTCATCTGATTGGTTTAACATTCCAGATCACACCACTGTGTTATGCTCCTGATTCTTTACAGTATGATTGTAATTCTGAATCCTCTGGTCACCACGATCTTCTGTTGAAAATACCACCTTC
Source organism: Mobula birostris (assembly GCF_030028105.1). Taxonomy (NCBI): domain Eukaryota; kingdom Metazoa; phylum Chordata; class Chondrichthyes; order Myliobatiformes; family Myliobatidae; genus Mobula; species Mobula birostris. Next base: position 33,217,338 of record NC_092387.1, read on the forward strand.
TTATTCGCTGTATTAAAACCCTTCGTGAATTTAAAGACTCCTATATAACTGCCTCTTAACTTTACATACCCAATTGGAGGTGAGGGATGGAAATATGTTTTCTCTCGTTTCTTTGAGTACTTGAAGCCTTTAATCCCGGTGTCATTCCAGTAAATGTCTTCTACACCCTCACTGCTTTAATGCCTTGGGGGAAGGTGCCCAATTAAGAACATGCCGCCCAAATCTGCTTTGCATTTTTGGTAAACATAAACAGCTGAGTCTTAAATTTCGATCTGTATTTGTGAAAGGGTTAAATATGTTCCATGTGTAATAATTAGCTGTCCTCCCCGGACTGCTCTTTCTTACCTATTGTGTGGCCTGGTGCAGTGACTGCGGTCCCGGGTCCATCCGGTGAGGGATGGAAAGGCTGCTGCACTTTGGTCCGAATGATCCTGCAAACAAACCATGAAATCACATCAATTCACCTCAATGATCAGGGCGACTGACTCTACCTGGCCACGGCTAATCTAGTTGTCGAGCGTGTAAGTAGCCAAAGCTCCCCAGGCAGAACTCCCAGAATCAAAACTGCGTCAGGCGCCTGGTATTGGTAAAAGGATGTGATTTAATTGATCTGAGACTCGAGAAAAGTTGGGAATTAGTTGCAAGCGAAGTAATGCAAATAGAAAGCTATAAATTATATGTGACAGGAATGCAATAGTGCTGTAATGCTGCTTGGAAGCCTTGTCCTATCACAGGATAGCCTGTACTAATGACACTTTGAAAGGGGTTCACTACCAATGAATATTAAATTGCTAATGTGTGGGCTTGAGTCTTTCACGTCAACCTCTGAGCAGCGACTAACTGGGGGATATGGTACCTGCTTGTGAATTATCACACGTGCATTTTTTTCCCAGCGTCAATTTATATCAGCAATACGTTTGACAGAAACAAATAGTTTCTATGGAGATTATTGAAACTAATTTTGTTGGAGACTATTGATAAGGAACCGGGGAAAGAGGGGGAAAAAGGTGTACATTTTGTTACCATCCTTAGAATCATTGGGACTTATAAATTAATTATCGCAGGGGACACGCTGATGTTCTGTAAAATAATATCCTACCCATTGTACTGGCCTTTTGCTTGACTATTATTCTCTCCACAGCTTTAGTCTCTTTTGATACTTTCTCTCCTCCCGAGTCTATCGAGGAGCACCTGGGCAAGGGCCCGGTTCTCCGGCCAAGTGTTCAGTCCTTTATGAGGGCCACTCATCGCTTCTCCGCCGCCGCGTGCCGAGCCTTGTCCACATCCAACGGTGGGATCAAGACTAGAGCTTAAAGTATATTTTCCTCTTCTAAGGACAAGTGCCTAAGGCCATGGCTGACCCCGTACCCCGAGTTCCCTCTCTTGATTTCCATCCGCTAACTCTCTACAAGGGTTAACGACCCCTTCGCTATTGGTTTCCACAGACCCCTTCATCAACTGAATGGTGGGGACGGATCACTTTAAATATATTCTTCCAAACAGTTTCCTCTACACTATTTTAAAGCTGATTTTTCCCCCTCCGTGTTATTGCGTGACCTCTAACACCTGGGATCCCCTAGTAGGAGTTCATATAAAAACAATCAATATACATCAAACACTCATTGATTTTAATGGCCACAAATTCGCCCACAATCTCCCTAGTAATGTCCTTGGGGCTACACGACAAAAGCTACAGGACTTATCAAAAAAAAGTATCAATATTTTATTTGGATTTTCAAATTCCTCCATAACTATTATTTGACCTATTGACTCGCGCCAACTACATAAATTCACCGACTTTATTCGGAATCCATGTCCTGGATATTGAATAAGCAATTTAGAAGGGTGAATTAATGAGTTGACCGTTGTGGAAAATTCCCTGAAGAAATATTAAAATTGCTTGGAGTCGGAATCAATAGCATCGAAAAAAAAGGACTTGTTTTTTTTTAATGGCCACCAGCCGCTTGGTTCTAATTCCTGACTGCAGAGCAACAGCAGAATGAAGCCTTGTCTAGTTGTAATCTTTAAAAATTCACGCAAGGAGAACGTTTAACTACAATGTGTACTTGCCAATGTAATGATCTGAGATAATCGTTGTATATTGAATTAAAACCCAACACTGCAAAGCAACGCCCTTTCATTAAGGCGAAAAAAATACATTTAATTGTATTGCTGTATTCTAATCTTTTGTATAAACACCAGCCCCCGCAGCCAACTTGATTTCTTTCAAAACCACTCCAATTTAATTGAAGCTGAAAAGTTTTACAAACGCTCTCTAATGCGATTAATCCCCACTTAGAATGTATCATTCACATTTGTTAGAAGGCTGTTGGAGTCGCCTTTAAGCGACTTCGTGCATGAAATGATTTTTCTTTCCCAATCTTTCTTTAAAAACACACACACTGAAATTTCTCGTGAATCGCTGCCCCCGATCTCCAAAAATCTCATTAAAATGTAATGCTGATGGCAGCTGTAGACGAAGCAAAGTTCATTTCTGCAACCCAGCTTGTGCGATCTCACTTTCTTCCGTACTTGCAGCAAGCATACACCACCCCCCCCGACCCCGTTCTCCGTAAACCTCTCTTCCACACACACACCTTGTTACGCCAGAAAGAACAGTTATTTTTTTAAACTTGTATTTCCAACTGGCTTTTCCCTTGTATTTAGCACATCAAATCGCGATGGTTTTCATCGTTTGAAATTGAATGAGAAGATAAATATAGCGTCCTTCTATATGGTTTGTGGGGAACTAGCGAGTAGTTCGTGAGTGACGGGGAGGGGGGGAGGAGAGAACCCACAAAACTCGGAAGAGTCAATGTTGGAGATTCGGTTGGTTCAGAGAGGGAGAAGGATTAGATTTCACTAAACACCGAAGAAAGGCAATTCCAATCTAAAACAAGAGCAGACATCCAAATAGTATCGTTGAGCTGTTCTTTCAAACACCTGTTAAGCACTTGAAGAAGTGACACAGACGGGAAAACGCACACATTTTCCCTTGCTTTCTGACAAAAAAAAACGATCTATTGAATCTAATCACAAATCGATACTTGATTGTCAGTGTATGAAGTGTGCACGTGTAAATTTTATTTTACAATTGTTTGATGTGCCAAATACTGGGAGAGTTAAAAGAATGCAGAAGCGATCCGGCAGCATTCTGTGAAATATTTTATATATCTTTATCCCCTTTCCTTCCCACTTTTACAAGAGTGAAATCGGATACAGGGGACAATTTATTTGTCCAGTCTGTACTCCCGAGAGTCTGGGGGGGGGGGTTGACACACAAACACACACACCACACACACACACACACACACACACACACACACACACACACAGACACACAAAAACATAAACATTCTATTGTTGCCTTATAGTGGCTCGTGTCAAACGCGTTAACGCACTCTCAGGCGTTAAAGGCACAATATAAACTCAATTTACTGATGTAAGAGTGTGGCATTGCCAGTCCAGGGATTTTTATTTTTGCTAAATCTGTACAATGTACACGATGGGCAATTCGCTTAAACCGCCTTTACCATTTAATCTTGGCTTCAGTGAACAATAAGGGCAATTCTTTGAGGTGTTTGCAGATTAACAAAAGGAGAGATATCGTAAATGAGGCAGTGGGAATGAGTGGACTCCGTGTCCAAAATCTTTTTCCCAATCCTGCTGCACGGATTGAAAGCGTTATCAATAATTAATTAAGCCTTTCGATACTTGTCCGGATTCCTTAGTTATGAATACCGTCGGAAATGGGTTCGGGCTTTCTCACACATCATGCTTCAGTATCTGATATTCAGTTGGGGGCAATACGAGGCCGGGTTTAGGAACTTTGAAATCAAAGTCAGGATCATAAAACTTGTCGGTCTATATCTTTATTCTCAGAAACTGTTTTATTGAAGAAGCCTCCGAGGAAAGATTTACTGAGTTTTAGCGTCGAAATAGATCAATTTGGTCGGAATGAAAGGATTATTTCAGTGGACATGTAGAAACGCGGTCGTGAAGCTTTCAGCGAACTTCAGACAAAGTGGACCTTCTGAACATCAGCCTTTCCCTTTGCCGTTTAAAAAAAAACAAAATCTTTGTTTTCTTCTCAGGTCCGCTATTTCGGCCGGGGAACAATATTGTTTTACGGTGATGTGAAACAGAGAGAGAAGAAACAAATGGAGAATGGGACGGAACAGTGAGGAAGTAGAGGGCTGGGGTGGGTGGTGAAGAGAAGTGAAAGAGGAGCGAGGAGGGGTAAGAACAGCGGGTGTAAGGTGGGCAGGCAGAGATGGCAGGCAGGTACACAGATCACGTCGTCTAGGGGACTGCTTTGCACAGATCAGTTTCTCAACTGTACAGTAAATCTTAATCATATAAAACAAATATTAATAAATGGACCGATATTACCGGGCACGCTCGTGAAACCAGTCTCTGTAAATTTTTATCATAGATTTCTTTGCCCTGACAGTGGATTACTTCGAAATTCTTTTGTCTGGCGCTAACCCTTCCCATGTTCCCTAAACCTATGTCGACCGACCAACCTGCCTATTTGTGTGTAAACTGCCCCCCTCCCCCGGGGTTGCTGAGAGGGGACCCGTTCCCAGCACTTGAAATATTAGCTACAGAAAGTACCAGCCACCGGCCAGCTTGCAATCTTTAAATCAATGTCCTGAAAGACCCTCCTTAATAGTTTACATTTCCACCAATTTGCAATTATATTAAACGACCAAAAGGCCATTGCATCCGGGTCTTATTCGCTTTGCTTTCATTGATAGTCCTTTATAATTCCCCACGGTCCCAGGTGAGATTAAGAGGAAACCACATTCGTGGTGGTTAGTGTGTTTTGATTAGGATTCCATGCTAAGAATTACATGCTATCGTCGATAATTATAAAAATTTCGCGATTACTCTGATTGCTAAATAAATTAGATGGAGAGATTCTGTCTTTCAACCGCTTAGTTCATTTGAAAACCCCGTTGCGTTTGGAACTATTATCTTTAAACAACATATTCAGCTTCTGCCGAATATATCAGTGGAAAATTAATTGCCGTCTGTATTGTACAACAAACATTTCATTTGTTTATCTGCACAGTGTCAGGCATTTCCTCAGCTCCGGTCTTTTTGATTGTCCCTCCCCCTCATTTCGTTCTGTTTATGTTTAATGTTCATATATTTACAAGAAAGCTCGATTTAAGGAATTTTAATTTATGTCACCTAAAATGCATATTTAATATCACACCCATTTTCGGACTAATTCAATGTGTACATTTGACTGGTACCTTCTACAAGAAATACACCCAAATGGTTTTGGCTAAAAACTAGATATAGTTACCAGCTTTTATTTTGTATTCATTTATGCATCTGTTCTTTTAGCCTTTTAACTAAAATAAATCATTTTTGCGTTTTAGAGGAGGATGCACCGGGATTCGCCAGCTTTTATTTTGTATTCATTTATGCATCTGTTCTTTTAGCCTTTTAACTAAAATAAATCATTTTTGCGTTTTAGAGGAGGATGCACCGGGATTCGCCGCTGTACCTGTTGATGGAGCTGACACTGGGCACACTGTCGTTGTCACAGATTCCCTCAGCCAACAGCCGGTCTCGGATCTCCCAGGCGAACATTGTAGGGTTCTGGCGTTTATACTCGGCGATTTTATCCACTACTTTCGGGGTCGCAACTTTGGGTTTAGAGCCCCCAATGACTCCGGGTTTGATGCTGCCCGTCTCGTAGTATCTGATAGGTGACAAGAGCCAGAGAAACGAAAAAAGATAACAAGTAAAACTTCAGCAAAAAAAATGTGCTTTCATCACCTCGCTAGTGCACCGTTGAAACAAGCAGCAAGGAGGTGTATTAGACCCTCCTTTTGTATAACTATACATAAAAACTGAGTCTATGTTGTTTCAGAGTACGTGTGTGTCTATTTATAGTACGTATTTTGTGTATCACATATATAATCACAGAATTGCTGCATCTTTTTTGTAATTAAGTTTAAAGAAACGACAGCAAAAGTCGACCTTACTTGTTATTTACAGCCTCATAAAATGCATAGGGAACAGTAAAATGCAAATAAATCAGTGTGTGTATGCAATAGTATTAACCTGTCTCTGTTACAATTCTCCCTGCTCTGAAACACACCATCAAGTCTCTGGGAGATTGGACAGCTAAAGGCACCGATGCACATCCTCTCTTCTAAACAGAGAAACAATTTTAGCAAGGACATAATTAATATTAAAATTGGCAACGCTTTTAGTACTGAATGTTGGCTTTGGTGAAGGAGTTGGGAGAACAGTAGTTGGTTCCTAACACAGGATTCTGTTTTTTATACCACCCCCGCCTCCTTCTGCACCCCCTCCCAAAAAAATAAAACGAAATTGTGGGAAGACCACAAATGGAAAAAGAAAAAGGTTAAGAGGAAGAGAAACTCGAGGTATTTTAAACCATGTTACTGGGTATAAAAGTTTATTTCTTTCTAAGTCTTCTTACTCTTTTCCTTTAATGTGTAAGAATTCAAGGTTTTTAACTACAGGTAATGGTATTGCCAACCTCCCTGTATTATCTGGTGTTAACCCTGAAGCCAGCAGCAAATGTCAGCGTGAACATAAATTGTATGCCTAGCTTTAACGCGGCCTTATTTACCCTACCATCACAAGGAACGGGCCCTCCGGCCCCATTGCGTTTTATGATATAAAATAATTGCCGAAGTAAGATTAAACTGTTAAAACTCACAAATAGGGAAATAAATTACATATAATTTGTCTTCTTTTGTTGTGTTTTTGATTTCGACTGTCAACGGAAAACCAAATCTAATACAGAATGCGGTTCCAGCTTTGGTTAGTTCAGTAGCCATATCGGATTAAGCCAGGAAATGCATGATATTTAATGTAACAGCGGCGGTATTTCACACGCAATACTGTTCTTTTTTTGTCTCACCCAGTAATAAAGGTTTAGCTTACTGGCGAATATCGCAACGTTTGAAGGAAGTTATGTCCCAGTCTCCAGGCTGGATCACCTAGGACTGATTTTTTAGAGTTTACATACGGAGTACTTTGCTGTCCGGACCTCACCAACGCGCCCTTCCCACCACACACCGTAGATTCCTTATGGCATCTTAGATGTTATAACAACACTCATGTATTCATTCGCGTTGGACACCAAACATTCAACGATTTTTAGTGCGTTAAACGCTCAGAGTGAAGCGGACAAAGTGAAAGTCCCCCCCCCCCATAATCACCTATGCGAATTTTCTATGTGCTTCACTTTGAATTATCTTCCGATACACCTCGGTCAATTATAATTAAAAGTAATCTAGTTAGGTTAAACCGACAACGAATGGAAAATGGTATTGTTCTGCAGACGAAAAGATTCTAACATATTACTCAGCTGAAGATTCTAATTTTAGTGAAATGTGACAAATTCCTCTTTCACCAGGGGAGGGTGATGCATATCGCAGCACACAGATCGCGGGACAAACATTAGTTCAGTCAAAGCTGAAACATTGCTCGCTAAAATATGTATACATTTAGGACACAGGACTCAATTCCGGAAACTTTCTTCTTTGGTTTAAAGACATTTCCTCCCTGAGTTCAGCTACCTTTTCCCAATTGTTAAAACTACCATAGGAGTTGACCTGCATTGACATGTATTAATAAAAGTGGTTTAATCTTGGTTGGAAGGGATCTGCTCGCCGGTGTAGTGGGTCAGATCGCGAGCCTGCACTCTTAAGAGGACTCGATTCAAAAAAAGAACGAACAATGTACAGTCGCCTCGCAACTGCACCTGTTCCAACACAGCGGCCGCAATCTGCATAAACCACGTCAGCCTCGGAGGCCTGGCCACCAGCGGCAAACCCTACCCACCCCCACCCTAAATGTATTCCCTTTCTGGTTTGTAAGTGATTCCTTCCGTTGGTGCTAATCTGCTCTATTTAAAGCCAGAATGTGCGCACAATTATAAATGGCAGTTCGTAAGTGTTTCGTATTTTCAACCGTTTGGCACTAAAGACGGATTATAAGTGCTTGGTATGATGCTCACTTCTCTCGCCTTGCCCCTGGTTACCTCCTCCTTTGGAGATTTTCCTCGTTAAATTTGGACTTTGCATCTCTCATTTTTGGAATATTTTGATTTCCGTTGTATACTTTCTGGAGAAGATATCAACAAATTTAATTATAAAATTTGATTTGTTTATTGTGCTGACTGAACGTCCCTTACGTAAAGGAAACGATGACATTGTAAGAATTGTGTGAGACGGAACTATTAATCGGTTCATGGTTGGGAGTGGTTTGGATCTTAAATCAGGTCTATTGTTGGCGCCACTGACCAATTCTCATATTAACCCTGGGACTGTATAGATTACAATAATAAACAGAAATGTTTTTCGTTTGTGATTTTGTCTCTGGCAGTATCCCCCCTCACCTGCCCAATATTTTGCTGACACAGCCATGGCTGACACGGAGTTGCCGGGAAATGTCGCAGGGTCTGACTCCCTGGTGCGCCAGTTCCACGATGCGCTGTCTCACCACGTCAGGAAGGGGCCTGCCATTCACAAACACTCCTCCCAGTTGATTCACACCCCCATGCCCTGCAAAACACACACAACTGAACTCATCCCAGGTAGAACTGCAACCTGAAAGAGAGCAAAAAAAGGGGCAAGGGGAGAAAGAAGGGAGGAGCGGCAAAAAAGAAAAAAAAAGAAGAAATGGAACAGGGTGAGTGGAAGGAAGGACGGGATGGGATCGAAAAAATAACAAGGAAAAAAATCGAAAGCATGTAATAAAAAATCACATATATGTGGTCACGAACACACCGATATACATATATACACATATATATTTGACTTCATATTTTTCAGATATTAAATATAAAAGCGTGGAAATGCTACCTTTAACTCTACATTATTGTCAATTACTGTTTCATTTGTCTTTTAAGCGAAATCAAAATTCATATAAGAAGTGCACAGTAAATTATATCTGGTACCGTGAGCCATCCACAATATCAGCGTGTCTATTACAATATAACGTGACAGTGTTAATTTACGAAATTATTCAACATACTTTGGTAAAAGAAAAATATGACATTTAATAAAAAATAAACTCTGCATAAACTTTGAATTAGGTTCCATTTTATTCCCGGCTGTGAATTATATGGCGTGCGAGAGGATGTGTGCATGTGTGTGTGAGAGAGAAGTGTCACGGAGCAGTAAGACAAACTGTTTGTTGAACGGAGCTTTGGTATTTGTGTGCGAAAAGGGTGGCTAAAGCAACAAATTACAACAGATTCCCTCCTCCAGGGCTGGATAGAGGCACTGAAAATTCCTCTGTCTCTCTTTTCTCTGCATTTCCTATTCTGTGTGCATGTGCCGTTCTCCCCTTTATTCGAGGCGTGCAGGTTAAATATTCCCCAATTACCCTGTTTTGAGAAATACCTAGCAATTTCAGCGACAGCCGAAAAATTATACCAAATTTATAAGTGCCACCTCAAACTAAGAAGATATAAATACACATATCCCCTGCTGTTTCTGAAAATAAAGCACTCGTTTTCTGTACAAGGAACGCAGGCAACGGACACCAATTAGTTACATGTACAAAATGTTTTCATTTTAAATTTTGTTAAGCATACTTTCATACAGTATAGCCAGAATTTCAGAATATTTTAAATCACGGGTTTATAAAAACTCGAAATGTGTGTAAATTGCGTGTTATTGATTGTCGATATGCTATGTAATAGCAATCAGGAAGAATTATATCGAACCCTCGAGTATATTTACAAGACCGTGTCATTTCACGATACAGAGCGACAAAGAGCTTTCACGTGAGCGCACGAATGCCTTCTTGTTGCTAATGTACTTGTTTGAGGTGATGTGGAAGTTTGTTATTTGTGTTACTGAAGGAGTGTCCAAGGTATTTCGGCGGATCACGATTCCTGCACTTCAAACAGTAACTTATTGATGCGAGACGACTTCGCCAAATTCTCAATTGCCCTGAAATCGACCCATGTCGGGAGATTATAAATATGGATTTTGAAGCAGGATCCTGAATAGATTTTTTTAAGTTTCTTTCTCCCTCTTTCTCACGTTTGTTTGTTTTTCTCTCTCTCTGATAATATTTATTCGTGCCCGTCTCTTTCTCAATTGCATTAAAGAAAACAAGCAGCAGTTGTCAATTTATCCTCCAGAATACCCTGGAAGAGCGGGATAAATACTTACTAATAATACTTGTTTATTCGCAGCTATCCTCGCCTCTCCGATATGTGGTTTGAAGTTACTGTCTGGCAAAACTCCTATCAGATTCAACATCAATAATTCAGGCTAGTTTTGATATCTCAGATTACGATTATTTAAAGGCCGCATCATCAGGGATATATTAGAATAAATTATTTAAAAACCTTTTACGATGGAATATCTGTTGGCATGTCTTTTTATATTTACCTAGGACTCCTTTGGAAATAATAATAAAATATAATTTAATTTGTACTTTTTCACTGCTGTTGCTCTGCCAGTTAGTAATTTTTGATAATTATTTGTGTTAATCAAGTGTGGTGCTGCGTATATGAACTCTGCATGTCCATATCCACGCCTACATAAATTAAAGCAATGCATACGTTTCCCTGAGAAGCCCCTAGAATAGAGGTCATAGTGGTTTCAGAGATTTCTAACGATTTCGGGTTATACACGTGGTTAAGTGAAATTTGAGAGTGAATAAGTCGACGGTTTAAACATCGGCCTCATCTTGAAGGACGGAGCTAAATTATATTGTATGTTGAGCAATTCAAACCCTCGAAACTCTTCTTGTAATTTGTGGCTTTCACCAAGAGGGAAATGTGCCAAAGCCCAGCTTGCACATTATTGACAATAACAGTGTAACAAACTGAATATTATTACGACATACCGCGTTAATTTACTGAGGGAGAAACACACCCCCTCCCCGTCTTGTTTGAAGCCATGCAGCACGAAGAAGAAGAGTAAAGTTAACTAACCACCTTCAAATATGCACAACTCCTGGGAGTTTCAATCAACCCGCTTGCCTCCCATCTAAGATTATACTTTGACTCTTTAACGTTTCCCAAACACTCGTATATTATGAGGCGTAATATATCTGAAATTAATCTAAATAGAGCATAGTTGTATATTTAAATCCTTGACATTTGACAAGCAAATGTTCTCCTGCTTTTGTTTTCTATTGTGTGTCTCGTGATATCCCTGCGCCAAAAATATAGCGGTAATTATAAATAGGAACGTTTATTAAGTTGTTTTTTTTGTAGTCCTAATAATTACTTAAATAGGCAGTAGTGCCGTTAGAAAAATACAATCAATTGCCTACTCACTGTGCATGGCTGAGAAAGGGTCTGCTTTACAATGTATATCCATGAGTGCCAGCGCCACAGAAATGAAAGGGGTTGATTCCGCCGTCTCGTCTTTTTAATCAAACGATTACGTTAATGCAGATAAAACATTGACTGTAAATAAGAAAACAACAAAAGAAACAGAAAAAAACTTTTTTTCCCTTTTTCTTTTCCTTTCAACTGTGGCGACGTGCCGATAGAGAGAGAAAAATAAAACTAGTCCTGAAAAGAAAGTAAACTGCTTGGCGCCCCTTGTCCTCACTCACAGCCCTCTGCACGGAGAGATGGGGCAGCGGTCGGCAACCGGACAGGTGGCACGCATGTCCTTCCACTTTTCAGAGATGATTGTGGACCAAACAGGCATCAGCCGCAAACCAAGGTTCGGATTTATAGACTGTTTGAAAAAAAACGCACACGCACTGACAGGAAATGAACGCACGGGACGTCGTTTGTCAGTTCACTGTCCTCTGAAAATTCTTTACACCTTTTCTCAAATCCTTCTTTTTGCCTCTCTCTTCTCAAAGGCGACTGACGGTGCCCAGGTTGCGCCAGGTAGCGGGGCCGATGTGCAGAGGGAGACGGCGGAAAGCAGAGGAGCCGGGAGCGTGGGTCTGTAGAGTAGCTGGTGTTGGTTGCAGGTTTTGAAGTGCAGACTGAAGCCCGGGCTCTGCGTGGTTCTCTCTAAAACCCTGCGCAGATTCCAGCCACTCCAGTCCCCTTTAGAAAGATGGATGACTTGTCAGACAAAGGCAATAGATTACAACACTTTATGATTCGCCAACGTAGATTGGACCCCAAATGAGGAGGTCCTGTGATCAGCCACTTTGAGAGTCACCATTCGCAAGCACAAACACACACACACATACACGCGCACACACACACACTGACACACACGCGCGCATTCATACACGCAAATTCTAACACATACATACACATTCACGGACACACACACACATTCGCACATACACAAAGTCACCCAGACACATAACACTCACATATATACCCAAATTCATACATATTTACACTGTTTCACATACATGGACACACTCTTTCTTACACATGGACTGACTACACCCCTTCTTATACAACTCTTACTCTCCCTCTCACCAACATATCAGATCCCAAGCCTCTGTTTACTGGGGGAGATCGAATTAGGATATTGTCTGTACACTCCTTCAGAGCGCATAATTAAATGGTTGTCCAACGGAGATCATCTCCACAGAATATCACCCTATCTGTACCTTCTCGTTTGTTTCTTAAATCTAATCTAAGTATTCCTGTCTATGCTGTCTCTCTCTCTCTCTCTCTCTCTCTCTCTTTCTGTACATCTATTTGTTTTAAACAGATTGACTGTAAAAATCGAGGCTCTTTTAAAGAGGAAAATAATGTGTGTGTGTGTGTGTGTGTGTGTGTGTGTAAATCGGCAACAATGATGCCTTCAATCTCTACGATGCTGTGTGTTTCTCAGGTCAGGTTTACCTTCCTGTCAGTGTAACTGAATTATTTTACTCAGCTACAAACCCTTTCTCCTCAACCTCAACCCTTTGCCGGTTCACCTGAGCTGTCTGACCCGTACTTGTAAGTTATGTACACAGGTGGAAGGTGGAATTAGATTGGCTGACACTTTAAAAAAATATTTGAGGGCATTAGTGTTTACACATCACACTTTAGCTAGTTTCCTTTTCTTATTATTAATGTTTTCTCCCGGCCTTTCACTGAGTCGACGTGTAATGCATATAGTAACTACTCGCTGCAATCTCGCGGTCATTCAGCACGGTGATTAGAGTAACCATACAGAACTAGCAAATGTTAATTCTGTACTTAGCCCATCCCGAGTTGTTGCATTACAAAACACATGGCAAAGATCCTCCTGAAAGAGGCGGTTAATGTGTTACTTGGAGAGTTCCCATAACAGAACATTTCAGATGCCCATTTAATTTTAGAAGCTTTTTACCCTCTCCCAGCTTGGTGAGGTGTTTTCTCCTCCGCACAGAGTTGCATGTGGAGTCGCCAAGCCTTCTGTAGGTGGCGCTGGCTTTATAGTTCTCGGGCCTGAGACCTGCTTGGTTTGGTTTGGGGTGTGTGTGTGGGGGGGGGGGGGTTTACTTCAGAGCTCGAAGCGTGAAGACACCCCTCAGTTCAGCACTCACTCTCCTGGGACACAATTGAAACTTTTACTTAAAAAAAAACACTGTCTGAAACACTGGCCAACAAAACTTTGTTAAATTTTTCTAGGCATTAATTTTGTACTGACTGAATAAAATCGCTCTTTGATCTCTTCCAAATGAGAGATTATTCGATACAAATGTATGCAAAGTCTGCTGCGGCGCTGCTGCTATATTGAATTAATTTTACTACTTACTATTGCGACTCTTCTTGGAATCGAATCAATCGTCTGATTTCTTAGTGACAAATTATTTAATCTATCATCGCACTGCTTGTTTTCAAACGATTTTCCGTCATCGTGTGGTGAATATTGTAATTGAAATCTTTTCTTCGCGGTTCTCTCAACATCCCCCCTCCCCTCACCCTCCAGCACCTCTGCCTCCCACCACCGCCACCCCCCCCCCCGTCCCATTTCTATTACTTGAAGTAATTTTAGTTGGCAAACAATTGGCGCTTTCACTGTTGTGCTTGAAAGGTGCCGGTCCTTCAACCAGAGACTCTCCGTTTTACAGAACCAGACACAGGCAAAAAAAATGCTAAACTGAAGCATGTTAGCAAGCCAACTTAAAGAAAACTTTCAGGCGCTGAATTCCATCTTATTTATTTTTTAACGTGTAAAATACAGGGAAGGTCGAGATTATGCGTCAGATTAATGTTAATAAAATAATAATTATTAATTAAAAATAAAATAAACACCGATTACGCCATGAGTGTGATGGGATTAAGGCAATTTACAATAAAAGGAAATCATTCTTTCCCTACAATTCTTTTTCCCTCGGGATTCAAATTCTCTGTTACATGTTTCCCCACTAAATGTTGGGGAGGAACTGTCATTCTGTTTAACAGGACACTCGAGTTGAATCTGTGCAAATTCATTTGATATAGCGCAGGAGTTATTAAAGGCTTGAAATGTTAATGGAAGTGAAGCAAAGAAAATGGCCATTGTCAGTTAAAGAGTAAAAAACAGAGCTGCAAATCGAAGCGGCAAGGGGGTCACGGATTTCTATCTTGAATCAAAAAAAGAACAAACTAGTACAACGTGTCATTTTTTTCCCTACAAATACCCCGTGGAAAGCAGTTCCATTGCTCCGTCTTTCTGAGAACCGTGGATTGTCGTGAACATTTTAACCCTGCAGTAATATTATCTGTACTCCGGGAATATGATGCTAAAAATTGTTGTTGTTAAAATATTAATGTTTCCATTACCCGCAACAAAAAAAAAACATTTTACTCTATGCAGGGGGATTCGGCAATATCTATTAACTACACACCAGTTATTTTCTATTATTTCAGTATCCCACTCAAAAGACACCGACTTTGCAAAGCCTCCCGATATTTTGACTCTGGTGCCAAACACCAGATTAGTATCAAAAGGAGTGCCAGTACTTCCGTAGTGATTCCAGGTAATAATAATAATATATGTATTATTGGCTGTATAATAATCAAAGAAAGCAGAAACAAATATTATTTTCAATCTTAATTGCAAACTGCACTGCAAACGGACTGACTGTTGGGACTTGGTCCAATATTATTGAAACTATACATCTAACTAAAAGCAAACGACTTGGTTCAATGAAAGGGGGTGGGTGGGGAGAGAAGTCTATTTGAGGTGGAATTATGCCATGTCCTTTGCATGGGAAGAGGTTAGGGAGAGTTGGAGGTTTTGGGGAGTAATGCTTGGATAACCCTGGTCTTCACTCTTTCATTAACCTATTTCACAGGAAGCCCCCTCGAATCATTTGCACTTCAAAGAAGCACGCCGCCTCGTCCAACGGAAATTAAAGAAAAATAAACTATTGGGAAGGGGGAGGGGAGGGTGTTTTCAGGAAAAGGGTTCAGGATGGATCCTCTGGATCAGCCCCAGCACCGCCAAAATCCATTTGCAATTCATTTTATACACTATCCGCGCGAGGTAAATCCCTCGATTATCTGCTTTACTCATACTCTCCTTGTCCGGTCACTGTTTAGCTCTATAATCGTGTTACGTGTAAATATATTGGCCCGATTTGACGCCTCTCGGTGTTTACACATAGGATTACCCGCGGCTGTATCGTTGCCTTTGATCTGGATTTACGGATCTTTTCAGTCACAGAGCAAGTGCCAATCGTTTAAAAGTTAAATTTAGAATTTGACATAAAACTAGGAGAATTAAACAGAAAGTTAATGTATAATTTGATTACAGTATGCGCATATGTCTGCTATATGAAACAATGCTTTTAACTTAACACTATTACAGGCAAAGTAAATATTTCAGTCGCAAATTGCATTTTTAAACAACTTTTGATGAAAGGTTTATGATTAGCTACGATTTCCCACTTTCTGCTCCGATGTTTAACCCGGGCAGAGGGATATGACTTGGAAGTCATATGTTCAAACTGGTCATTGTTTACGGACAATAGTGTATAATTTAGAGTGAGCTCCTCTGTGGGCGTCCGTGTGTGTCTGCGTGGGTGCAAGGGAGAGGCAATAACTGTGTGCAAATTTTATACTATCGGTAGACAGGTGATATTTCACCTGGCAGAAGAGTAACGAGGAAAAGTGATATTAAATAAACATTGTTCAGACATTTATATGCATTTACACACTTAGGTGACTGCGTGGCTATGTCTTAAGAAACCTCTAATAATGATCTAAACAATTCTGTTCAGAACCAGGCGGGAAAGGAGTGGATAGAGAAGGCCAATTTACCTCCATTCCATGCTATGTTTCGGCTTACTGGCTGACCGTATTTTGGAAAATTTGAGGCGTTCTGCTATGAAGTGTGGCGGCATCGGCTGCAATTTCACAGTCCGAAGAACATTTTGCCTGAAGGAACATTTATTTCCCCCCTCGCTCCCCTTTTTCTTCCTCCTCTCTTGTTTTCGACCTCTCCCTAAGAATACTGCCTTCATACCTTGCTCTGTTTGGTTACGTGCACAGTTCAAGAAAGAGGAAGCTGGGATAAAACAAATGTTGTATCCAATTTGGTCACGCAACATCAGTAATAGCTTACTTTCCCCTTTTTTTGCATCCGTCTGCTTTGAATGTTAATAGCGCACGTGCAGCTTTACTTTCTAAACATCCCTCAATTAACACTTCCTCTAAACTCCTTAAACAAACGTTAACTTTCTTTCCTAGGCGGCTTTTTTTCGGGTGCAAAATTAATAACGTTCCAATTTTAAACTTGTTTTTAGGGCGAGCAGATCGGTAAGTTTACATTAATTGTACCTTGGTGGATATTTTGTTTCTTCAAAAACTTACACACTTCCCAAATTTAACTGTCCCTTTGTAAAAAAAAACTTCATCGTATGCAGACTCTGTGATATAATAAAAAATACAGACTTGCTGAGTTTGATAGATTAACTACATTTTGTCCTGTCGGGGTTTGGAATGTATTTTTTCTTACACAAACATTTAAAATAAGGCAAATCATTGGCAGAACAATTGTTTCTGCTATTTCATTAAGTAGTTGTATTTGCTAAAATTAAATCGCCAAGTGCAAATGGATGTTTGTTAGTTTCAATACCGGTCTATGCATACCCATTCCATTACGCCCTCCGGTTTAAGGATAACAAGTCATGTTTACAGTCACGACTTTGGTTAGACCTGAATAGTGAAGGCACCTGTAGCGAGGCTGAGAGCTGAAACAAGACACAGGCACAGGTATAAATACCAAAAATTATATTGGCGCACACACAGGCGCACGCGCACGCTCACCCCCCCACCCCACCACCCCCCCACACACACATGAGCTCATGCACAGGCATAAGCACACACGTATGCTCAAGCAGATATTGGTAAGAACAAGTACGCAGTCTTCCATACATTCATATTAAGAAACACAAAATACTTCCAAAATAAAATCACACACACTTGCGTGTGTGTGTGTGTGTGTGTGTGTGTGTACGCGCGCGCGTGCATGTATATGTAAATATATATGTATATATGTGTATATACATATATACACGGTGACTCCGTAGGCGTATACAAACACGCGTGTAGATTTACACAAATACTTAGAATTGTAGCTGGATTAAGAGCCATGACACCAAACGTATTTACGTTTCCCACACATATCAGGTACAAACGCAAACATACAGACATCCAGACATGGATGGACATTCACTCTGATTAAAAAAATCATTGCACACACACACACAAACACAACACAACACAGACACACGAGTCCTGTCTTCCTCGCCTCCATGCTGAAATATACTTCGCCATGTATTGACTGGAAAGTTGCCCGGGGATTATTCGCTGAATCTGGGTATTATTGTTTCATTTTGAATTTGGAAACGGGCTGGTTTCTCTAAATGGATGTTGAAGGGAATGGAAGAAAATATTATGCGAGGATGGTCAGTAAAGAGGAAATTATTGTTACTAAAGGTTAAAAGTCAAAGCACACAGACCTCCCGGAAACGAACAATGAAAACAATTTTAAATCTAGATAAAAAGAAATAGTGGTTTAAAAGATCAAAATAAGAAGAATTGCAAGTTGTTCTTTCTGGACTAGACCACATTCTATTTAACACCTGCACTAGATGTACAAAGGCTTTCAACAATGTGCCACTGATTTGAATTCTATTGTCCTAACTGCACTTTAGCAGAAATGAAAGGAGTATATCATCCATTAGGAAAATATAAACTGTTTGTCGAATTATAAAGTATGTTTAGCGTTGGAAACATTTTTTTTCACTAACTCTAGAAGTACTGCTTTGGTTAACTGATAATCAGTGGGAAAATGTAATATGGGAATAGGTGCTTTCAGAGATTAAAGCCCCCCAAAAAAAAGAATGTGGACGCCTAATTAAAAGCCGTTTGAGCGAGTGACAGAAATCCATTGGTCTTTAGCATCAGCTGCTTAACGGTTCCTGGTGGCTGGCTGGGGCCAAGAGCCCTATTCAGAGACCGGGCTAGATGGCACCTCGCTTAGCCTGTGCAAACGGGGGAACGCCGCATTTTCCACCTTTCCCTTCCAGCCAGGTGCACGGTTAGCGAGAGCAAACTCAGCCTGCAGCTTTACTTCAGCCCAGCTCCCAATGTCGGAGGCAGCTTTAAGCGATCGATGTATTTAAGCTTCCATAGGACCTGCTGCCAGTAGGTGTGAGTTTTGCCACATAACCTTTTAACTATCTTGCTATCTTGCTACAGTTAATAGAACATTTCATTGTATGTAACCCGATATATTGACGCGATGATTTACCTTTTAACGAGATAAGTGAACGGTGGCTATAAGATCGTGTATGGTTAACCCTTCTGTTTTAACAGTTGGCGATTGTTATAAAGAAGAATTGATAAATTAATGAATATAAATTGATAATTTATAGCAAAAAATCATCATAAGCAGAATGTATCTGCTTGCACCAAGTATTACATATTGTGCATGATTTTGATGATTGAAGTTTTATAAAGGTTGGATAAATAGAGAGGCGGACGTTTTGTATGCGCTGTTTTATTTCCATCTAAAAAGTTATATCAGGTGTCACAGAAAACAACTAAAATGTAAATGCCCAAGCTCGCTTTATTTCTAGTAGAAGCTTGTCAATCAATCACCTCTATCGATAGATCAATCACTGTGTCAATTAATAGATCATATTAGAACGTTACTGGGATTATTTATTTATTTGTCTTTCAATGTGAGACGGGAATCGAGAGGAATGCAGTTGTGAGAATGAATTCAATTTATTCGTTAGCGTTTAATCAAAATAATTGGTGTTATCGTGTTGCTTCACCGTGCTTAGAATAATGGGGATGCCGGCAATGGTCGCCCGCCTGGCTGGCAGAAACCCGAGGAGATGTGCCCTAGATTTAAATCACGTTCCACGGATTTATACCAGTGTGTGGAGGTTTTTATAGAAGGGTTTTCTCATTTTAAGATATTATTTTCCTGCTTTAGTGTTTAACGTTGTGTGTTACACGCAACAGAAAGAAATAATAAAAAACCAAGATTATTCACCATTGAAAATAATTGCCACACAGCTGTGACTTCCGATTTATTTAAAATTAATTAGCGTCACGTAACATCAAGTCATCTCGGTTTGCTTCACTGAAACGCAACATTTTTAAAACGTAACGATAGACACATATTTCGAAATGTAAGCTTGTTCTCGTAAAGAAATGAAATAGGTTGACTAAAAGTTTGGCGGTTTAAAGATACGCGACCACGTTACTCGGGCTGAAAAAAAGAACTGTAATGTTTTGCTTCCATGTTATTCAGCCAAATTTAAGAATACCATCATTTGGAAAACAGAAGTTGAATTGGAATATTTTTAGACAGAAATAATGACGTGTGTTTGATACTTAGGTCAAGTGGACAGACTACATGAATTTGTATCTTTTAAAATAGTTAAGTTATTGAATCACTTTTATACAATGTTCTGATTTAATCCAGTGACATATATCTGACTTAGTGAACACACACACGCGTACTGACATAAACATACACAAGTATGCAGAATGTGTCTGAGTGAACGGTGTGTTCACTGTTTTTTAGCTGGCTTTCTCGATGTGCGGCATTCACAGGGCACTTGGTGTAAAGTGAAGTTTACATCTGCACGAATCCCCACCTGGTGTGGCCTTTCCTTCCGGGAGAATAGCCGCAGCAAGGCAAGCGCAACCAAAAGGCAAGCAGCGCTTGCAATATCGATCGAAGCAGACTCCGGCCGAGAGCTTCATCATCGCGCTCAAAAAAAAACTCATTCACAAAACTTCTACCCTAACAACTGCCGCTCTCTCCCAGGAAGGAGGCGCCTTTCATTTGTTCTTCCGTTCCTGGAGCTTTCTTTAGAAAAACAATTAAATGGGTCCAGGCTAAATCACAACTATCCAATTGCAAATAAACAAACGGGATGGGTTTAATAGTAATCCTCGGGGCTCTAGATTTGGCGTCAGTACAGATTGCATATTCATAACGGATGTTGAACCGAGCCAGATGGACAATCAGTTTAATTGTATACTCGACACGATCGGAGACTGATTTTTTTCACTTTTTTTTAATTCTGTCATAATTAATTGGATCATTATAGCAGTTCTGTATCAGTCTCCTAATTTGACTTTAAAAGAGGACCGACGATCTACCGAACAGTCACTTTGTAAATTCTTATGGTAGAAATGTCTCAAGATTCTTCTCTGCAAGCAGAGACGGTGTCTGCTTGAGTACGGTAACGGCTGGAGTATCACCAGCTTTACTCAAGACTTCCTATTGAAGACTACCATTTCCACTGGCGTTTTGATCCTCACTAAACAAGACCCGAGTGAAAGTTAACCACTGCCAAAAGTCCAACAAATTAAAATAATCACTGTCCCAGGAAATTTGCAAAAGCTAAATAGCACAGAAATGGCGATGGCAGACCGAAAGGATAGGTGAATGTGAAAGTGATGGTCCAAGAAAATACTACAAAAAGTGGAAACGTGGTCTAAATAAAACCTCCAAAACATTTGAATACAGGAAAGGACAATAAGAACAATGTGCGAATTCTGAAGTAATTGACGGTGCTTCTGAACTTCAACACAACGTTAAATAGAATCGTGGTTACAAATAAAAGTCATTGCGGTTTTAAGGAAAAATCAATCAGTTATACTGTACCGCCATTTACTCTTAATAGAGACAAGGGATCACAGAGCTGAAAATCCCTTTAGCGACAAAATCGGGTCTAATTTCATCATCAGAGAGATGCGCCAGGTAGTCTGAGCCAAGCGCCCGATACTCGTCTACCCTTGGAGGTGTGAATGAGCCGGCACAGAATGGGCCGGGGAACCCTGGCGCTCCAGTCCGTCTGTTGTGATGTTAAAATGCGCGGCAGGCAGTACGAGTGCCGATACCCGGCTACCCTGCACTCCAGCTCCAACTCTCCTGCACAGAACAACCCTCAAGCTTATCAGAGAGAGAGAGAGAGAGAGAGAGAGAGAGAGAGAGAGAGAGAGAGAGAGAGAGAGAGAGGAGAGAGAGAGTTAGAGAGAGTGCGAGGGAGAGTTAGAGAGAGAGAGAGGGAGAGAGAGAGAGAGAATGTTAGAGAGAGAGGGAGAGACAGACAGACAGAAAGGGAGGAAAGACAGAGAGAACACAGAAGCCGGCTCACCTCTCTGGCCCAGTTCAAATAAACAATTTGACAGGATGGGTAAGCCTACCTGATCGCCCAGTCTTGTGAGCCATGCAGAGATTTGCTTAATGGTCTGTTTCGCGACGCACCCCACTAAATCTTTGCGGGCTCTTTAACTTTCTCGCTGGCTTAACGCATGCCTCCTTCCCCCGCTGCTGTGGGGTTCTTCCATCCCCTTATTAATTTGCTGTGATATTCTCCACCCCCTCTACCCACACCCCGTGTGTCTTTTTTAATTCCTTTCGCCCTACCTACAAGCAACAGAAGCCGAATGGTAAATATACCAAAGCAGCACTGTGGAAAAGAAATCAAGGCAGCAAGTTGTGCGGAGATACATTTGCACAGCATTAGAACAGGGAACAACTGATTAATTGGGACAAACGGGTTTGGAAAAAAAACTATCCAATTTCCAGCCGGCCCCTGAGTGAAGTAACAAAAGGGCAGGTAAGAGGTGGACGTGGCTGGATATCCCGTTGTCCCTATTACAATTCGCGGCAGAGATTTGCACTTCAGATGCCTGTTGGTGGTCAGGCTGTTTAACAACTGCCTAAAAGTTAAGCAAGGGGGGCGTGGAAAGGGGGTGCCGGGGAAAACAGCAACTTTAGTGCATTCGCAGCATGGGACCCGCCATTGCCGCAGTTACTTTATTGAAACAGAGCTGCTGATTGGCTGTCGGCCACAGTCAACCTGCAGTTAAAGGGGAGGGCGGTTGCACCATTTTACCGCCGCACACCTCCCAAATACCGAAACACGCAGTCACTATCCCGCAGCGCTCTTCTGGAGCACGCTCTTCTCTTCCCCAGAGTTAATGCCTCAACTCTCGAAAAACTTAAACGAATAAAATAAATGATTACTAAACATAAATTGTTCATACATTTCAAACTAGAAACAAAGAGATGGAATACTTCAAATCAGTAGAGAAAAAATACAGTGATTGCTCGTCGCTGGACGATCAGTGCCAGTAGCAAAGGATTATACGGTCACTGCTTTGCAAAATAAAATTCATCCTGGGAATTAAAAAAAACATGACCGGAACCAGAACAAGAATTCTAGTTGGAGTTAAGGTCGAGATTAGAGTTAGATTTAGTCGAATGTCGTTCGGAGTTGGGGCAAATGTGAGTTAGTGTTAAGGTTAAAATGAGGTTGAAGTTTGGATTAAAGACAATATTGGCGATGCAGAATTAGGGTGGTGATAAAAGAATTAGTGTTGGAAGTTCTTGCCGTTACAGGGGTTAACTGTCTGTTGGTTTGCGGCTGGATTTGATTTAGGGATGGTTAAATTGGTATTTGGGGTTGCGGTTGTTGTATTGAACAGTAGAGATGAAATTGGGGTTGTTCTCAGTTTCAAAGAAGGAATTGTAATTGTATTAGCATTAGTAATTAAATTGGGGATCTGTTCGGGATTAGGGATGGAGTTGGTCGGGAACAGCTAGGATGGTGTTAACCCCTGGTAAGGTACTAATAGCTGTTGGACTTCAATATGATGGCTCGTCAGATTTCTAAGGGTTAGGGTTGGGCAACTTTTTTTCAGGCCAGCTAAGGAGGTAAAATAATCGGACATTTTTTTTTGTATACTTAACAGTTTTTGTATGTTTCAGGGGGCTTGATTATAGCAGGCTTCCCGGCCAAAGCACCATGACTTCTGCCCCGGGACTCTGACTATTGATCCATGCCCTCTGTGACAAATTCGCCGACAGACAGATGGAATTGATATTCTCCCTAAACTGATTCATTCATCTTTCGAAAAGTGAAAACGAAAGTCAGTTCGTTGAGGGTTAAAGTTCAGAGCGGTTCCTTCCTATCTGGGCAAAGTTATCGACACAAAACGAATACCCAACAGAATGTCAAAACCGATAAATGATCTGTGTACTAAATCAATGCAAAAACGGGCAGGTTGAGAATGAAAGGTTAAAAACACGAACGTTGAAATTAAAGAGAAGAAAAAACTAGAAGCAATTGTAAAGAGTCTTGGGAAGGTCTGCTGCGTTTATTTGAAAAGTGATTGTCCGTTCTTCAACTGAAGACAAGGAGGAAAGAATACGTCGTGTTGCCCGATCAGTACAAAATATGATACAAGTTTAGGGGAGGTTTATGTTCATTTTTCTCCCTTTAGATCAGCTGGTTTATGTTCAGCTGTTAGATGCACTAACCGTCTACATATAATGGATATGTGTTCTTTATAACAGAAAGATTGTGACGCTGTGGAGAAAATCAGCTCCCTGCAGCTGAGAGCGGATAGCGAGTTCAGGGCGCGTCTGGAGCCTGAAGTCGGACGGGAATCAGTGCAGGCCTTGTTAACACATCGTTCCAACTCAACCATGTATGCACCCGTGAGGAATTTAATTTTGTTCTTATATGTGCACCACACATTAGGTAGTAAATTGCAGGATATAAAAGTTTGCATGGAAAAATGATAATGGACAAATTTCTTCTTTTAACAGCGAGAACTGATATTGCCATGTCTCTTTTTACTGTTCAAGAACATTCGTTACAATGCTCTAGTTAGAATAATTGCTTGTAGTTACATCAATTGGTGTTAATAATATTTGAATATTCTTCGATGCATGAAATAAGGTATGCCGGACGAGCAACACATCAAAAAGCCACATATATAGTTATTAGTGCACATATCAACTTTTTAAAAAGTTGTGAAAATTATTATCCCAACTTTAGCGACTAAGTACAAATTTAATGATGATAAAATAAGTATCTTGTACCAACACCCTGTCACTACTCCTTCACCCATTCTGGTCCCTATCACTAATCATCTTTGTCATTCAAAACGAAATCGGTCGAGTAAAATACTTAGGATTCCAGAGTTCGGAAGGGCGATCCGCAATGTCGGTCTACTTCTGAAAAGTCGACGAAGATTACGTTTGTATTACGGGATCAAATACACTGTAGTGAATATAACACGGTGACACACACACACACACACGCATGCCTTTATGCCATCAACATGCGTAAGACACCCAAGTGCATTAACTGGACGAATATAGCTCGCCAATTAATTTTGATTTAATAATCTCTAGAACCAGTTAACAGCCGGTGAAAATTGTTTTGCAAAAAAATTATAAAGTCTGAAATACAAAATAAGCCAAATGTAATGAATAGACTAAAATTATCGGAAAATAATCCATCTCTCTGTGTGAGTTTGTGTTAATAAATCAGATAAGGTTTTAATGAGAGATGACAATCTGAACATAATTTTTCCCCTCTGCCTGGCAGTGTAGATGTGGACCCGCTGATGATGAAGTAACATTGCAGCCCGCAGGTATCAGCAAATTATTAACGAAATATTTGCATATGATTTGCAATTTAATCAAGGATTATTGTCACACGGTAAACCTGATATGTGAAACGTGATGAATTAAATTCAACTACACAGGGTTTTAGACAGGAGAAATAAAAAGTATAATTACCCGTATTTACAGAGATGTGGATGAAATCTAAGCAATATTATTATAAATGTACCGGAAACGGAGCTGCTAAACACTTTTTTCTTGTTTCTGATTTAAATTGTCGTTTAAAACAATTAATTACCCGGTGGAATAGGTTTAAACACATGCAAACATGCCTTTTAAAATACTTGTATTGATCGTAAAGTAATTCTAAAAAGTATTTTACTGAGACCCTATATCTTAATGTTTTCCACATATCACTTTTAACTGTATCTATTAAACGTTTTCTCAATGTAAATTGTTACCTATTACGCCCAAAATATGAATCATTAACGATTTCTTGTGAAATCATACAAAATAGCTTTACATCTGAAGTGATAATAAAAATTGCTACAGGTTATTCCGGTATGTGGCCAGATGGGGCAGTATTATAAAGAGCGACGATCCTCTTAAAGTTACTGTAAAATATTGTTCGCTTTCTTCGTAGGTCCGTCCCTCTGTGGTCAGGCCGTGATTCAGCGGTTTCGTAGGGACAGCGGAGACCCGACACCTGCAGAAGTGGACAAGCGAGCGGCCGGAGAGGGGCTGAGGTGCCGTCCCCATGACACTGTAAACGATTCCCAAACAACTGCGAACTTTGAAGCTCAACTTTGTCAGAGTGTTGTGTTCCTCGAGTTTCTAGTTCATTAACTCGCACTTGCATCGCATCAGGCTAATTTAGTTCTGCACGGCTTCACCTGGGCCCTTACAAGATAACATTGCAGAGACTCGGGTTCCTAGATTGGGTCACCTGCTGACAGTGGTCAGCGCGGACATATCTGGAGTCAGGCGTCAATCAACATTAACATGGGAAATGTGCGGTATAAAGTTGCGCACAGTGTGCGGGTTTAGACCGGCTCCACTCCCCATCGCATGACTCGCTCCGTGTCAATTTCCCCCCTCTGTTTTTCCTCAGCCTCTCACTGCAGGTCTCTCCGCAGTAAAGCATGCCAATTTGGTAAAGAGCTACTGATTTAAGTTTACTGACACGGGGAGAGAATCCAATCTTGTTGCGGCACCGCCGTTCTCCTGTGAGTGCTTTCCAGTCATACGGGTGGTTAGCTGAGATTTGTAAGCTTACACCTCGGGATAGTTTTAAAGAAAGGGATAAAACAAAAAAACAAATTCCACAATAATGCCGTAATTTAACTACTCATCTACTGGATGTTTATTAGAAACATTCACGCCGCTAAGGACTGGAGATTTCGTTCTTCTTTCAATATTATCTTGAATCAAACTAATAATGTTAACCACAAAGGGAATGTATAGAGAAAAATACACTAGAAAGAAATGAATTGGGCGCACAATGCATTCTATTCGTTTAAAACAAGATAATTATATAAAAAGGATTAATAATCAATATCGAAGAGACAGGAGTTTCCAAAGACTGCGACAATTAGTTAAACAACACACGTATACTCCCGTTCATTTAATATGTAAATATATGTTGAAAACAGCCGTGCCCTGTAGTAATTAATGGCGGGGGCCTTTCTAATTTTGATTTTGTAAGAGTTTTGTTAATGAGAGAGTGGGCACGTTAATAATGTATTCATTGTATAATGAAAGCCCAGCCGGTCATTAACAGACTGTATCATATTGCAGATATAATACTCTAATACAGCTATAGTCTGAGAGATGGGAATTTCATAACGCTAGCGCGCTAAAGTTCGCCTTCATATTCTCCAAAGAATTTCTTTCGCTTGCTCCCTGTTCAGTAGCTCACGTTTGAACGTTGAAACCCCAGCAAAGATCGATTACTGAGTAAGCAGAAATCCACCCCACACAGCATCAAACTACTGGGAGAGATAACATCACGGAGGCGCACTTCACACCCAAACTGTTAACACGATTCCCCTGGTGGGTTAGCACGGCCGGACTTGGTTAAGTGAACGAAATTCAGAGGAAGTGCATGCCTGCTCATTTAACAAGGACACATTCTCAACCTATATTAAATAGGGAATATAAAGGAGCACAGCGATAGTCAATAAATCGTTGATTTGTGATGAACTCATTTCTGTTTTCGAACTTTTTAAAGTGTTCGTTAATTACTGTATTTGTCCTAAATTTTGCCCAGGCGGCGAAATTGCGGAGGCTGGGAACTGCGACCAAGCATTATTCGGTTTGCCTTCCTCGCTCAGTTCACCGGGAACAGTAACGATCGGGATTCTACCACACAATCCGAACGGCTAATTTTAAAGGAATCTATATAATTAAACATCGTTATCGCCCAATACCTATGTGACAGCAATAGATAAACAATTATATTGTTTCCAAATCTATGGCTGAATATATCATAGAAAAGTGGGTCCCCTGCATTTGGAAAATCTAACTTGAAAAGTTTTGACCTAGTTTCATATACTGTACAACCGATCTTCCCTTCCACCGCACATTAATGTTGTTTCCGAAGCATCCTACACTTTAGAACGCAGAGGCTGCACGTTCCAGTACCACAGACACTCTCTGCCCAATAAATTCTTGCCATTACGAACTAGAGCTGTGTATTGCAAGCTCATTAAAACGTGCGTACAAATTCACCTGAATATTATAGCCTCCCTTCCCACCAACAGTTTCAGTTCGGCTCATCTGCTCAATATTTGAGTACCAGAATCCCTTTCTCAATCCGAATTATTATATTATTTTTATCAGTGATTTCTATACACTTAACAACTTTAATGGGAACTGATGGTGTAGCTATCGAAGAAGTGGCCCGCCGTTGTCGTTCCATAATCATTTACGCTTAAACGAGAATGGAAGTTTTTTTACAAATTTTATTCATTTATCTTTGTACGCGTGCGTGTGCGTGTGTGTGTGTGTGTGTGTGTGTGTGTGTGTGTGTCTGTGTGTGTGTGTGTGTGTCTGTGTCTGTGTGTGTGTTTGTCTGTGTGTGGCGGGCGCGCGTTGGTATGTGTTTGTGTGTTTCACGGCAGATCTCGGATGATCGCTAATTGCATTGTCCTGCCTAGGTCATTGATTTCATGTTACCGTACTGAAATTCTGCCTGACATGAAATATTAGCAGCAAAAACGCCACTCAGCTATTTAAGCATGCAACACATTGTAGATTACTGCAGTTTTTTATGGTCCAGAACCGAAGATGTCACGCATGTAGCCTATGTTACAGTAGGAAACGGCTCAACGAAGCAGCTCCGTGCCAGTTCTATTTAAATGAATGTGCAGAACAGTAAAAAGAGGAATGCAGATAAACGCTGCTTACCTCAAACCTACATGAGTTTTAAACTCCAAAGTCAGAATGATAATTAATACTTATATCAGTAATCACTATTTGGGGTAACTGCTGCACGCGCGCGCACACGCAGTTATTATGTTCGTATTTATTACATCCAAGTCAATGTTTAAACAGATCATAGTAAGTATCTAGTACGGAAAAAATGGAAATTTACACACACATGTATGAGACAGAGGGCTATTTGCTTGATATTTATACAAGTTTTTGAGTTATTCTTATAACTGAGTATCTGGCTAGTTTGGTTAAACGGATGTTTGTCATCTACTACTTTATGCATTCAT
This sequence comes from Mobula birostris, assembly GCF_030028105.1. NCBI lineage: Eukaryota > Metazoa > Chordata > Chondrichthyes > Myliobatiformes > Myliobatidae > Mobula > Mobula birostris. The sequence continues at coordinate 33,245,875 of NC_092387.1, forward strand.
CGCTGAAGTCAAAAATTACTTCCAATTACTTATTAAGATTTCCTGTTAATCGTAATTTGCAATCGCCCGCGTTAGATGTTTACGAAATATGCATTTATGAGCATTCAGAAAGTATTTATATTAAATAGATTCTGTTTCATTGATTGCAATAGGAAGTTTTCAATAATACTAAGCGTCTGCAAGCGTGAGGTGCTGTGATCTGCACTTTGATGCAGTCAAGCTCTGGGTACTTCTGGAAATTCAGCGACAAATAGCCCTCCATAAGGTTCAACTGCAATCACGGTAGCACCACCACCAGCGCGAGACCAACCAGCAGTCTACCGTAGTTGCCCGAAAAGTGGAAAAAAATAGTCCAAAGTAGTCCCACGAGTACCGATGAAATATATGGGTGCCATAAGTTATTTTATGTTGAATTTCATTGCACTCGTGTTTTATTACAATGATATTACTTATGTTTTATAAGTTATTGGGACTGTTAATGTCCCTGCATATAGGTTTTACAAGCCCCTCTTTGGATTTTTGTATTCTTCCGCGTCGTTAATTTCAGTGGGAGCTCCCCTTAATGGGATCACGGTACCAAACTTCTGTCATTAATCTATGCAGTTCTGGAGCGACAATTCTATATTTCATCTGGGTCAGAGAGAGCAAGCACCTTCAGGGGGCAGGTAGCGACACAGCCATTAGAAGTTGGCACCCAGATGGAACCTATTCTGCTTTTCCTTTATCTGAACTTGTAGACACTTCTTTCCTCAATTCCACCCGGAGTCATACCAGTTACAATATACCAACTTACAGAGAGGTTTCAAATGAAAGTTTCCTCGATTCGTTTTTCTCTTCTGCATTTGATTCACCGAAGATTGACCCCATCAAAGCCTTCCACGATTTTCTAATCCTGTTATTTTCTTCTTGTTTGCCTCTTTATAGATAAAACACCTTGAAGTAACTTGTGCCGAATATAAAAGCGGTACGAATGAGACTTTACGATGTATCACTTTAAAGGGGGATAACAGGTATATAACTATCTCTTCCAGACATAGCAAGAGAAGCTATACTGAGCCTTACTTTGCAAGGGCACTTTCAACAAGTTCAGTCAAAGCCATCTACGCTGTTCCTATCCCAACAAACCTCAGTGAAAGTTACACTGCTTTGTAGTCATGCAAAGTTTAGAGGCGAAACATATCTACTACATTACACTGACTGCTAAGCTAAAAGGGATATATATATAAAGAACACAAGCTCCTCAAGGAAGTCATTGTATCTTGGCGGGGTGGTCAAGTGACACTTCGTAGCGAGAAGGCGAAAGGGCCGGGAGCTGGATACCCATTAGTCATTTCCCTGAACCTTCGTAAAGGCACAATCTACTTTAAATGATTAAACAGCATTGGTATCGAGTTTCAGTTAAACATGACAAGTCGTATGAAACCTTTTTATCTCGAGGTTAATTCTTATTCGAGATTTTAATGAGAAGTGTCGCTGTTTTCAGCGCAGTGCTTCAGTTTTGGTGAATTTACCGCAACAAAGTGTTGAATAAGAAGAACATTAAAATTTGCAGCGCGGACAACACCCTGGCAATCCAGTTCACTATTCTGAACTCATGCCTAAAATGCACCGACATTTAGCATCTGCGAACTGTACATACAATAAACGGTGAATCACTGTTGATTCCAATACAGGTTAGATAATCAACAGGAAACAGATCAATAATAATCGTTCACATTTAAAACCATTAACACCCGCGGAAGATGCTACCATATTCCATAAGCACAGCATTATATTTGAAGAATAACCATGCAATTATAATGGTAAATATGGCAGCAAATTTCCACAAAGCATGATTTTTCCCAGCAGCTAATGAACACAGGGGTAGCCAATCTGTTATAATTTTGGAATGAATTGTTTGAAAGTGAATGTTGTCCAGAACATTACAAGAAATTTGTTTTGTGTGTTGTCTGTGCTCCATTTTCATCAATTCATTGGGACCACCTCAGGCCCAATGGGCAAGCAAGTAAGTTTTCAGTTTAACTTCTTATCTGAAAACCTTACAATTATAGGCTACTTTTAAGGAAAACATCCAACCCATCCTTTATCTGCTACATTGTTCACAGAGCAAAATACTGGAATATAGAGCCACTATGAATGCATCAACTTAGACAGGAGATTACCAGTGAAATAGGGGTGAGGTACAACCAGGGATCAAATCCAGAAGTCAGACTGATAACAAATAGAGTAATAGATGCTTAGTTACAGTTATAATCAAGAACCTAGCAAATTGACCAAATGATTTACATAAAATGGTTAATTGTATAATCCTGCTCCAATGAATAGAACCACATTTATTGGGAGAGAGTTACTGTCATATTTTCATCCTATACTCTCTTCAAATTGTTACCCCTGCTGGAAGTAATGAATCACTAAATTAATCCAATGGAGTAATGAAAACACAGGACTGAGACAAGCTGCAGTCTAATCAAAACATTCAAATGGTTTATATAATTAAATAATGAAGACAAGAAGTTCTGATTATTTACATATATGGGTATGAGATATAATTCATTAACCAATGGAGGCACTCAGAAAATTCAAATTCTTGGAAAATATAGTTACTTCACAAGATGATGTGCATTGATTTGGCTACAACTGGAGCATTACATCCAATTTTAGCCTGTTTCCATGCTGTATGACTCTATGACTCTACAAATGGGAGATTTTATTTGAAGGCAAGTTTATCAGCAGGATTTGGGCCATAGTGACAGAGACACTTGGAAAATTTATCAAGCAGGATATGGGAGAGCTTATAAAGGGGACTGGAGAGGATACTAGAAGTGAAAACTTGGAGAGATGCTTGTCAGCAGGTAGAATAAGTGGAAATTTTGGCAGCAACTGGGAGAGAGATCAGTTGAAACTCAGAATGAGCAGTTCACAAAAATGAATTGGGCAGAAACTTGCCAGCTAGAGCCAGAAGAAGAGTTTATGAGAGAGAGCTATGTTTACAAGCATCAGCAATGCATGGAATCTTTCACCAAGAACTGTGAGAGGATTTGCCTGTTGGAACTATGTGAGAAGAACTCATAAGAATGTTAATGCTACAAGGAATTTCATTGCACACTGATATATGTGACAATAAGCTGCTCTCAGTCAGAGTATATGAAATTATGAGGAAATGGGTAAAAAGTTAATTAAAAGAACCATAAGAGTTAAACAGCACCAGAAACTGGGGCCTCATTTATCACCTCAAATTGAATAAAAATTTACTTAATAGGGCTGGGAAAGCATTTGGTCTCCAGGAACTTGGAAGAAGTTTACTAGCAGGATCTTTAAGAGAGAAGTGTCAGAAGGAATTGGAAGGGAAATTAATCAGAAGTAAGGAACAGAATTGTGGTATGGTTACAACACAGAAGGAAGCTATTTGATCCATTGTAACACACACACACACACACACACACACACACACAAAATATTGAAGGATCTCAGCAAGTCAGGCAGCATCTATGGAGTGGAGTGGAATGTTTCAGCCTGAGACCAGTCATCAGGTCATGTCAGCTCAAAAATTCAACTTTTTATTCTTCTCAATAGGTGCTGCCTGAACCTGATTAGTTCCCCCAGCATTTTATGTGTATGCTGTGGATTTCCAGCATCTGCAGAATCATTTGTGTTTATAATTTGACCCATGGTGTTTACATTAGCTTTCTATCAAAGTAGCCGTCTAGTTCTACTCATTGGCCCTTTCTTTATAGCCCTGAATTTTTCTCTACCATTGAAGGCATGCTGGAATCTGCTTCTTCAATATGACCATGTAGTACACTTTACATTGCAGGCATATGCAGCCTAACTGGGATGAGTTTCATCAGCAGAAATTGTGAGAGAAGGTGACCAGCAGAAATATGTTTAAGAGCGGGATATGGAAGAGAAGTTCATTTTGAGGAATTGGAAGAAAACTTGCAAGGGCAACTGGGAAGGATTTCCATTTTGGATTTGAAATGTATTTCCAGGAACTGGGAGATGTTTCTGACCATGAACTGGCAAGAAATTTACAAGCTAGAAATAGGAGAGAAGTTTATATTCTGGAACTAGGAGAGAAGATTACATCCTTCAACTGATACAGCAATTTTGCAAACATAAAACAGGAAAGAATTTTAACAGGAATATGAAGAATGTGATTACTTTTAGCTCATACAGAGGTTAACTAGAAAGTAACGGGAGAAGGAGCTGGGACAGATGTTTATGAGCTGGTAGTGAATTCTTCTAGTAGGAACTGGGAAAGTATTTTGCCAGAAAAGTTTACAACATTGAGGGAGGAGGTAGGTTTACCACAGGAACTGGGGGATGGATTATCCACCTGAAATTGGGAGACAAATTTAGTATGTGGAATTGAGAGTGAAGTTTACTGGCAATAACTGGCTGGGATTTGGGATAAGTGTTTCCCAGTAAGAAGTAGAGGAGATCTGAAATTGGACAGTGGCTTACTAACAAGATCAATACAGTGGTGGACTTGCATCATCTGGGGAAAAGGCTTCTTAAGTATTTCGAAAGGGGAATAGGCCAGATTTATTCAGGTGGTTGGAAAGTCATACAGAACAAAACAAAGCCCTACATTTTATTATCCACTCTGAAATCAACTTACGCTAGATTAAATACTAGTAAAGTTTTTTTATTCTCCCCATATTTCCAGCAGCTCTTCTCAGCTTTTATCACTACCTACAATGTAGGAGCAATTTACATTGGCCAATTAACCCTTTGACCTGAATGTTTTTGTGTGTGAGGGACAGGCAGAATAGCTAGGGCAAAACCAAAAGAACACAGGAAAAACAGACAGCACCAAGGTTGTAATTGAACCTGGATCCCAGGAGCTGTGAGGCAGCAGCTCCATTAGCTGCAGCATTGTGTTGTCCTGTTCTGCAGAGTTTTCTATAGAACAATTATGTCCAACACAGAATGCTGTGTTTAATCTTTATTGTCAGTGTCTGGTTGACATTACATCGCAAGGTAATCAGCATGCAGTGATATCAAAATTCAAGGTAATGAGTACAAGGATAAGTCACAACATTGGGTTATCCTAATTTATGACACATATGTTCCCAACTGTCTATAGTTCACTATGAAGAAAATCTCATGAGTTTTCACCTTAAGAATTGGCCAAAGAATTTATTTCAACTCATTTGTATCATGGAAACTCTCTTGATGTTAGTTCCACCTTTATCACTGGTGCTTTCATCTGCCTCGTAGTGCAATTCTGGATTAATTTAGTCAGTTACCTTCCCTGCTATACAAACTTCCTTAAGTCAGCAACTAGAACATTGCAGCACTTCCTGGGCCACAACTATTCTTTGAAAATGGAAATGGATTTCATCTTTTGGCCTTCACGATCTGTTCTGCACTGATGATAGGGTGTGTTTCACTTTAGATCATCATGTGGACATTTCAACATTTAAGTGAAGTTGCTGATCCTCTGCACAAGACAGATGTTTCACCTCTGAAGAAAATTGGTTCTAGGGAATCATAGAGCCATGGAAGGAAATAGCATGGAAATGGGTCCTAGGGACCATGAAGTCTGCACTGACCATCTACCATTGATTTGGAGTAACCCTGCATTAATCCTATTTTATGTTCATCCCACATTCTCATCAACTCCCCTCCAGATTCAACCATACACCCAGTCACTTGGGGGTAATTTATAGCATCCAATTAACATACTGACCCACATATCCTTAAGATGCAGGAGTAACCAGTGTATCTAATGGAAATCCCTATGGAAACAGAGGAAATGTGCAAACTGCACTCAAATATCACTCAAGGTCAGGACTGAACTTAGGTCTCTGATGCTTTGAGGAGCCGTGGCACTTTGCTGCACCTAAATGGAATGCATGAATGTTTCCCACCGGATTCCTAAATGGAATCTGGTGGGAAACATTGTTACCGGTCCTTCTATTTCTTTGGCAATAGTTTAGAAATTTGGATGACTTGCTTCCCTTCCAGTTTTCTTGGTTCTGAAGTAACCAATTAAGCCAATGTTGGAATCATAGACTATTCCATAGATGGGGCATGTGATGTCCGACTGATAGCAGGATGAGTGGACTGTGCAGTGATGGATCCTTCTCTTCCTATGGAGCTTCTGCACATTGTCAATGCATGGTCTTGAGATTCTCAATACTATTCCAAATAATTCTTCCCCATTTGTCATTGGCCAGAGGCTCCTGAGATTCAATGAGGATGCTGGGCTTCTTCAGGGAAGGTTTGAGGACATCCTGGAGTTAGTTCCATGGTTCACCTGGTTACCTTTACGCAAGACAGAACTTGGAATAGAATGACAATTTCAGGAATCTGGAACTGGGCATGTGAGCCAACACAGCCAACTGTGAGCAACTAATGAATTAAACTGAGAATGTTGGCCCATATGGTTTTGATCATCTTTCCAGCATCTTTTTTGGATTTTGAGGAGACAGCATTTGTAGCAATTTTTCAGAGCCACAAGGTTGTAAGTAGCCTAGATCCCTGAAATGTATAGCAGAAGAGGAAATGTTTCTCCTGATAGATCATGTGTTTGGACCAACTCTGTAGTTTAATCTTAAGATACTTGTTTCCTTTGTCAACCAAAGGCCATGTTGCCACATTGAAGGTGGTAGTGAGTTCCATCATCAACAGCTGGCTTCACTGAAAAATGACTTGAGATTTAGGAAGTAGCCCATATTTTTCAAAAGCTCATTGGGACGTGTGGTGCAATGAATATTGGGTACCACGGTAGTGTAGAGGTTAATACGATGCTATTACAGCTCAGGGCACCCGAAATTTGGAATTTGATTCTGGCATCATTCTGTATGGAGTATGCACATCATTCCTGTAGAATGTATGGGTTTTCCCTGGGTGCTCTGGTTTCCTCCAACAGTCCAAAGACGTACTGGCTTGGTTAATGTAAAATTGTCCCGTGGTTAGGTTAGAGTTAATTGAGTTTGTCAGTGGTTGTTGGAGCCAGAAGGGCCTACTCCACACTGTATCACTAAATAAAAAGTAAATATAAGTCTATAAATATATGTCTATAAGGCCTGACTTCTGGAAAGCTTCAGTGAATGCATTCCCAATGTCTTGAAGTTTGCAATGTCTTTAAGCATGTTCAGACACAATGATCATTTATTTTCTACAGCTCAATAACTGAGGTTGAGTTGACCTTGCTTCCGGAATGAAGATTGAATAATTTCTCATTAGTGCCGAGGATTACCTTCATTTCTGTGTGAGGGTTGTTGGAGGTGGATGAAACATTACAACAAGCAAAAATGAGGGAAGTTTAGTGGTAATGATGCACACACAAGGGATTCTGCAGATGCTGGAAATCTTGAGCAATATACATAAATGACCCACTGGCCAATTTAAACGCCGGGCAAGATTGAAAAGGTGAGGTTGTTGAGGTGGAAGAGAGGGACGGGCCGGTGCTCAGCTCACTGCTTGGGAGCTTCACTCATCTCTATGCAACTAATGGGCTCCTGGATCGGCAGAAACTAGCTTTGTGGCTGTGAATGCACTTTCGTGAACTTCAGTTCTGAATATTATTTACTTACTTTTATTGTTTGCAGGATTTGTTTTTTTTTAATTTTTTCACATTGACAGCCTTTTGTTTATAATGGGCTGTATTGGGTTTCTTAATTTTGTGGCTGTCTATAAGGAGATGAATCTCAAGGTTGTATATAGTATACATACTTTGATAATAAATGTACTTTGAACTTTGAACTTTAAAATGCTGGAGGAACTTAGCAGTTCAGGCATCATGTATGGAGGGGATTTTGGCCTGAGACTGTCAACTGCTTATTTCCCTCCATAGATGATGTCTGACCTGTTCTGTTTCTCCAGCATTTTGTGTATGTCGGAGTAAAGATGCAGCCTTATTTGGAACTTGTCATCATAAGTTGTAGTTCTATTGCAGACCCATTGGCTTGTACCATTATTCAGACACTGTAATGTAGAAACTGTTCACTGTCTAACTCTTGCTTACACTAATCAAACAAGGCAGGACTTGTAAAAGCCAACACATGGACTTGCCTCTTGCTATTTTTCAAATTACCTTTACCACTTGTATGTCTCCTCTGAAGCTCATTGCCAAAACTATGCATAGTCTTCAGGTTCAGTCTGAGCATTTCAATTTGATATTGACCTCTTCCAGCCTAAGTTGACCATGAAACCCAGCATTATTCTTGATTTGTTTACTAATCTGAATTTGCCCAACTTGTCCCACTTAATAACCAGTGTTGATCACTGCTAGCTGTGCTACCTGACTTCTTCGGCTGTGATCAGATCTCTATTATCTCCCCACTGCTCCGGAAGAAGTTGACTCCTTCTGAGTCAGTCTTTGGTTCCATGCCCAAGGGACATTATTCACATGTGAATTTTTGATGGAGGACTCTTAAGGTTACAGTCTCAAAAGATAACTAACATTTTTCACCGCAGATGTCTCTGGTTGAGTAAGGCTGTCTCTTCTGTAATGATGCTGAAAGCACAGCTTCTGTGCTGTGTGCAGCCAGCAGGATTGACACAGACAGACACTCTGTGCCAAACAGAAGCTCGCAAGATATCCAGTCTGATACACATTGTTATATATTTTTTATATTGAGGTACAGTACAGTAAACAGTCTTTCCGGCCCAACAAACTTGTGCCTCCTAATTACACCCATCTGAGCAATTACCTATTAAGCTGTATGTCTTTGGAATCCAGAGCATCTGAAGGATACTCATGTGGTCACGGGGAGAACGTACAAGCTCCTTATAGGCAGCAGCGGGAACTGATATTGTAAAGAGTTGCGCTAACCACCATACTACCATCCTCAACACTGAATGCTTTACAGCAGAAAAAGTTCAGAGTAGATGGTGCTTGGAATTATGCCGGGATTTGATGAAATACCTGCAATAACCATCCACACGGTTAGAAAGTGGGTCCCTTGTAGGATTCAGAGAATGGGGTCAGACTTGGCTGTAATCTGCACATCTCAATAGTCTGCCAAAGCAGAAGCAGTATGAGAACAAGAGTGGGCCACACATGCTCTGGTACTATTCTACTAGTTAAACATAGCTATTCTCTATTTATGCTCACATCACGCCCACCCCCACAACATAGTTTTTGATGCACCTTCTTCGCTATTCCTCTTTTGCGCTACTGATTATCATAACTTACAGTAATTTTTAGGTCATGCTCTTCACAGGACCGTAAAACAACAATCTCACAATGTACGTTAGTGATCATAAACCTGATTCTGTTCTGATTCAGAACAAAATACCTGAGCTTCAGTATCTCAGCACCTACAGCCTTTAGGGAGAGAGGATTATGCATTTCTAATGTTAGTAAAAAAAAAGTTTGCTGATTGCCCTTGGCTGCATTCTGAGACAATAAACCATGTTTTTGATTTCTTTATCATCAAAAAACTTGATCCATCCTGAAATAATGAATAGATAAACAAAGAGATCTTCGCTAGGAAATGAAATTTCAATTGTATGTACAGAAAATTAAAGCTAGCAGTATAACCCTGGGTCACCAGAATCCAAGATTTTTAGTTCATTTACAGGGGATTGAGAGAGCTGAACCTAGACAGTCAAGCCATGAATGAAGTTTTCACCACTGGGACCTGCAGCATCACACATGTGAACTGCGTAGGTCAACAGCTTCAAGACATTAACTGCAGTGAACTGGCAAATAATAACAGAAGGGTACAAAAGGAATTCCATTCAGCAATATATCTGTGACCTATTTTGCGTATGTGATAGAGAATGAGTCGGGCAGGGAGAAGCAAAGGAAAGGAAAGAGAGGTGTGGCTTCTGCTCTCAAATCTGAATGGTGAAGCTAACAAGGATGTTGCACCTTGGATGCTACTTTGACTTATCAGCGAAGAGTCAAAGGTCTGCTGCTGGAGGAGATTCTAGAACTGCTGCCACTGTTTATTTGGAGCAGGTCAGTTTTACCATGGGTAATCCAGAGCTGAAGAGGTTAGAGTCTGGTTTGGATTCAGGGTGGGACAGAGATTGGAGATTGAAGGCAAGGTCATGGATTCAGGTTGAAGTCATTTATTGGTTGGTGTTGAGGTAGCTTTTGGAGCCTGGGTCAGGATTTTAGATAAGTAATAGGTCAGAACTTGACAGTTGACTTTGGGAATAGATGAGGCATGGGAAAGGCAATGAGTCAGAATTTTGGAGCAAGATTTGAGGTTGTCTTTTGATGTAAATCAGGTTTGGAGATCAGGAACATGAGTTAGGAGTTTGAAGCTGGATTGGTGTGAGTCATGGAATGAGGTCTGGTTGGGAAACAGGCATGAAGAATGGATTAAGGATTGGAGCTTAAATTGAAATTAGGCACAGATTGAATTTTCAGTCAGGGTGGGACTATGGTAAAGTGTTGCAGGATGAAGCTGGAGTGGAAAGGTGCAAATTTGGGCCTGGAACAGAAATTGCAGGAATATACAGCAGTTGTTGTTGTCAGGTCTGGGATCTAATTTGTGACTGAGAAAGAATAGTATGAAGTGATCAGGTATTGTACAGTATATGTAAATTGTATATGGGTTGTAAATAACAAGAGTATTTTTATTGATGTAAGGCACTTACCTGTTTCAGATGATCCCTAGGGTTGCATCCTTTAGTACTGGCTGTCTCTGGGAAAACTATGCTTGAACATTAGAGAGTGGATCTAAAGAAATCAATACTCTCTGTAATATCTCGGCAGATAAATACTCTTTATATATAACCTTGGATTTATAGAGGACAGCTCTCCATCTTTTCATTATAATAAACATTGGATATGATGTTCATTGAAAACGTGTATAGAGGTCACAGAAGGAAATGCAGGGAGTGTTCAACTATGCTTAAGAAATATTAAACATTACTTTATCGTTAAAAAATCAAATGCACTGAAAACCCCGAACTAGAAAGTAATCTCTGATAATTGGTGTAAAATACATATTTGAATATTATCTATATTATATAGAGAGCATGATATTCCCTACACTATATCCATGGTTGGTATTTGTAAGATCTATTGTTTCTGACTAATATAGGTCTTCAGAGCTTTTATATATACAGGATCAAACACTTCAGTTCTTAGAAAAAGAGCTTGATGTTCAATAAAATATACACAGAACAGTATCCATGTATGTTTTGATATTGGAATGTACAATGTATAATATTCTTTCAATATTTACTATTTCACTATAAAATATAAAATAATTCTCATTAAACATGTGAATCATTGTATAAAATATCTGATTTTTTTTGCATTGAGTATTTGCCATTTGCTGTAACTGTAGTGTCGGCATCCCTACAAAATATACAGGGAATTTGTTGCAACATATAAAGGACCTACTGGTCCTTATAATGCATTCAGGATATGCTAATTACTATAATATTCAGAACATGCTTTTCCCTTGCAAATGTGTTCCTTAGCAGCCAAGGATATTATTTATTTCATGATGCAGCTTATTTTCCAGCATCAGGCATATGAAGATCATGTCATTTTAATGCTGCATTCCTGATTTTTATTTCAATGCTCTTTTAGCTAGTCAATGCATGTTTACCTCTGAGCTCCAATAGCTCCGACTCTTTCAAGCTTTTAGACTATTTTTCCTCTAATGCGTAAATATATTGCAGCATAAAGCAGCACACATCCAGAAGCCCAATTCCAGCTACTGCTATAACTTTGATTAAATTCCCAGGCTTTGCTCTCACCTATGAGATGCCATTTGAGCTCATTGGCGTGTTAAGACCTTGCAAGACACTTTTGTTTTTTTAAATAGTTTTTTTTTTACCCATCATTATATCTGGGGTTAGCAGTCTCATGCCGAGAGCACTGAGCAGTGTCTGAAGGACTGGAATATAACATCACCACTTTACACTGTGTCATTGTAACTCAATAGCTATGATAATGTTAAATTGTCTCAAGAAACATTTATATATGGTGTTAACCTTTGCTGACAGCATGGTAGCTGGGGACAGATGTTTGAGGTTATAGAAGAAGCTTGATACGAAGCCCACTTTGTCTCCCAGTGGTGCCATTATGGAAACACCAACTTGCCCCAGGCTCTGCTGCTGTGTAAACAAGCCTCAGCACTCTGAAAGCACTGCAGGTCTTTCAGGTTGCAGCCTCCAGGATTTGCAATTTCCTACCAAAGTTAAGAAAACTTATTTGCACTTACTTAGCATTAACTTGTCTCATTTGTTGCATGAAATCAGATTCAGTTCATCATTGCAGCTAAGTAATTTAAGCATGTCTGCCTGATAATTAAATGAAAATTCCTCTCCCTTTTTAGTTCCATCAATCTACTGTCGGAAGGAAGGGAGCTGACATGACATTTCCTATTGAGACACTTAATTGATTTGAAAATACCACTTTGTGTCTTTGTGCTGAGTCTAATATTGTTCAAGAGCCTTCTCCTTATCCCACAGTGATCAAGAGCAGAAGGATAAAGGTGAAAGTAATGTCGCAACTTGCTTGTCGCCTTGTTGGGATGGAGACTTTGTTGAAACCAATGCGGGGTTGCCTACTGATTTCGATCTACATTTGCAACGAGGGATGAAATTTAACTGTGAAATGGTGCTAAAGTGGGAGAGGACAAACAGGTCAAAGTGTGTAGCCAGACACCTGCAAACTTAATCTGTTCGTTGATATAAGAGTGCTAGATGCAGGGAAATGTCTGTAAAATGCAAATTGCAAGAAACACTAATACTATGTAAAAAGTTTAGACCTGGCAGAAGGTGGGGCTCCAGATAAATGACATGTTGAACAACACCAAATTACAACTAAACCACTGAATAAACAGGAGAAAGTCCGCAGATGCTGGAAATCCAAAGCATCACACACAAAATGCTGGAGCAACTCAGCAGATCAGGCAGCGTCTATGGAAATGAATACACAATCGACGTTTCAGGCCAAGAGCCTTCTTCAGGACAGCTGAATGAAAGGTGACAGGGAATTTTTTAAAATCAGAGGACTATAGCATATATAGTAGATGTTGTTATATGTTTTATTTAGCATTGAAGAACGTGATGCAGCCTATTATGTCTGCTCTCAGAACAATTCATCAATCACATTTCTTCATACTTTTAGCCAGAGGGTGGTGAATTTGTTATCACAGGTAGCTGTGGAGGCCAGGTGTATATAAGGTAGAGCTTGATAGGTTCTTGATTGCACATGGCATTAAAGGTTACAGGGAGAAGGCCAGAGAGTGGGGCTGAGAAGGAGAAAAAGAAGGATCAGCCATGATTGAATGAAGAGACTCGATGGGCCAAATGGGCTAATTCTGCTCCTATGTCTTTTATAATTTCCCTGTAATGAATACTATCTCACCTCACACCCACCACAATCCTCACCCCTTCTGCTCCACGCTGCCCCCAGCCCAAACGTTCTCCCCCCACCTGCCTAGAGTAGGAAAATGTCTGTAGTCAATTAATCTACCAAAATCTTTGAGATGGGTAAGAGTCCCTGTAGAAAACACACATATCCAGAAAGGACTTGCAAACCCCACACGAAGAGCACCTAAAATCAAGTTCAAACTGAAGTATCTGGATCTTCTTAATAACTTTGGAGCTCCGAACTGTAGGAAGGCAGAACAGGATAACATGAATACCTTAGACTAATTCTTGAAAGTGTAATGTCCTGACAAACTGTCACAATAGAATATTTTTATGCCAGTGGGACGGAAAAAAATTATGATATTAGTTTAAGATCTAGGTAGATTTTACTGTGGAGGAATGATTCCCATTTCTCAATGAATAAATAACATTCTTCATTCTGAAGGATCAATGCTGTTATTGTTGCCGATGACTGTTCTGTTCCCTTTGACTTGCATTCCATTCTTCAACTTACAAGATATTTAAAGTCTTCTTGAGACAATTTTTTTTCTTCACTCCAAAAGACATATGTTATAGACCAACTATTGAGATAGAGGTTAGGAATTGTTTTTAAATGACATATAGTGTATGGAGATAGTTTTCTGAATGATACATTACTTCAAGCCTATCACTTTCTGATAGGACAGCAGTTACAAAGTAGCTGGAATGATTTTGCAATCCCACATTTAGATTGGTCCAAATACATTTTGATTTGTTGCCTTGCTATTTCTTGCTTGGCATACTGGGTAGCAGCCTGGAATTTTCAGGACTATCAGTTTTCATTTAATCCATCAGTAAAAGCCAAACATTTTGTTCCTGTGACTCATTGCTTTTGTAAAGGTGATGGTAACCCATCTCCTTTACACTAAAGTCCTTTGACAAAGGTTCTCCTGCAATGCTGTGAGCAAGAATGTTCCTTGATTGTAACCCTGTGATGGTAATAGAGTGGTGATATAATTCCAAGTCATGTTTATTTCTTGGAGGGGAACTTACAGGTCTAGCATTTCCATGTGTCTGCTGCCCTTGTTCATGCACAGCAAAAGGAGACTTGGAAAGTTGATACAGAGCATCTTGCTGATGGTCTATTCAGGAGCAGCTTCTCCCACTCTTCATCAGATTTCTGAATATTCAGAAACCCATGAACTATACTTCATTGCTGATATGAATTTTATGTTTTTCATTGTACCATTGCTGGGAAACAGAAAATTTCACATCACATAAGAAAATGAAAATAAACCTGATTCTGATTTAGTTGTCTTGGTACACCATTGTTAAGGAACGCACTTTTTGAGAATGCAAAGAGTGGATGGTCCATTCCAAAAAGTTGCACGAGTGGATGGAATCAAGTTTTTGAATGTTAGAAACGTAGATACTAAAATTAGGAACAGGTACAAGCTTGTCGGTCCACTGAGTTTGCATGACTAATGAGTATGACCATGGCCAATCCTCTGCTTTAAGGCCAAATTTCCACTTTTCTCCAAATCTCTTAATACCTCTCTGATTTACTTTGAAATCAGTTGTCAGTGCTGTGTATTTAGGTGAAAGGACACAACCTCCATCTTTTCATTGCTCGGTAGAGTGTGAACAGGGCATTAGGGAGTTGGGAGAATGGGAAGTGGTGATTCATTCTCTGGAGATTTTATAAGTTTTTGCTGCTCTTGCAGCCACAGAATGTTTGTAGCTCATCCAATACACAGGATGTTGATGCTGGGTGATTTGATAATAGTCATGTTGCTGAAGTGATAGAATTTATCTTGTTGAAGAGGGTTATTGCCTGGTACTTGTGAAACACAAATAACATTTTCCCATTTATCAACTTATGCCCAAATTTGCATACATCTTGCTTCATGCCAGCATTAGGTGCTTCAAAGGAATTGCAAAAGAATAAAATAGTTGCATAATCATCACTGAGCATTACTGCTTCTGACCTCATGTTGGATGGAAACTATTGACAAAGCAGCTGACAATGATTGGCATTGAATTCTGTCCTGAATATCAGCTCCAGTGATACGCTGGAGTTGAGATATTTGATGAACAACAACCACAACAAATTTCTTCAGTGCAAGGTTTGACTTCAGCCATTGTCGAGTTTTCTCAATTGTTTTTGTCATCAGTGTCACCAGGATTCCTGCACCACAACAAGTCAAATGCCAGAATGTCAAGGACCCTGATTCTCATCTCTGAAACCCACATACTTTGGTCAGGTCTGGGTGAAGGCTGTTGTGGGGTCTGGAAGCCAGTATCCTGACAAAGTTCAAATCTAAGCATGCTACTGGGGAGAAAGTGCTGGCTGTTAATATTGTGTTCATCTCTTTCCATTATTTCAATGCTGATCAGCAGTAGATTGATGATATGTTGATTGTCTAGATTTAATCTGTCATTTTTATGTGAATGATTGCGAGATATTAGTGTTTCCGACTGCTACATTTGGCCAAAGTTCCAATGTGTATGGGAGCACAGTTCTTTGTTACTCGTTGATGGCATGTTTTCTAATCCCACAGCCTTTGCAATATCTACTGAGCTTAATTTAGGATCCATCATCAAGGATCCCCACACCCAGGTCATGCTCTTTTATCGCTGCTGCTATCAGGAAGAAGGTACAGGAGCCTTAGGACTCACACCACCATGTTCAGGATCAGTTATTACCTTTCAATCATCAGGCATTTGAACCAAAGGAGGTAACTTCACTTGTCCCGTCAATGGAAATATTCCCACAGCCCATGGACTCACTTACAAGGGCTCTTCATCTCATGTTCTTTTACTTATTGCTTACTTAATTACTTATTCATTTCTTTCTTTCTTTTGGTATTCGTACAGTTTGCTGTATACTGAGATACAGTGCAGAATAGGCCCTTCTGTTCCCTTTGAGGCACACTGCCCAGCAATCCACAATTTAATCCTAGCCTAATCACTGGGCAATCTTTAATGACCAATTAACCTACCAACCAGTACATTTTTGGACTGTGGGAGGAAAATGCAGTACTTGGAGGAAACCCATGCAGTTATGGAGAGAACATACAAACTCCTTACTGGCAGAGGGGGGATATGAATTTGGGTCCCTGGTACTGTAAAGCGTTGTGCTCACCACTGCACTACCGTGCTTCCCCAGTGTCTTTTGCACACTGGTTGTATGCCTAGTTGGTGCACTCTTTCATTAACTCTATTATGGTTATTAGATTTACTGAGTATGCCTGCAAGAAAATGAATTTCAGGGTTATATATGGTGACATATATGTACTTTGATAATAAATTTACTTTGGACTTAACATATGGAGTAAGCCAAATTGATTAAGGAGAACCTCTGGGATACTGGTCCTTAGAAGCAGATCAAATTGATTCACCCAGGTGATATTCTTGCTGTAGATGGTTACATTCCTTTCAGCCATAAGGGTATGAAGTTCTCAGATCAGCCCCAAATAGTGGAGGCCGTGGGATTCTGGGATCAGACAATGGGTAGGTGTAGGTTTCTGAGGGCAAAGCTATTAGCTAACAATGATACAGAATGGACTTGTTTCTGATGTGTTAGGAAGTGTCTCTAGTGCTATGTCTTCCGAAACATTCCTTTATTGGTGCAAATTAGAAAGTTAGCAATAAGA
The DNA here is from genome assembly GCF_030028105.1 of Mobula birostris. Taxonomy (NCBI): domain Eukaryota; kingdom Metazoa; phylum Chordata; class Chondrichthyes; order Myliobatiformes; family Myliobatidae; genus Mobula; species Mobula birostris. Next base: position 33,262,818 of record NC_092387.1, read on the forward strand.
GAAGCAGGAAACACTTGGCCCAGAAATAAGATGGACAACTCCCTGTATCAGAATCAAAATCTGGGTATTTGTCACTGATACTAGTCCTGAAATTTGTTGTGTTATAGCAGCAATAAATTACTATAAGTAAATAAATAATGCAAAGAAGGAATAGTGAGGTCGTTGAAGCACCTTCAATTACTCCAAAAGACTGAGGTTTGGTAAAAATACTGAAAGGCTTTTATTCGCTGTGCAATACGACCTCCACAGTGAGTGCCTGCCCCCGGACTGAGGGGGAGGGGCAAGGCGAACACCTTTATACAGGACTCTGTGGGAGGAGCCACAGGGGCAGTCAGCAGAGGGATGTGTCCAGACAGGTAACCGAGTTACAATATATATACATGGTTTACCACATTCACCCCTCCTTTTTTTAAAAAAGAGTCCCGCGGGGTGAAGTGACTGACAATATTTACAAGAAGTGTATTTACAGGTTAAGTCTATCAGGCGGTCGAGTCTGTCGCTGTGACCTACGTAGCACCGGCGATGGTGATTGTGCTGGCTCCGGCCTGACTTCAGGTGCCAGCACGTTAGGCGTCGGTAATCCCTCGTGCGTGTGCGTCGCGCCCGGTATGGGAGTGTCGTGTGGTGTCTGTATAGGGTTTGGGGTGCACGGTGTCTCATAGGTACATACATTGGTAGGTACGGGGTCAATAGTCACCACGGAGTGTTCAGGGTAGCGGCCCGGAGCTCCTGCAGGCGCCAGGTCGCGGATGGAGACCGTGTCCTCCCGCCCATCAGGTAAAACCACGTAGGCATACTGGGGGTTCGCATTAAGTAAATGAACCCTCTCGACTATCGAGGAGTATTTATTGCTCCTCGCATGTTTCCAGAGCAGCACTGTCCCTGGGGACGTTAGCCAAGATGGTAGGGTGGTTCCAGTGGTCGATTTTCTGGGAAAAGAAAAGAGCCGCTCATGAGGGGTGGCATTGGTGGCTGTGCATAACGGAGCGGATGGAGTGGAGTGCTTCGGGAAGGACCTCCTGCCAGTGGGAGATCGGCAATCCCTTTGATCTGAGGGCTAAGAGTGTGGCTTTCCACACTGTGCCATTCTCCTTCTCTACCCGTCCATTCCCCCGGGGTTATAGCTCATGGTCCTACTAGTTGCAATACCCCTAGCCAGTAGATATTGGTGCAGCTCATCACTCATAAACGAGGACCCTCTGTCACTGTGGATATAGCATGGGTATCCGAACAGAGTGAAGAGCTTGCGCAGGGCTTTTATAACTGACGTGGTAGTGGTGTCAGGGCAGGGGATGGCGAAGGGGAACCACGAGTACTCGTCAATTACGTTAAGAAAGTACACATTGCGGTTGGTGGAGGGAAGGGGGCCCTTAAGGTCAACACTCAGTCGCTCAAAGGGGCGGGTGGCCTTGATGAGTGGTGCCTTTTCGGGTCGGTAGAAGTGCGGTTTGCACTCTGCACAGACTTGGCAGTCCCTGGTCATCATCCTGATCTCCTCAAGGGAGTAAGGCAGGTTCTGGGCTTTCACGAAGTGGAAAAGCCGGGTGACTCCCGGGTGGCAAAGGTCTACATGTAGGGCGTATAGCCGGTCGATCTGCACGCTGGCGCATGTTCCCCGGGATAGGGCATCGGAGGGCTTGTTGAGCTTCCCAGGCCTGTACATGACGTCATAGTTGTAGGTGGAGAGTTCGATTCTCCACCTCAGAATTTTATCATTTTTGATTTTGCTCCGCTGCTGATTATTAAACATGAATGCGACTGAGCGCTGGTCAGTTAGCAGGGTGAACCTTTTGCCAGCAAGATAGTGCCTCCAGTGCCTTATAGCTTCCACTATGGCCTGGGCCTCTTTCTCTACCGCAGAGTGCCGAATTTCAGGGCCTTGAAGGGTACGGGAGAAGAACGCCACTGGTCTTCCTGCCTGGTTGAGGGTAGCAGCCAGCGCAAAGTCGGAGGCGTCACTCTCTGCTTGGAAGGGAATGGCATCATCCACCGCGTGCATTGCTGCTTTGGCAATGTCCCCTTTTATGCGGTTGAAGGCCGCGTGGGCCTCGGCAGAGAGGGGGAACATGGTGGACTTGACCAGGGGGCGGGCCTTGTCTGCATAGTTAGAGACCCATTGGGCGTAATATGAAAAGAAGCCCAGGCACCTTTTGAGGGCTCTGAGGGTATTGGGAAGAGGGAGTTCCAACAAGGGGTGCATACGGTCAGGGTCAGGGCCAATGACTCCATTCTCCACGACACACCCAAGGATAGCAAGTCGGGTGGTCCCAAATACACACTTGTCCTTGTTATAGGTGAGGTTGAAAGATTTGGCCGCTTGGAGAAATTTTTGGAGGTTGTTGTCGTGATCCTGCTGGTCATGACCGCAGATGGTGATATTATTCAGAAATGGGAACGTGGCCTTCAGTTGGCACTGGTCCACCATCCGGTCCATTGCCCTCTGGAAGACAGATACACCATTCGTGACACCAAAGGGGACGCGCAGGAAATGATAAAGCCTGCCGTCCGCCTCGAAGGCAGTGTAAGGGCGGTCCTCCCGGCGGATGGGGAGCTGATGGTAAGTGGATTTTAGGTCTATGGTCGAGTACACCTTGTACTGTGCTATCTGATTGACCATATCCGCGATGCGGGGTAGAGGGTACACGTCGAGCTGCGTGAACCTATTGATGGTCTGGCTATATAGTCCATGACCATCCTATTCTTCTCCCCGTTCCGAACAACCACCACCTGCGCCCTCCAAGGACTTGTGCTTGCCTCAATGACCCCCTCCCTGAGCAGCCGCTGCACCTCCGACTTAATGAAGGCTCTGTCCCCTGCGCTGTACCTCCTGCTTTTAGTTGCCACAGGTTTACAGTCGGGGGTCAGGTTGGCGAACAGTGGTGGGGGAGGGATCCTGAGGGTGGAGAGGCCGCAAGTGGTGTCGGTAGTGTGCCAGTTGGCATGATGTTGGGTGGGATGCGCGGGTCGGTGTGTGTGTGTGGTCAGTAGCGGGGTATGTGACATATCTCTACAAAACAGGGAATTTATGACAGTAATTGGCGGAAGGGGCCCATCATACTTCATTGTCATGCTTTCCAGGTGGCTCTGGAAGTCCAACCCCAACAGCACAGGGGCACACAGTTGAGGCAAGACCAGTAACGTAAAGTCCCAATATTCTGTGCCCTGCACCACTAGCGTCGCTACACAACCCCCCCCACCGGATGTCTGTTGTATGCGACCTGGAGGCCATGGTGACCTTCCGACTTACCGGCCGTATCATGAGTCCACAATGCTGCATCGTGGCCGGGTGGATAAAACTCTCCGTGCTGCCTGTGTCAAACAGGCAGCTTGTCCTGTGCCCGTCCACCAGGATGTCCATCATTGACCTTGCGAGCTGGTGGGGAGCGCTTTGGTCGAGGGTCATGGGAGCCAGGGTGGGGTCGCTGTCTTGGTCCGGCGTGGTGGGGTGCCCCGTGAGCACCCGTTGGTCGTAGGCGGTGGGAGGTGGCACCGACCAAGATGGCCGCCCCCATGTCTCGCACGTGGTGGTGGCGTGCAGGGAAGATGGCGGCCCCCATGTCTCGCACGTGGTGGCAGTGTGCAGGGAAGATGGCGACCCCCATGTCTCGCACGCGGCGCTGTTCGATCCCGCTCGCGGTTTTGACTTACAGACCTTGGCGAAGTGGCCCTTCTTTCCGCAGCTGGAGCAGGTAGCTTGTCGGGCCGCGCAGCGTTTCCGGGGGTGCTTCTCCAGTCCGCAGAAGTAGCACTTCGCGGACTCAGGACTGGCGGCAGCCGAGGTCGATTCGCCGGCGGGTTGCGGGGTCTGCGGCACCCACGAGGCCATCGGGGGATCGCGTGCCTGGAGAGCCTCGGAGTTATGCAGAGCGGCCTCCAACGTATCAGCCAGCTCGATTGCCGAACTTAGGGTAAGATCGGCTTTTTCCAGCAGCCGCTGGCGCACGTACACTGACCTGGTCCCCGTGACGAAGGCGCCTCTCACTAGGAGTTCTGCATGCTGCGCCGCCGTCAGCTCCTGGCAATTGCAGGCCCGCACGAGTGTCTGTAGGGCCCGGACAAACTCAGCACTTGATTCCCCGGGGCGTTGTTGCCGTGTCGCTAAGCGATGCCGAGCATAGACGCTGTTTCTCGGCCGCAGGTATTGTCTTTTGAGTGCGTTCATCGCGCCGTTGTAGTTCGGCTGGTCTCTGATCAGCGAATAAACCCGTGGACTGATCCTGGAGAGTAGAACTCTGCGCTTCGCTACGGGGTCGGTCGCTTTAATCTCCTCTAGATACGCTTCAAAGCAGGCCAGCCAGAGTTCGAAAGCGTTTCCAGTGTCAGGCACTTGCGGATGGAGGTCTAATTTTTCTGGTCTCAGGGCCTGTTCCATGTTTTAAAATGTACAGCGAATAAAATTGAAGCACCTTCAATTACTCCAAAAGACTGAGGTTTGGTAAAAATACTGAAAGGCTTTTATTCGCTGTACAATACGACTTCCACAGTGAGTGTCTGCCCCCGGACTGAGGGGGAGGGGCAAGATGAACACCTTTATAGAGGACTTTGTGGGAGGAGCCACAGGGGCAGTCAGCAGAGGGGTGTGTCCAGACAGTTAACCCAGTTACAACATACATACGTGGTTTACCACAGTCGTGCTCATGAACCATTCAGAAATCTGAAGGCAGAAGGAAAGAAGCTGTTCCTAAAACGCTGAGTGTGAGTCTTCAGGCTCCTCTACCTTCTGCCTCATGGTAGTAATGAGAAGAGGGAATGTCCCAAATGATGAGGGTCCTTATTGACGGATATACCTTCTTGAGGCCTGCCTTTAGAAGATGTCCTTGATAGTGGGGAGCTTTGTGCCTCTGAAGGAGTTGTCTGAGTCTACAACCCTCAACAACCAGCGTGGATAACTTCACTCACCTCAAAACTGAACTGATTCCGCAACCTATGGACTCACTTTCAAGGACTCATGCTCTCAGTATTATTTATTTATTTCATTATTTATTATTCTTTGTCTTCCTTGCATTTGCATAAATTATCTTCTTTCACACATTGGTTGCTTCTCAGTCTTTTTAGGGATGTGGTTTTATCGTTGACTCCGTTGTATTCCTTTGTTCTACTGTGAATGCCTGCAAAAATGAATCTCAAGGTATTATATGGTGACGATTACATACTTTCATAATAAGTCTACTTTGAATTTTGAACTTTGAACTGAGCCTTTTATGATCCTCTGCATTGTTGCCTCCATACCAGGCAGTGATATAACCAGTTGGAATGCTGTCCTACACTGTACATCTGTAGAAATTTAAGAGTGTCTTATTTTATTTTATTTAGAGAGACAGTATGTAACAGGCCCTTCTGGCCCACTGAGCTGTGCTGTCCAGCAACACACTGATTAACCCTGGCCTAATCATAGGACTGTGTACATACATCTATTGATGCTTCTGGACACATCTTCAGTGATGTTCCTGGAATCATCGGGTGTTTTGGGTCTTTCAACATCATACAACCTCCTCCAGGCGACCCAGCCGGGGCTGATCAGACCCCAGCTTGTGTCCAGATGGCAAGCTACTTATGACTCCATGGCCCCCTTCTTTTGAGCCACAGCCATCTTGAGGCCCTCTCTGCCGCATTGGTGGTACTGGGGATGGCTCTCCTCTTCCTCTTTCCCTCGATGCCCAAAATGCTGAAGGCTCTAGCTAAAGAATGGGCTACGAATCCCCTACAACCAGCCTCCACTGGGAGACACCTTGCTCTCCATCCAGCCTGCTGACAGTTGCTGACCAGTCCTGTGTACTTGGAGAGCTTCCTTTCAAAGGCCCCTTCCAAGCTATCTTCCCATGGGACTGTCATCTCCAGCAGCACCACTTGCTTAGTCGACTCAGACACTAGGACGATGTCTGGTCGCAGGGTGGTGGCTGCGATATGGTTGGGGAACTTCAGCTGCCCTTCGAGGTCCACCAACAGCTGCCAGTCCCTTGCAAAGGTCAGAATGCCTGCAGATGTTCTTTTGGCAGGTATTGGCTGCTCCCCAGCTCTGACAAAGGCAATGGTCTGCTTGGAGGGTCGGGACCGCTTCGCCCACTCAACTCCTGCGCTGACGGCTTCAGCGATGGTCTTCAGGACCTGATCATGCCTCCACCTGTACCGTCCCTCAGCAAGTGCCCTTGCACAGCTGCTGAGGATGTGCTCCAGGGTTCCTCGCTTGGAGCACAGTGGGCACACAGATGACTCTGCCTTGCCCCATGTGTGCAGGTTTGATGGGCTTGGAAGCACATCGTATACTGCCTGGATGAGAAATTGGATGCGGTGTGGTTCGGCTTTCCAAAGGTCAGCCCAGGTCACTTTCCTCTCAACCACATTCTCCCATCTTGTCCAAGCTCCCTGTTGCTTCATTCCCACCGCCTTGCAGGCTCTCATCTCCTCCACTACTGCTCTCACCTCCTCCTGAACTAGACGACGCCTTTCCTTCCCTCTGGTGTCCATTTGGGGAGCTGAAAAGGATCCTAGCCCAGCTCGGCCTCATGTGACCACTCCCACCAGCCTCCTGTGACTCAGCCTCGCCTCTGCCTCCTGAAAAGCTTCCTCTGCCCTCCACTTCCTGTCAGTACTTACTTGGATCCCTGCTTTAGCCACCTTCGGGTCACTTGAGCCAGCACTTCTCTGGCTCTTGTTACCTTGAATTCTTCCTCCAAGGATTTGAACAGCAGTTGCAGTTTGTTGTGGTGTCCATAGAGTGCGATGCTGCTCGGCTCTTTGGCAGCCCCAGCCATCTCCTGAGGTGGTTGCTAACCCTCCTCTCTAAGGTTTCGACTGTCGAGATCAGAACTGCATAGACGAGGAGGGGCCACAGGATTCTGGGAAGAATGCCATGATACAATGACAACTAACCGACTAACTGGTACACTTTTGGACTGTGCGAGGAAACCGGAGCTCGCAGAGAAAACCCACACGCACGTAGGAAGGAACATACAAACTTGCTGACTGAGGACGCCAGAACTGAACTCCGACACGCCAAGCTGTAATATTGTTGCACTAACCAATATGCCCTTTGAGGTGTTAGGTGACATACCTCAAGCTTATAATGAAGATTAAACACTGGTGTGCCTTCAGTGAGATTGTATCAATATGGTGGGCCCAGGATAGATTCTCTGAGACGTTGACGTCCAGGAACTTCACACTTTTCACCTTGAGCACTAGTGGCCCCTTAATGAGGTGTGTTCTCTTCTTCCTAAAGTCCACAGTCAATTCCCTCATCTTTCTTACCTTGAGGAGAGTGTGTCGCATACTCTTTCCGCAAATTCTACAGTCTGTCTGCCTAATCTACACAGACGCTTTGTACTCTATTAAGTCTTAACAAGATGATAATGTTTACATTGTCAGATATTGTTTCTATTAATGTTTAAATAATTTAATATGCTTTTAGTTATTGATATCGGGGATACCCTTTATTACTGATCACGATAAATAGACCATTGCCAATCTTTGAGAATTCCCCAGGATAGGCAGTTAATCTCCAGTCAGAGGACATTTAAGAGTAAGGGTCTGCTGTCATAAATCGGGGAGAGTTGGGAATTCTCTGCATTGGGCTCAGCTTGATAGTTTGTATAGAGGCCACCTCAGGCACTAGGACCCAGCTGCCAGCCTGAGGTCAGACAGAAAGCAGCTTCCAATGGCATGTCTGCAATATGGGAAAGGGATGCCCCTATTTAAATCCTCACAAATAATTGTCTGTGTTGCCTTTGGCATCTTGTAGAGAGTATAATCTGTTGTATGCTTACATATTGTTAATGGTGCTGAGCCTTTGTTTGGTGCTTCCTCTTTCCCTCTGGGAGAATATTACAAAGTCCAGTGGAAGTCAGACCTCAAGGAGTAACACAAGCTGTTGTCACTGTGCAGCCCAAGCAGTTTTTATTTCCTGCGTGCTCTCCTGTGGGATGGTTAGTGTGTTTCTGTGCAGATTTTAAGGCTCCACAGACAACTGAGTCGGTTTGTTTCAAAAGATCAGGTTTTTACTGATTAGCACTGAAGTTTTAAGAGGTAGAATTTTTAAGACCATATGAAATTTCTGAAATATTTCATGCAAGCCTTCTGCTGGTTTGAAGGGTTGTGGCATGGCACTCCTAGGCTTGTACCTCTTTCAAATGAGAACCAAATTTGAAACTGATCGATCAGTTTAAAATATGACGTAGTGCCTGAAGTCTAAATGGGGAGAAAGGTGTAAGGGTAGGATGAAGAAATGAGTTTATAATGCAGGGTCATTTTATATATATCAGGAAAGGGAACTGTTGCTTGATTGCATTGTTTGAATTTGGATAATAAATTTATTTTTTTTGGTTGTCCTGTGCATGACCTTCTCTGTATTTTATTGCAAGACACATCTTTGTGCAGCAAATACAAAGTCAGTTCACTCAAATTATCTGATAATTCAAGTATTATCGCACTCAATTATCACCCTTCTCTTTCGTACAAGTTCCTAAATGCTTTTCTGTAAGTGAAAAATATGGCTGAATTATGAGAAGCAGTCAGGATCCTAAGGTAACCTTCTGCTTCTCTATTTTATTGCCTTCAGTTTTATGCTGAGTGTGCTCTTCTTTTCTGCTAATCATTTTTATTATGTAACAATGAAGTCTAAATATAATCAGTAATGGTTTTCCTATCTCCTACCATTGTGAAAAAAATTCCTATAATGCAGGAGGTAGGTGAGCAGTAACACATCACTGTCATTCCAAAGAACGTTTGTGAAAACTTTTGGAACTGTTGAAAAACACACAATTCTCTTCTTTGATGTCTGGGTTACATTCTGCTAATCTTGTTCCTTCCATTAATATTTCTAGAGAAATTTTAATTTTTGCTAGCTGAATACTAGGCCTGGTGATTTTGGTGTTTTGCTGCATGTTAATAGCAGTGGTCGACTCTATACTATGCAAGGGCAGGTCAACAAAGTGATAATGATTGAACCCACCACCCATACACCACCCTGGCTGTCAACACACCTATTTCAGCAGACCAAAACTAAGATTCAGTTTTGAGGCCGAATTTTTATCCAGTCCAATCCATTAAACCCAACTAAAGCACAAGAGACTGCTGATGCTTATTAATGCAAGTATCAAATCAGCTGGCAGAAAACTCAATGCATAAAAGTCCAATATAGTTTATCTCAGAAACTGCTGATACTCTGTGATTGTCACACATGACAGTATCTAGGGTTTATAGAGAATGGTGCATAAAACAAAACAAAAATCCAGTGAGTGGCAGTTCTGTGAGTGAAAACGCCTGTGAGATAAGTCAGAGGAGGATGGCCAGAATGGTTCAAGCTGACAGGAAGGCAACAGTAACTCAATAAACCACACGTTCAACAGTGGTGTGCAGAAGAGCATCTCTGAATGCACAACACACCAAACGTTAAAGTAGATGGGCTACAATAGTAGAAGATCACAGCCATACAGAGATGCACAGAGTAATCACTTTATTATGAACAGAAGGTACTGAACAAGGTGGCCACTGAGTGCATACAACATGTTCCTCCAAAAGCAGTCAAATTGGAATTCATATATATGCCCTTGCTTGTCTAACATCCAAAGTGTCCAGATACAACAGGAAATAATTCAGCCCAATTCCTGCTCCTAAACACACATATTGATATGAGAGGATTCACTGGCAGCATTTAGGAGCAGGAACTGGCCTGACTTATTTTCAATTGCATCTGAGCACATTGGATGAAGTTTCCAAGATGAAATAGTTATGAGTTCACATATGTAGTCACTTGTAAATTTTACATTGGCTTATTATTGTCACAGGTACCAAGCTACGGTGAAAAACTATGTTTTGCATACCATCCATATACATTATTTTATAATGTCAGTACATTGAGGTAGTATAAAGGAAAAACAATAGCAGACACAATGATAGAAGGCAGAATAAGGTGTTACATTTGCAGAGAAAGTGCAATGCAGGCAGGCAATAAGATGCAAGTCAGTGACGATGTAGATTGTGAGGTCAAAATGGGCAAATTCCAGCAGGATGCCACTCCCATGAAACTCTCCAGTGAGGGAGAGAGTATGAAAAGAGCAGACAGCAAATCTGGGGATACAAGAGTATGCCCGTGGAAAAGCAAGTGATGGATGTAATGAAAGCTGCGCACAAACCAACGAGTGACAGAAAGTGTGAGAACGTGAAATGCTGGAGACAGTAAAATGTCTGTAATTTGCAATCCACTGATGTTCAGTGACTGCTCAAGGATTAATGATTAAAATCTTTTGTCTAGCAGATGGAAGAATGACTCATAGAGCCACAAACTATTTTATTCAGCACTGTTAGTATAATCACAGTGAAAAGAACTGTAGCCAATCGCTTCACGCTTTCATCATCACAACCTGTTTGCAGTGGAGAAACTGCATGTAGCTTATTATTCTAAATACTCTTATTTTATATTATTAAGTAACTTTGGAATTCTCACTTTGTTTGAAATCAGAAGAGGTCTTTTCAATATACTCCTAGCTTCAAAGCCCAAAAACTATAACAATCCATAATGCAATTTCCATAGTCCAATAACCTATCCTGACAGAATGTTTCTTATTTTGAATTTCGAACCTCCATTTTACAGCATTGTCTCCAATGCTGGAAGTTTTGTGTTATAATAGTTTCATACGTATGTAGCATTTCTTGAAACGCTATCATCTCTGATGTCCCATTTGGTGATATGGCAGTATCTGATTTATAATAGCCACAGCATTATGATATGCCTGCATTCTTTGATACATCAGTGTGAAATACCATTTTGTCTTATATACTATATTTGTCATGATAGTGTCACAGACTTGTACAGGAAAAGATCCTTTGGTCCACCAATTCCATTGGGACCATCACTTACCCATTTACAGTAACCCTGCATTAAACCCGTTTACTTATTCTCCCCACATTCTCATCCAGATGCTACAACTCACCAGCACATTTGGGGCAATTTACTGTGACGATTTAACCAATCAACTTATAGATCTTTAGGATCTGGGAGAAGACTGGAGCATCTTGGAGGGGAGTGCGGGGTGTGATGGAGGGAGAGGTTCATTAAGCACATGAGGTCAGGATAGAACCCAGCTCTCTTGTGTTTTGAACCAGCAGCTCTAGCACCACTGTTGTGCACATTGTTGACTTGTGCTGAATATAAAGACATAACTTTTTATGGTTTCTTTCATAACCATGGCATTCTTATATCCAACCTTTCTGGTAACTGGGAGAAAAGCATTAAGCTGAAGGTTCTAATTCTCAGAGGGCATTCCTTGGGCACGTATGCATCAGAAACTGTTGTAGCACAGAAAGTGTTCATGTTTGTGAAAATGATGTAAATGAGAGTTCACAGTTAGGACTACATACAACTTGCTCAGTGTAATGATTCTGTGAAAATGGATGTCTAACAGAGAGTACAAGCAAATGGAATCTATAATCAAGCAATGTATTACCATTGTAGTCTGCACTAAAGATTGGAGCAGATACGATAAATTGTAAGAGTGCCTTTTGGTCCTGCACAGAGTGTTAAGATGATATGGAAACACAGAAACAGGACTGTTGGCTTACCTTGTCCAGACCAAGTGATGCCTGTCTAAATTAATCCCATTTGTGCACATTAGCCCATTTCCCTTTTTCTTCTTTTTTCTTCATACCTATCCAAGTGCCTTTTCAATGTTGTAATTGTACCCGCCTCCACCCCCTCCTCTGGCAGCTTGTTCCAAATAAACAACATACTTGTGTGAAAAGCGTTCCCCCCAGACCTCGTTTAAAATTTTTCCTTTTGTCTTAAATCCATGCTCTCTATTCTTGGATTCCCCTACCCTGGGAAGAGGATTTTGTCTACCCTATTTATGCCCCTCATAAAAGTGTCTTATGTTCTAGTCAGAATAAATCTCGCCTATACATTCTCTCTTTATAACCACAGTCTTCCATTCCAGCGGCAGCCTTGTGAATCTCTTCTGCATTCTCCCTATTGCTACCTTATCCTCCTTCTAATATGGTGACCTTAAGTCCTGTCTAAGCAATGCTTTGTACTACTTCAACAAAACATTCCAACTCTTATACTCAGTGCCTCAGCTGATGAAGGCTAGCATACTAAATGCTTTTTTTCACTACACTATCCACTGTGTCACCTGGTTCAGTGAACTATAGACTTGTGCCTTGTGCCTTGCCTTTACTTAATATGTCCTACCAGACTTTGACTTTCCGAGGAGTATTACTTCACGCTTGTCTGGATTCCATTTCTTCTGCCACCATTCAGAACAACATCTAGTTAATCTATGAGTCTATCAATGACATTATCTATGCCCCTCCTGATTTTATATTCCTTTATAGGGTCAACTCTCAACCTCCTTTTCTCCAGGAAATATAGTCCCAGCATCAACATCTCAGGGCTCTTTTCTGCACCTTCTGCAGGTGAACCTAATCCTTCATGTAGCGTGGCAACCAGAATTGCTCACACTACTCCAAGCGCGGTTTCACCAATGTTTTGTAAAGCTGTAATGTGATGTCCCAATTATTGTACTCAGTGTCTTGACTGATGAAAGCAAGCATGCCTTATGCATTCTTTGCTACCTTGTCTGCTCATGTTGCCACATTAAGGGAACTATATATTTGTACCCCTAAGTTGTTCTGTTCAACAGCACTCTTCAGCACCCCGTCATTCACTATATGTGTCCTGGCCTGGTTTATCTTCCCAAAATACAGCACTCCATACTTTTCTGAGTTACCTTTATTGTATCTGTCACTCTTTGTCCATTTTCCCAGTTGATCTAGATCCTGCAGTAACCTGAGACCACCTTCTACACTATTGACTATGCCGCCAATTTTTGTGTCATCTGAAAACTTATCATTTACGCCTCCTATCATCCAAATCATTAATATCTATGACAAGCAACAGGGAGATATTAACATGCCAGTTAGTATTCTCTCAGAGCCTAACATTGTTCACTCCATCAATACGGCTGCTTAAAGAGCAGGGAGCATCGAGATTACTGCATTGCATAACTGAATGTATCTCAGTAAGATGTTTTAAAGTAACATTCCACTTAGTAGAATGCATTAATTTCCACACTTTCAGAATACTGAATAAAATGGTTTTGTTTTAGATTAAGATCAAGGTTTAAGTACATAGTCTCATAATCCTATCATCCCTGGAGTAGATGCCAGTGTGTTGAAATACACATTTGAGAATATGAAGCAAAATAAAAAAAAGTGTTTTTAGCCTGCTGGCATTACAGTAAGATCCTTCTGTTATAGGACCTAACTGATGACCAAGAATGAAATGTCAGAGATTAATGCTCATGACAACTTGCATTCTGAAATTTATTTTAGTAAATTTGTATGTGGTTGGAGGGTTAAGATAGAACGGGGATTGAGTGGTGGAAATTTCCGGGAGAATTCTTTGCTGTAACGCTGTTGTGAAGACATGATTCCAGTTATATTCCAAACACAGAACTACTTTTTATTAATTCTTCACATGGAAAATCCCAATAGCTGCATGTACGTTTTTGATAGTCCAAATGCACTTAATTTGCATTGATTGCTTTTCTTTACATTTATGGCACCGAAACCCTTGTGTTGATTATACCATGTGATCCAATTTGTTAGATTGGCTATTCTTGCTTTTATTTCTTCCATTCTTACTCTCTTTTCCACAACCGCCCTTTACCATTTTGTGAGCATCATTCGCAATCTTGAATAATTATGGCTGTCCATCTTCTGATGCTGTTTACTCCATTAAGGAACCCAGTGCCTCCTCAGCCAGAATCTACTGGCACAGCCTGGGGTCATGTTACTTTATTGACTTCTATCCAGCCTCAACTTTGACCTGCACCGTTTCGCAGAGAACAGCAGCCTCCAACAGACCTCAGCCTGAACTGACAGTAGTCTTTTGCACCCTAAAAGGAAAAAAAAGGTTAAGGAAAGAACTGTGGTAAGGCTAATACTGGCCCTACTGTGGGAAGGTTAGACACGTAGGTAGACCTCGCCCTTTTGAATGATTACCCTTATAGCATCTTCTTCTTCAAGTGAAATGAGCTTCTGTTTGAATTAGTTGGTACTACTGAATCATCACTTGTGAAATGTGGGCTGTGATACCTTCAGCTGTTTTATTGGGATGTGAGCACTGAATCCAGACTGAGATTGCTGGCAGCTGAATGATAGAATTATGGTGACTGAACCAAATTTAGTACTGCAAATGGTATTAAAGCAAAACATACTGAGTTTGCAATCGTTGTGATGATTTCAATCGCTGAGCACAGATCCTTGCAAGTTCATGCTTGTCATTGACAACCATATCTGCCTACTCTCACTACTTTTCACTGTGCATCCAAAGTGTGTCCTGATGCTGCAGGGCTACTGAAGACTTCTTCTCTGCACTTCCTGAATAAGTATTAGCGCACCTGAATGCCATCTCTCATGAGCAGAATTCTTTCCCATATGTGTTTCAGCTCAGAAAGGACACACAATTGTCTCCATCCACAATGTATTGCCTTTGCAGTAGGTGCGGTGTTGGCCTGAGCAGGAATTAGATTAGGAATTATTGTTACCCAATTGCCCACCATTGAGAACATCTACCATAGACACTGCCTGGGCAGAGCGAAAAGCATTATCAAGGATGCATCTCACCCTAACCATGGACTTTTTACTCTCCTCCCATCTGGTAGGCGCTACAGGAGCCTCCGCTCCCACACCAGCAGGCACAGGAAGAGCTTCCTCCCTGAGGCTGTGACCCTGCTGAACCTCTCATCACAGCGCTAAGCACTATTGCATCCATATTGTACTGTCTCAGTACTTTTATATTTGTGTGCTGTATTACTTACTTTTTATTCACAGTTATTTTGTAAATAACACTATTCTTTGCACTTCTGGTTAGATGCTAACTGCATTCCATTGGCTTTTATCTGTACTCGGCACAATGACAATAAAGTTGAATTTAATCTAATCTAATCTAATTACGGCAAATTATGGTTTTAACTCTTGGAGGTTTGGACTTGCTCCATAGAATGCCACTGGATGACTTCAGGAGAAGGAAGAAGGCAATGTGAATGGCCTGGCATCTAATGGGTTGCAGTATTTATGCATCACAATTACCTTCCCCAGATCAGGGAGTTATGAAATTCAGTTTCACTTTGCCAATTTTATGGTCTAATTTATAGATACTGCCAGCAAGTAACTGCGCAAACCTTTGTAATTACCACCAGAAAACACCATGCTGTAAAGTTCAAAATCAGAGAATGGTAGACGATGAGTTTAGTTGAGTCAGTTGCTGCTCAGCAAATTTTAAACCCTGTTCATGTTCTTAGCACAAGCAGAAAATCTGGGTGAGGGGATACCTAGGGTTCATTCTGCTGTCACATCCGTTTGAAGTACCTTCCTCCAATCCCAAAGCAGCAGCAGGAGGGAATAATAATTTGTGCATTGCTGACGTGCCCTATTTTACCATATTTGATCCACCATGCATATACTGTTCAACTGCTTTCAGTGAGCTGAACACTAGGTGATGGCTATTTTCTGGGGTGGGAATAGATGAGGAGAAGTTGGTGTTGGGGGAAGGATCGAGTGATCGGAATGGGGTTTGGTTTGATAAAATGTTCTCTACTTAAGCTAAAATTTCTTCCTCTGGCATGCCTGGAATGGTTTAATCCACACTAGAGTAGATGATGCATAAATACCATACACTAAGCAGTTGAGAAAATAATTAAGATTGTGTAAATTAGCAATTTAAACATTCCTTTACAAATCGCTATTTCTACAGATGCACCATGGAGGTCATTCTAACTGTCTGCATCACTGTCTGGTATGGGAGGGGGAGGGGGTGGGAAAATACTCCACACGATCAAAATAAGCTGCAAAAAGTTGTAAATTTAGTCTGCTCCATCACTGGCACTAGCCTCTGTTGTATCCAGGTTATCTTCGAGGAGCGATACCTCAAAAAGATGGCGTCCATCATTAAGGACCCCGCGTCACTCAGGGCATGCCTTGTTCTCATTGCTACCATAAGGAAGGAGGTACAGAAGCATGAAGGCACACACTCAACGATTCAGGAACAGCTTCTTCCCCTCTGCCATCCGATTTCCAAATGGACATTGAACCTATGAACACTACCTCATGACTTCTTTGTTTCTACTTTTGCACTACTTATTTAATTTAACTATTTAATATATATAAATTTACTTTAATTCAGTTTTTTTCTGTTATTATGTATTGCTATGTACTGCTGCTGCAAAGACAACAAATTTCACAATATATGCCAGCGATATTAAACCTGCACATACAAATGGTAATATATGATTTTTTCCCCCATTTATCGCAGGAATTCTTTTTGCGGTGATATTTTTGTATAGTTTAAGCCCAGATATTTGTTTTTCAGTGACATTTACCAGATTGTATAACATTTTATAATACAACATTATTGTTCACTTCTTACCTTATATTTTCTCTTCTAAGTTCCTGCATTTGATAGTTAATAAAACGAAAGGCTAAGCTGAGCAGAAATACTGAGAGAACTGTATTCAACAGGGAGCAAAAGGTACAGATGTTCAGTACTGATTTGGCTTTTAAAAAAACCTTAAAAAGCTGCCGGCAAAGTCCCTGAGGGGTTAAAGAGGACCAGTGCTGAATATTGTGTTTGATAATTTGGAAATATTAAAGCTTGCCTTAAAAAAGACAGCTTATCAATGTTGCCATCCTGCTGCATGCTCACTCAGCTCCAACACCAACACAGATGAAATGAAGAGAGATCAGTTGGAGGTGGAGAGAGTCTTGGCAGATTTAATTAATTACTGCTTATTAAAATGTTTGTTTACAGAAATGAACAGCTACAAAGGTCTGATGTTAATTAATTTAAAGCACAGTTTCCTGGTCTTGGCAACATGTTGACATCCACGTGGGTAGTTTAATGGCAGGTATGCTTGTGTCTCATTGAATTTATATCAACTGTTTTGAGGTGCGTTGGGAGAGGAACAGTGCACGACTACAAATGCTGGTTGAATAAAGAGTCATGGGGAACACATGCACAGATGCTGCTAAGGGGCACTGATTTAAGGTAAGAGGAGAAATATTTAAATATAATCTGCAGGTAAAGTAATCCCATCTGCCTTCATTTGGCTTTTATCTATCCAAACATCTTTTCACTTCGGCACGTGCGGGAAATACCTGCTTCTATAGATTCTCTTTGGTTTTAACCCTTGACACTGTCAGTGATGTAAAAGTGTAGCGTGTTCCCTTCTTGGAACAGATAGGATGAAATGAAGCTATTAGATAGCAGAGGTATATTGATTGTAGGAAAACTGGGCTCTGAGGAGTGGGTGCCACCTGTAGATAGAGGCAGATTTTTCTGTGCCTGGATGATTTAATAACTTTGGGTGAAAGAACAGAAAAGGCTGCTGTCTGGTCACTATTGACTATTATTTGGGAAGCTTATCATGTCTCCTGAACTACAAGAATGGATGGCCTGCAAACGTGTTCCATTGGCAGTAAAGAGCTTTGCATCAAACTGTGGCCCTGCAAGGTTTCATGTATCCAATAATCAATCACCTCTATGGTTGTCGATTCATAGATTTTTACAGCCTGGAAACAGGTCCTTAGGCACATCTCATCCATGCTGACCAAGATGTCTATCTGCACTAATCCCATCTGCCTTCATTTGGCTTTTATCTATCCAAACATCTTTTAAACGTTATCACTGTACGTGTCTCTACCACTTCCTTGGCAGCTTGCACTATAATAACCACCACCCACTGTGTGAGAAACTTTACCTGCAGATTATATTTAAATATTTCTCCTCTTACCTTAAATTAGTGCCCTCTAGTTTTAGACTCCCCTACCGGGGAAAAGACTCTACCTTATCTATACTCCAACATAATTTATAAATCTACATAAACTCAGTCTACTTCACTTCAGGAAAAACTTTTCCAGCCAATCGAATCTCTTCTTGCAACTCTATCTCTTCAGCCGAGACAACATTCCTCTGAGCATTTTCTGCTCCCTCTCTTAATCACATCTTTCCTCTAGCACAGTGATCAGAACTAAATCATCTGATCTATGATTAGTACAACTGTAACTAACATTTACTTGGGTAGCACAACTAGTCGAACTGATGGCTCAATTCCCTAAGAGCCCAAGTTCAATCCTTATGTAAGGTGCTCTGCTTTCCTCCCACATTCCAAGCATGACTGAGTTAGTTGGTTAATTGGCCGCTGTAAATGGCTCCACTGTGCAGGCAAGTGGTAGAATCCGGAGGTGGTGAGGGGAGTGGTGGTGGGGGAGAGCTGGTTAGAGTGTGGGGAAATGAGAATGGGATGAGGGTAGGATTAATGCAAATAGGTGGCCCCTTAAGGTTGCAACAGCCGGGGGTGATAGTGTGGATAAGCTCCCACTACCTATTAAATGCTCCCAATCACATGCACCTCTGACAAGCAAGTCCAGTTCCTGGTCTTTATGTGTAGTTTAGCTACTAAGCTCATTGGAACCATTTCTACTGACAGGAGAAGGAGGAAAAGTGGGTTACTGGCACCTTAAAACCACTCGATTTGGGCAGATGGGGCTCATCAACTGTGGTTGACAGCTCACCTAGTCGAAGAAAAACTCTGATCTCAACTTCTGCTGTCTTGCAGGTATGCCCACTCACGGGGAAGATTTTTAGGAGTAAACCCCGAGTCAAAAATTTGGAGCTGGAGTCCTTAAGGCAGCCGTATGTCAAGTTCAATGCTGACTGGCAACTTCTGCTATGCTGCTGATAACAAACTGTATTCATCCTTGCCATTCCTTTGGATTCATTAGCTGCATGACAGGGGTTTCCTGCTATATGGACACAACTTTCTGTCCATATCATACCACCCTGACTTGCATATCACATAGATAGCTGAGAAGAAACATCCATGGTCAACCCCAACCAACAAACAGCCTCAAAAAATGCAAATGGTTTCTTGGTTTTGGATGTGGACTTGATGGGCTGATGGGCTGAACTGCTGGACACTCTGACTCTACTTTTATTGATACTGGCTAATTTCTATTAAGTGAATTAAAATTCTCATATTGCTTTGGGATTTGAATTCAGGGTTAAAAGTCAAGGACTTGAGTCCAAAATCATACCACAGCATTACCATCCTCCATGAATCCAAACCCCCGGGAGCACTTATGATACAGGTAGCTATTCAAAGTCATATTTCCATGAATTCTTGGATCTTGTTGAAAAAAGCTGGGTGGAGTTTGCAGAGGCATTTGCCCGTCAGTTCATTGAGTTTGGTAGCTCAAACAGTTGCGGCCAAGGTTCACCATTATTGTCATTTCCCACTTCATATTTTTGCTTCTTATTATTTGTGTTGGTGAATTGCCTTTGCTTCTAAACCAAAGGATTGACAGCATAAATGTGCATTTTATTCCATTGAATTAGGGGGGATTTGACTGAGGTGCTTAAAATGTTAAATGAAGCCTAGCTAAAATGGAGTCATACTTTTTAAAGTAACGAATCCTTATTAATGGAGTACTGTTAGATTGAAACTTTTGTTGTAATGGAAATATTGATACAAGAGACCTAATGACAGGGTAGCAGAAAGCAAACTGCTGGAGGAACTCAATGGTTTTGTGAGAAAAAAAGGAAACGTTGGCATTCAAGTCGAGACGCTGCTTCAGGATCGAGTTCCTTCAGTAATTTGTTTTTATGCTCCAGATTCCTGAATTATATCTGTAATAAATTGGTATGCTAGTTAGTAAACCACACTTGCAACCAGAGTCCTAGTTATTGAACTACTATGGAATGTAGACCTAATGATCAGTACACTAGTGGAATGGATTCTTTGTCATCAGAACATTAGGGATGGAACTCAAGATATTTCACCACTCATGGAGTGGAATCCTAGTTAATGGAGCATTAACAGAATGGAGTGCTTTTTAGGTTAGTACTGATGGAATGGAATCCTTGTTATTGGGCAGTTTTGAATAGAGACCTTGTTAATTTAGTATTGTTAGAATGGGGTGCTAATCTTTAGAGAGCTCTGGCTGGAAGTGAACAAATAACATGATGCCCTGGTTAACTATATTCTTTTTGTGTCCTCATTATCAGAATATTCATGGTAGTGGCATAAAAGAAAACAATAGAGCATGGTTTAAAATCAGAGGAATCAGTCTTAAATGAGAAACATGAAAAGTTTGCAAATGCTGGAAATCCAAAGCAATGCGTACAAAATGCTGGAGAAACTCAGCAGGTCAGGCAGCATCTATGGAAATGAATAGATAGCTGATGTTTTTGGCCAATCTTCCCCCTTCCTTCTCAGTCCCGAAGAAAGGTCTCGGCCTGAAAAGTTGACCATCAGTTCATCTCCATAGATGTTGCCTCCCTTGCTGAGTTCTTCCAGCATTTTGGGTGTGCGTCTTAAATGAGATTCGAAGGAGGTTTTATATGGGGAATGGCTGATATCTGGAACTTGCTGCTTGAGGAGACACTTAGACAGATACTTGTATAGGATATGGACCTAATGAAGGCAAATGGGATTAGTGTAGATGGGCAAAATTGTCAACATGGACTGGATGGGCTTGAGGAACTGTTTCTGTGCTCCACAACTCTATGACACTATGAGTCTGTGAATAGAATCCTTGTTATCGCTGCACCATTAGAACAAAGACTTGTCCTAGTATTGGTGGAATAGATTCCTGGATTGGATTAGTACCGAAGAAATATCATTCTGATTACTAGTGCACTTAACTTGATGAAATAGAATTCTAGTTATACAGCGTTGATATCACAGTGTCATAGTTATTGAACTTGATGAAGTTTGTGAATTACTGTTGGTTTAGAGTCTGCTCAGGTAAGTGCTGATAGAATGGTGTACTAGTTATGCATATGAACCCCACTTAGTGAACCTCTGATGAAATCAAGTACCTTTTAATGGAATGCTAATAGAGGCATCTACATGTAGAGTACTGAGAGATTAAAATCAGAGACTATCAAATAAGAATGAATGAAGTCCAATTCATGAAGATATAGAACATAGAACATTTTTGACTATGACTATTACAACAGGGTACAGGCCCTTCAGCACACCATGTTGTGCTTCCCTTTTAACCTACTCTAAGATCAATGTAGACCTTCCTTCCTACATAACCCTCCATTTTCTATCATCTATGTGCCTGTCAAAGAGTTTCTTAAATGCCCCTAATGTATCTGTCTTTACGACCACCCCTAGCAGGGTGTTCCATACACTTACCACTCTGTCTCAAAAACTTACCTCTGACATCCCCTATCACCTTAAATTTAGGCCCCCTCATGTTAGCCATTTCTACCCTGGGATAAAGTCCCTGGATATGCACTCTATCTATACTTCTTATCTTGTACAATTCTATCACCATACCTCTCCTCTCTCTCTGTTCCAGAAAGAAAACTCCGAGCTCACTCAGTCAATCTTCATAAAACATGCTCTGTAGTCCAAGCAGCATCTTGGCAAACATCCTCTGCACCCTCTCAAAAGCTTCCACAGTCTTCCAATAATGAGTTGATCAGAACTGACCAAAATATTCTAAGTGTGGTCGAACCTGGGTACTATAGAGCTGTAACATTGCCTCATGGCTCTTGAACTTAATCCCCCACTAAAAAACACCATACACCTTCTTAACAACCCTATCAGACTGTGAAGTAACTTTGGAAGATCTATAGACATGTATCCCTCTGTTCCTTTACACTGCCAAGAATCCTGCCACTAACCCTGTATTCTTCCTTTAAATTTGACCTTCCAAAATGAATCACTTCACACTTTTCCAGGTTGAACCCCACCTGCTGCTTCTCAGCCGAGCTCTGCATCCGGTCAATATCCCATTGTAATTTACGATGGCCCTCCACCCTATCCTCAACTCTACCAACAACCATGTCATCTGCAAACTTAGTAACCCTCCTTGCACTTCCTCATCCAAGTCATGGGATTTTTGATCAAATTAAATTCTTATTAGCAGTGGTATCAGAATAATATCAAATAGAAATTCACAACTTTAGAAATATCAGGGAAACTGATAAGGGAAGCATCAGTATAGTCTTTATTTGGAACTAATAACAGTAGTCGATAATCTGTATTTTTAGCCAAGTAGAAAGTCTCTGTTTACCGACATTGCTGTATCTATTAATCATATAGGACTGATATGAATGGCTCAACACCTCCACATGACAATGGATTGAGCATCGTCACTCTCCCATTTCCTCTGCTGCAGAAAGTCGTGCTGTACCCAGGGGATGGATTGTCTGAAACTGAGGAGTCAGGGCATTTCAACGACTTCCAAAATTCCCTGTTGGTCTTAGACTTCACTTTCTCTAAATAGGCTATGAGTGACAGTGGAGAAGAAGTCAGTGTGCATCTCAGGGGAAATATAGGTTTATTAGATTATGAAAGTCATACACAGACAACAGGAGCCTTATCTCAGGTTGAGAGATCTGCATTTCAAAATTTATAAGAGGAAAGCAATTCCCATTGTGATGATGAGGTTGGGGAGGAGGGGCTGGGGAATGGCGGTTGGACTTATTTTATTTATTGTCAGATTGGGATTGGATGTGCGGAGGAGCGTTTGGTCAGTGGTTGAATGGCGAGTCCTACTTATTTATTGACTGTTTGACGGAAGTGGGAAGGAGGAGCGGGAGAAAGTTGGGAACCATTTATTTATTGAGCTTGTGTGACTGGGTGGATGAGGGATTGGACAGTGAAACAGATCCACTTATTGTTGGATTATGGTGAGGACTGATCAAATTTATTAATTCACATTTTGTTTGGGTTGAGTTCAGTTTTTGGCAGTTTTTTTGGGTTTTGATTGAGTCCAATTTACTCATTGACAGATAGGGAGGAACAGGATTGGGGACAAGATCCCATTCATGTTTTGAATGATCAAAAGGTAGAATAAGTTACTTTCATGTTAATGATATTATTGGATGCTGAGGCCCAGTCATCTGATGACAGCTGGTATTCGAGCTGATGCAAGACACCCAGGGCTGGTAGTAATAATCCTACATTCATCTATTCATAATTTGTGAGGGGGTGAGCCTATTAATTACAAGGTTGGGAGGCAATCTTTCTTTCTTATTATGATATGGAAAGAAGTTATTCAGCCCATCAACTTCGTGCTGGCTCCCAGGAGATTTGTCAAATTCCCTTTCCTTTTTTCCCAATTATTTTTATAACATATTCTAATTTAAATTCCAATCAATACCCCCTTCTGACACTTACTAAGACCAAGGTGTATTGTGTGCAGGGGACCTATCACAGAGAGAATGTGTAAGCTTTAAGCAACCCAATCCAGGATTGTACCCAGAAGCCGGCAGCAGTTTGGGTGCCCTTACTAATTTGAAGCTTAATTGTTTAATGCGACTTTGTAAGAAGGTTGTGTCACTTCATATAATGATAGATTGCAAGGAGGATGAACCCGTCATTTATTGATAGTGCATGACGTGCCCCATACATTACTGACAAACCATTTCGGTGAGGGACAAGGCTGGAGAGGGGTTTGGCAATGGGATTGGAGAACAGGTTACGAGGTGAGAGACATTGGCGTTTTTTGATCTGGGCATGAGACCCTTTCATGACTTGCCAAATTGTGAGGGGCTTTGAACCCAAATGATTTTTCTCTTATATTGTAAAGGGAACTGAGCCCTTCTCGTTCAATAGCAGAGAGTGAAAGTAATGAGGAAAGTTAGACCCCAACACCTCTTTGGCACATGGTTTAAGAAGATCCATTCTTACATTAACATCTTCTATTACATTGGGTAGTGGATGACCTCGAATCGTTTATTTACAGAGTGCAAGTTGGATGAGAGTTGAGCAATCATATGGTAATAGAGAGTTATTATCCTACCATTGTTAGTATTGAGCAGCCACAGCTTTCTGCTGAGTATGAGAGTGGGTAGCCTGTATGCTAATTTAAAAAAAACTGTTCACTTGTTCAACTTTCTTGTCACAGTTTTTATGTAAAAAGCAAAACATGGATCTTCCTAAAATTTGTCTTAGAGCAAATGTTAGGTGTAATAAGCAACTTTGCATTAAAAACTGAAAATAATAGAAATACTTAGCTGGTCAGGCAGTATCTGTGGAGAGAGCAAAACAGGGTAACCTTTTAGCAGATGTAGTAAAAGTTCAAAATCAAAAATGTTTTGAGTTGCAGAGGTGAGTGAGGTGTTGAAAGGACAAGGACTAAATGTCGTTGACGACATGGAGACCCAGCGAGAGAACAATGTAAACCATGGTGGTGCTGGATGAAGCCAATATGGTGAAGGTTTACTAATTGCAAATGATCTGTGTTGAAGGAGTGTAAATAAGAGATGAATAAGTGAGAGAGATAGAAATGTGACATGCAGAAACATTCCAATTGCTGGAAATCTGAAATAAAAGAGAATTCTGGAAATATCCAGCAGGACAGTCAGCATCTGTGGAGGCAGAAACTGATTGCTCAGGCTGGTGACTTTTTATCAATACTGGCCAGTTCTGGAAAGGTTGACATTATTAAATTTAATGTTGACTTTTAATGTTGAGCTTAGGAGACAATGGCGCCAAACGGCGACTTCTTTGCTTGCATCTTCGGAAACAGCAGGAAACAGCACTATTTCTATCTTTAATATCTCTATTTTTCCCTTTCAGGGTTCTTTTGAAGACCCTGACCTGGAGTTACATGCTGACTTTGGTTCCTTCCAGGAATGGGACACGCTCTCAGGGTCACACGATTGGCCGTTATTCGATATACCAAGGACGTGGCCTAGGAGATTAGCTCGCCTTTGGAGTTTTGGGATTTCATGGCTCTGGAGGCGGGCGGACTCAAGGTTGCCTCTGCAGGAAATCGGTGTGTTGTGGGAGACAGAAGATCTCTGGTTGTGTGCCCAGAGACCTGGGTTCTTTGGGCACAGAGCTTGGAAAAAGTGACAAAATGGACATTTACCATCGTAAATCAGCAAGTTGTTTGTTATGTCTCCCCTCTTACTGTGGAACAGAGACACCTCTTTTTTCCTTATTATGGAGGGAGAGAGCCTGTGGTATGTCAAGTTACCGGGTGAACAAATAGTCTTTGGAGTACTGCAAGTCTGTGTCTTTACTGATGCTTTGCTGTATGCTTGAGTGCTCAGTGGGGGGGGGGGGGGTGCCGATGCTTTTTTTTCGGCTGGTGGGGGAGAGGGGATTGTTGCTTTGCTGCTGCTTATATGTGGGAGGGGGGAGCTGGGGGGAGGATTTGGGGTTGTAACATTTAGCTGGGGGGAGGCTTTGGGGTTCTAACATTTAACTGTTGTTCATTCTTTGGGGCACTCCTCTGTTTTCGTGGATGGTTGCGAAGAAAAAGAACTTCAGGATGGATATTGTATACATTTCTCTGACATTAAATGCACCTTTGAAACCTTTGAATTGGTGTTACCTATCAATCAGAGGACCACATCCTCTCTCTTGTTACTGGAAGAATGTCAGAGACCAAGATTGAGAGGTCAGAGTGGGAGTGAGATGGATAATTATAGAAACAAATAACTGCAAGATTGGGTTGCTCTTGTGCATCTAACACTTGATGTTCTGCAAAGGGAACATTTGATCTGTGATGAGCTTCTCCATCTCTGAGGCATATCATACTTATCGTGAACACCAGATGCAGTAAATTGGAAGGTGCTCAGCAATTGCTGGGCTGCCCAGAGAATGCGCCTGCGCCCTTGTATACTGGGAAGGAAGACATAAAGGGCAGGTGCTTCATTTCCTGATTCATAGAGGGAGAAGTCTGTTTGGAATAATTAAGTGGGTGGAGTAGGAAAGGGAAAATGATTTTCATGGTAGCATCATATGGTGGAAATGATTGAGAATGATATGCATGCAGATGTTGGATTAGGGTGTACAATTGTTATTTTTCTCATAATTTAACTTCCGTATGATTGCTTGTAATTTTTATATAATCACCAACATATGTGTAATTGTTCAGTGAATTTTCTAGTAATTGTAGTATATCAGATTCTACATTTTCTAGAAGCTTCTCAGTTTTTCTAAAGCAGGTGTCACGCTATTTGAGTCTGGGTATTTCATAGGTTACATTTTATCAATAGAATGTGCTTTATTCCCAGTCTGAGTATAAGATGACCACAACTTCTTTACTTTTGTATTTCCTTGTACATTCTTTGTTCTTGTTACACCTAATAAAATGGCAATAACCATGAAGTTTTAAGTCTCATTCTTGGCTTCCAAAGAACCTCTGGATCAATATCACCAAATCCAACAAGTAGCTGGTGTGCGCTGAAACTCTTCCCTTCATCTGGGATTCTTCCACAACCTTAAATCATCACAGCCATCCTGCCAAACTATGCCAAGTTGTGGGATCCTTGTGTTTTCGCAACCCAGGGGTTCAAAGTCGAGAATGAAATATAAAGCTTGTTGCTTATCGACATTTTATTGAGTGTTAAAAAAACAAAGGACACACACAGAAAAGAAGAGCCAAGAACATAAAGCTGTGGCTGTCCTTAACAAAAAACTAGCTGTGACAAAGAAGCTAACAACACTCCAGTGCTAACAATTAACCTATAAAATGGCTGGATTCAAGTAGCATGACACCTGCCAGAGAGAAACTAAGAAACTTCTGGAAAAGTACAGAGGCAGCTATACCACAATTACTGGAAAATTCCCTGAACAGTTATGCATGCAGTATATACACTGCACTCAATGGTCAGTTTATTAGGTACAGGAGTGATACCCAGTGTAGTCTTCTGCTGCTGTAGCCCATCCACTTCAAGGTTCAATGTGCTGTGCATTCAGAGATGCTCTTCTGCACACTTCTCTTGTAGCAATGGGTATTGAGTAACTGTCTGCTTCTCCTCAGCTTGAACAAGTCTAGCCATTCTCCTCTGACCTTTCTCATTAACAAGGTATTTTCACTCACAGGACTACCACTCACTGGATTTTTTTTTGCACCTTTCTCTACAAACTATAGAACTGTTATGCTTGAAAATACCAGGGGATCAGCATTTTTTGAGATACTCAAATCATCCCACCTGACACCAACAATCATTCCACAGTTAAAGTCACTTAGATCACATTTCTTCCTCATTCCAGTGTTTTGTCTGAACAGCAACTGAAGCTCTTGACCACATCTGCATGCTTTTATGCATTGAGTTACTGCTACATGATTGGCTGATTAGATATTTGCATTAACAAGAAGGTATAGAGGTGTACCTAATAAAGTGGCCACTGTGTAAGCAATTATATAAAATACAAGGAAACATACAAAAGTTAAACCACATAAAATTTCTACATCCTAATTCGACAGTGAGGGCATGTGGAATTCTATTCTTGCTCTGTCTGCGAGGAGAGACAGTGATAGTGCAAATGTGAGAAATATATAACTGTCATCGTTGAGAACACTTCTAATTATTGTGAAGCGGAAGGGATGGTCAAGAAAATAAGAAGGCATCTTGAAAATACTCCTCCAAGGGGATCATAACCTTGCCGTGGTGTGGAGGCTTGTGTGCCTCAATGACCCGGAGAGCAATGGTGGCTGGAGTCAGGGCTTTATGCTTTGGCTCTTGGTAAGGTCACCCATGCCAAAGAGGTCAAAGGGTAGAGGCCAGACTAAGATTGGTCCACCGCTCCTCCAGGTTCAGGGAGGAAGCTACTGACATGATGAAGGAAGCCGTGAGCACCACAAGAGATGGAGGACCTTCATTGCTGCCCAAAATGCCAGAGGCATAATAGGCAGTAAAAAAAATTGAAAATACTAGTGAAGGGGTTGTTGAACATATGTGATGGTACTGGAAAAACTATAAGAATGCAATAGAGTCTTTGCAGGAATCAAAGTGACAGGTGTGGTTGAGAGAGTTGTGGGAGTCTGTGGGTGTGTAATGACTACTTTGCATTGCTATGTTCAATATGTTTTGTTGAAGTAGTTCTTTAGATTAAGACACAATTGATGTAAATCAGAATACTAAAGAATGCCTCTCAGTAAAGTGAACAGAGTGCTATAAATTGCACTGATCAGAATAATATGCGATTAATATGAAGCTGTAGAAATAAGCCTCCATTATTGCAGCTGTCGTACATGTGGGGAAACAATGAAGAATATAAAGGGAAGACTGATAGATATAAGAGATTCTGCAGATGCTGGAAATCTTGAGCAACACACACACACCCTAGCTGTTGGAGGAACTCAGCCATCAAGAAACATCTATGGAGAGGAATAAACAGTATATGTTTCGGGATGCTAACCATTGGTGCATGGCTTTCACATAGGAGGTGAAATGACCACAAATCTAAACACACTGCAAAGCTGCTGAGAATAAACTTATCCAAAGAGTGGCTGACCACACCCTGACTTGTATCAACTTTCCCTCCATGGATGCTGTCCGAGTATGTTTTAACCTTTTCTCTTTTCATTTCATATTGTCCCATTGAATCATCAAGAATGTCTTTACGTCAACTTGAACCATCCAAAATTTTGACTCCCACCTTCAAATCCCTCTGTGGCTTTTCTCCTCGTGATAGAAATAACCTCCTAGAAAGTCGGTGATCCTTCAAACTGAACCTTCTGTGCCTCCATCCTTCTGAGAGACTCTTAGTGATGGCTGCAGCTGCATAGGCCTGAAGTGTTGAATTCTCTCCTTAAAGCATTCTGACTTCACAGAGAACTTTGACCATGGATTTAGTTGTCTTTTCTAATTTTTATTAACATAGAACATAGAACAGTACGGCAAAGGGACAGGCCGTTTAGTACAATGTCTGTGCTGAACATGATGCAAATTTAAAACTGCAATCTGTTTGCACATGATCCATAACTTCCCATTCTCTGCATGTTCATGCGCCCGTTGAAGTACATTTTAGTTACCACTATTGTATCTGATTCCACTACCACCTCCTGCCAATGCATTCCAGGCATCTTCCACTCTCTATATAAGAAAGATTAACCCCTACCTCCAAAATCCCCTTTAAACTTTCCCCCTCTCAGTTGAAAGCTATGACCTCTCAGATTCAATACTTCCACCTTGGGAAAAGGATTCTGACCAAGCCTGGCATAACTTTATATAGCTATAGTGCATCAGTCTCTGATGTTTAGGAGAAAAATATCCAAGTTTGCCTCTTCCGTCTGCCTAGCACCCCTCACTTGGATCCAACCATCACTTGCTAGCTTTTACTCCATTCCTCACCTTGACTGTATCCCCTCTACCTTTCAGTTCAGGTGAAGCACTTTGGCCCAAACTGTTTACTCTCTTTATCCCTCTGTAGAATCTACTTGAGCCATTCAGTTCCTTCAGCATCTTATATGCTCTAGATTCCAGCATCTACCATTCCTTGTGTTTCCAAGTTCATATAACCTCTCCTTAAAGGTAATCCTCTCTAATCTAGACAGGTTCCCAATGATTCAGCATCAAATTATTATCTGAAAGCTCCTTCTTCAGTTTAGTAAAAGATTTTGGTTGATTTCTCTCATTTTGCTCTGTTAAGGGCCATGCTGTTTGAATTGAATTTGCATTTGGCATAAATACCAAGTTGACAAATGAGAATGATGGCAAATAAATATGTATCTTGTCATGTATAGCCATTCTGTCAATCAAAGTAAATTAGATGTGCCGCATTAGTTTACTCACGTATCATAATATTCTTAATCCCATTCATCCCCAAACCTTGGATAATTGCCAATCAGAGTGAATGATCAATAAAGTTTATCATTAATAGGAATGCCAAGGTAATGTAGTGGTTAGCGAAATGCTATTAACGCGTTCTGGCATTCAATTCCGGTGCCGTCTGTAAGGAGTTTGTACGTTCTTGTCATGAGTGCATGGGTTTCTTCCAGTTCCCTCCCATGGTCCAAAAACATACCGGTTAATTGGTCATTGTAAACTTTGTCCTGTGATTAGATTGGTGCTAAATAGGTGAGTTGCTGTGTGGTGCAGCTCGTGGAGCTAGAAGGACCTGTTCTGTGTTGAATCCCAAAATAAATAAATAAAGTTGCATCTGCAAAAGATTGGAAACCGACTAGAATTAGTTCCAAAAGTATTTGATAATTACAATGAATTGGATCTCAAGTGTCAAAAAGGTATATTATAGGTAACATTTCTAAGGGAACAGAATATTTTTGCTTAGGTTCAAAACAGATGAAGGCCTCCAGACAGGAACAGGAATTTGTGGGATTAGGGTGGCAGTGGGGGTGATGCAAAGGCATCGGGAAATATGCAAGAAGCCAAGCTAGATGAATGTGAAAGTCTTAGGGCTGAGGCATTCAGAAGCAGGAAGGGGTTACAGAGGCAGGAAGGAGCGAGGTCATGGGAGAATTGGAACATGGTGAAGTGGCTTTAAAGCAGGAACATTAGGACCGTAAGACCATAGGATACAGGAGCAGAATTAGACCATTTGATTGCCCGAAAACCAGCATTGCACAGTGGACAGAGATTGGACAGTTGGCAGTGGACAAAAATTAGACAGTGGACAGTAGACAGAGATTGGACAGTGGACAATAGACGGTGAACAAGGATTGGACAGTGGGCAATGAGCAGTGAATAAGGATTGCACAGTGGACAGAGAATGGACAGTGGATAGTGGACAGTGATTTGACAGTGGAAAGTGGATAGTTTGCAACCTGTCACCTATTAGGCTGCTAACACCTGAATGAAGTGTCTTTTATGACATGTTTGGCACAGCTTTGTGGGCCAAAGGGCCTGTATTGTGCTGTATGTTTTCTATGTTTCTATGTTTTATAAGACCATAAGACAAAGGAGCAGAAGTTGGCCATTCGACCCATCGAATCTGCTCCGCCATTTGTTCGGGTAAGATAAGTAATTGACCCTAGGATGCACACCTCTCTAAAAGGCACAACGACCAGTCCTGACGAAGGGTCTTGGCCTGAAACGTCGACTGTACCTCTTCCTAGAGATGCTGCCTGGCCTGCTGCGTTCACCAGCAATTTTGATGTGTGTTGCTTGAATTTCCAGCATCTGCAGAATTCCTGTTGTTTGTGGACAACATATTTATTAGTTCAGCATGGCTTAATCATGGCTTAATTAAAGGGCCTTGCCCAGCAAAAGGCAGATTTATGATCATACTATGCAGCTCCAGTTTTTGTCATTTTAAGATGACTGAAAAGCACAAAACACTCCATCTGAAGCAGAACTTATATCACGGGTAACATGCATACCTTCTCTATGTTAATGTGCCTCAGCAGGTGTAAAGCAACAACTGTGTTGCCTTCTGAGATGTGTTATGTACAGTCTATTCAGCAAAAACATGCCTAATTATGTCTACTGACTTATCATCTGCCTTTTTTTTCATGCTATAGATGTGGCTGACTTATGAAAACAGAGAGAACAAGGAATAGGGGAAGGATTAGACCAGTTCTGGCAAGCTCCCTTGTTCAGTGAGGTCTTGCTGATCTACCACAACTCTGCTTCCCTTCACTGGATCCCTTGTTTCCATTTATGTCCCAGGGTCTATTGATTTCTCTCTTGAATGACTGAGCACCTGCAGCCCTCCGAAGCAGCAAATTCTAAAGATACAAAACCGACTAAAGATGTTTATCCTCATCTCAGTCCAAGGTGGTTTCCTCCTTAGTCTGAGTCTTGGACTCAGTTAGGGGGGTGACATTCTTCACGAATTTGCTCTCTCTGTTTCTATGATTGTACCTCTTACTCTTTCTTAACCAAACAGATCTGCTCGAGCTCCTCATTTTGAATGTCACACAGACAGTCCTTCTGTGCATTTTCTTGAGGACAAGCATCTTCCTCCTGAGGCAAGAAGCCAAAAAACTGTATGCTCCAGTAGGGAGCACGGTGGTGGTTAGCACAACTCTGTACAGTAGCAATGACCCTGATTCAATTCCTGCTGCTCCTGTAAGGAGCTTGTACAGGATGTTTTCCCTATGACTGTGTGGATTTCCTCCAGGTGTTCTGATTTCCTCCTACAGTCCAAAGGCGTATCAGTTGGTAGCTTAGTTGGGCATTGTAAACAGACTTATGATTAGGCTAGGATTAAATCAGGGTTTGCTGGGCAGTGCCACTTGGAGAAGCTGAAGGGCCATTTCTGTGTTGTATCTCAACAAATAAGTAAATAAGTCTTGTGTATTTCCTGCTCCCTTAAGTACAACCCAAGCCTGATAGGCATGACTTCAGCAGTCGATGTGGCTACAGACCCCTCTCCCCGACAAATTTTATCAAGGCATCGAGCAGCCACTAATCCTAATTTATTTCCCCTGCACCTGCCCCAGATCATTTTACTTTCCCAACAATTGCTCTAGATTATAGTACTATTCTACATACTAGGGGCAATTTACAGTGGCTACAAGGTTCAGTTCTCCTGTACTTATCTCCTCATCGAGGCTGTGCCACATTATGTATAATTGTCCCTGCAACACGTCGCTGCCCAGGTCAATTTATTGATAACATTCTGAACTCATAATGACTCTCTGATTGCGGACCACTCACCATTACCCTCTCCTGTGTACAGTAACCTAGCCTCAGATAAACAGTATGCTCGACAAAACACATCCCTCTCCAGCTCACTTACCCATTCTCATCTTAGTGTTCACCTTTACATCTCACAATATTCCTTTTATAGCCTACTAACCCATTCCCAGCTGGCTCCCTTTCCATCTCACAGGCAGGCTCTTCAACTTAACACTTACCCCTTTGCAACCACATTTATCATCATCAATCCAATTATAACATTCACAACTCACTGTTAATCAGAAAAAATCTCAAAAGTATTCCTCTTCTCAATACCACCTCTTTCCTCGCTCACTTACAATACCTCAGTTCACTGTTATCCTTTCCCTGAGCTCAGTCACCACAACCCCTCCCAATTCTTGGTCACTCATCACCCAGCCCATGTTAAAGCAACTTTTGGGTTTAGCACATTTACATTTAGCAAATGACCAAACTTCAAATCCGAATAAAATGGTAGATTTAATTTAAAATGCAGTTATGAACAATACATCCCTAAAAGCCTTGAATGACAGACCAAACAATGCTGATTAAAATGCATTTAGATGTCTGTGGTACGGGTGCAAATTGGGAGGTGTGAAGTTTGTGTGCAGTTTCAAAGAAAGCATTGTGAATACATTGTAAATATGGAATTGTCCTTTGATGTTTAGCATACAAAATATCGAGCTCCACGTTGGGCCAGCAGACCTTTTGGCTGAAAGGGCATCAATATGAAGCCTACTGTATCTTGTTTTGTCGAATAAAGAAGCTGCTTTATATCTACCAGTGCTTTTCTCCAGTGACTTCAATCATGCAACAATAGCCCAATCTTATGAGTTCACTGCTTGGTTGTTCTCTCTTATGCTTTTGCAGCTCCATTCTACTTTTCTCTGTTCAATGTTTCTTCACTTTCAGTTCCTTCTCTGTGGATTGTCACCTTGTCATGGTGGAGAAGATTGTGTGATCCTGAGATCACGAGAGCGACACCGTCTGGAGCTATGCTCCTGGTAGGGTAAGGTCGAGGGTGAGGTCCCTGACAAAGAATAATCCAACCAAGACCTCAACGGTGGAACAGGCGGACGAAGTTACTTCGAACTCAATGGCTGTGAAGGCGGATGAAGGCTGCAACAAATTCATCAGCTTCAATCGTCATGGTTTCCATGCCATTGGAATCAGTTGGTTGATTTGTGAAGTATCGTGTGCTTCTTGGAGTGCAACATCAAGTACACGTTAAGCAAATACACGCACAGGCATCTTCACTCTGTGGGCCACTTCTTCAGAATGAAGACCATCATCCTCGACCTCGAGGGATAGCCACGACGATGACTTTCAGTTCAGTCTCCCCACACCCACCTAAACCTCTCACTGTTCACTGCTACCCCTCTTTGTTAATCACTTCCCTTTTGTCATCTGGCTTACTCCTACCCTGGGTCACTTACTCCTCTACACTCAGTTATCCATTACCACCCCTTCCTTATTGCACTTTTACAGGTAGTTATTAACTTTTCTAAACTCTCTTCTACTTTTCCAGTACACCGATATCCCTTCTCCAAAGAGTTACTCTCCCCAGTAAATACTCCTCTGCTCACATAAGTTCACTTCATTTTACCTTTTTCCTGTTCACTGCTTCCCCTCTCTCCTCCTCTGTAACTCCTTCCCTGTTCACTGCCACTACACCTCCAGCTCACTGATATCCCTCAGAATAATGGAGTAAAAATGTTACAATTCACGAAACATAACCAGAGAGAAGATTCTTGGGAAACTGAAAAATCGGAAGGAAGGTAAGTCACCTGCACCAGATGGTGTACACCCTAGCGTTCTGAAAGACGTGGTTGAAGAGATTGTGGAGGCATGGTAATGATCTTTCAAGAATCACCAGACTCTGGAAAGATTCCAGAAGACTGGAAAATTGCAAATGTCACTACACTCTTCAAGAAGGGAGAGAGGCAGAAGAAAGAAACAATAGGCCAGTTAGTCTGACCTCAGTGGTTGGGAAGTTGTTGGAATTGACTATCAAGGATGAGGTCTCAGGTTACTTGGAGGCAGGTGATAAAATAGACCATAGTCAGCATGGTTTCTTTAAGGGAAAACCCTGCCTGACATATCTGTTAGAATTCTTTGAAGAAACAACAAGCAGGGAAGACAAAGGCGAATCGGTTGATGTTGTGTTCTTGGATATTCAGAAGGCCTTTGACAAGGTGACACATGTGAAGCTCGTTAACAAGCTATGAGCCAATGGTATTACAGGAAAGATTCTAGCATGTATAAAGTAGTGACTGATGGCAGGAGGCAAAGAGTATGGTAAAGGAAGTCTTTTCTGGTTGGCTGCAGGGGACTAGTGGTGTTCCACAGGGGTCTGTGTTGGGACCGATTCTTTTTACGTTATATGCCAATGATTTGGATGATGGAATTGATGGCTTTGTTGTAAAAATTGTAGACAATATGAAGATAGGTGGAGGAGCAGGTAGTTTTGAGGAAGTTGAGAGGCTACAGAAGAACTTAGACAGATTAGGAAAATAGGAAAAGAAATGACAAATGAAATACAATGTCAGGAAGTGTATGGCCATGCACTTTGGTAGAAGAAATGAAAGGGTTGATTATTTTCTAAATGGAGAGAAAATACAAAAAAATGAGCTCTAGGGTGTCCTTGCACAGTATTCCTTAAAGGTTGATTTGCAGCTTGAGCCTGTGGTGAAGAAGGCAAATGCAATGTTGGTATTCATTTCAAGAAGACTAGAATATAAAAACAAGGAAGTAATGTTGAGACCTTATAAAGCACTGGCAAGGCCTCACGGAGTATTCTGAGCAGGTTTGGGCCCCTAATATTTGAAAGGATGTGCTGAAACTGGAGAGCGTTCAATGGAGGTTCACAAAAATGATTCCACAATTTAATGGTTTGTCATATGAAGAATGTTTGATGGCTCTGGGCCTGTATTCACTGGAATTCAGAAGAATGAGGGGTGACCTCATTGAAACCTATCGAATGGTCAAAGGCTTTGATGGAGTAGATGTGGAGAGGATGTTTCCTATGGTGGAAGAGTTGAGGACCAGAGGACACAGCCTCAGAATAGAGGGGCGTCCTTTTAGACTGGAGATGAGGAGGAATTTCTTTAGACAGATAATGGCGAATCTGTGGAATTCTTTGCCACAGGCAGCTGTGGAGGCCAAGTCTTTATGTATATTTAAGGCAGAGGTTTATAGGGTCTTGATTGGTCAGGGCATGAAGGGATATGGGAATAAGGCAGGAGATTGGGGCTGAGAGGAAAATTGGATCAGCCATGATAAAATAGTGGAGTAGACTCGATGGGCCATATGGCCTAATTCTGCTCCTAATGGTCTTATGGTCTAAAGCAGGGCAGGTATCCAATCATCCTTATAGTTACTGTTCTCCACTCAAACCTTTCTGTGTCTTTTCTCTGTATGTTTCTCTGTTCCTATCTGCTACTTAAGTTTATTTAGATCAATTGCCCTCGTTTTTGGCAAGTTAAATATTCCTTCCTCCCATTGAAGATGTAACTTCGTAACCTAATGAAATTAGTTCCTCATCTAAACATCATGCTCAGCTCTGTTGAAATCTGTTTACAAATTATATGTATATTCTGCAAGTTTTATTAATTTGTTTCTTAGTTGATACGGTTTATTTCTAATTGCCGCACATACCCTGTCTCCAACTGCCAATGTGATGCTATGATCAAACATAGAAGTTATGTCTTATGATGTCAAAGCTAAGTGAACAATGGACATTTGTCATCCTGGCACTGATGGTTGTAGAATTTAACTCTGTCACTCTTTATATTATTATATTCTGTATACTATATTGAAGTCAGCTGGCCACAATTTTGCCACGTTTCAAGTCTCTGCATGCTCTGTTTATATTAATCTAAAGCAGTTTACTATAATCTAGATTAATGGAAATTTAAGTAACAGACAGCCACTGTTTTTCATTATCAATTCTCGCTGTAATGCTTTTAAATAATTCAATGCGATAGGTTAAACTGCATGTTCCCTTCTGAAATTTATGATCTATTGATGATTACATTTTTATTGTCTATTTAATTCTTTATAGGAATATTTATAATATTATTATTATTTCCACATTTTTAAGCTGACTGCGCTATAATTTTGTCTTATTGTACTAGTTCTATCTTGACATAGGGATACTTTGTTAGCTATCTACTAATCTGCTAGCAGTACATCTTTTGAAACAAATTATTAAATATGTCTAATCGTGGCTTTAATATCTCTTCCCGAGGTTCCTTTAAAATGTGGAGCTGCAATCATCCGGACCATAGATTTTATCCTCTGTATTTGATTAGTTAAGATTTCTCTCCTTTTTAATTTTAATGTGGTTATAGCATTTCTAATCCCATGTCAAATCCACCTGATATGCATTCCTGATAACCACTAAAGCAATCTAATCATTTAATATTTCTTCTGTTTCACTTTTACTACTTGTAATTCCATATGAACAAGCAGCCTTATTTGCATTCCTGCTTCCCCTTTCTTAGTTATATGCCTGTGGGTTTTTTTATGTTTGATATTTTAATTTCAGAATTATTTTTATCTTCTTCTTTTTCTTCTTTCTTCACGTTCACTCGATATATTGCTCTGTTCTGCCTTTTAAATGTCTTTCTTGAATCCACGTGCTTAGAACGTGTTTCTTTTGTCAGCTCCCAATCTTCCTTTTATTTACCCTCCTCAGTATTTGCTGCTTTGTAGCATGTACTTTTCTGGTCTTCGTTTTATATTTTTCCTTCATGATTTGCCAATATTATTGCCCAGATATTCCCCATTCAATTCACAGCTCCTCAAATTAGGCTTTTCTGTAACAATTTTCACCACACTCATAAATTGCACTGTGACCACTATTCTCTGAACACACAGCTACTAATGCTTCTTGCATTCTTCCTGATGATATACAGTCATAAATGCATTCTGGTCCAGTTCTTTACATGCTAGGTCATTCCTTTATGAGAGAATCTAGAACAGGTAGGAAATGATTGAAAAGCATGAGACCTCCCATTTAAGACAATGCAATGAATGAGGAGTTGAGGTTTCAACCAAATTAGCCACAACCTTCAGAATCAGAAACAGGTTTACTGTCACCAGCATGTGTCGTGAAATTTGTTAACTTAACAGCAGCAGTACAATGAAATCCATGATGAATAAATATAGAAAAGAAAAACCTGAATTGCTGTAGCACGAGGGGTGATTGATAAGTTTGTGGCCTAAGGTAGAAGGAGTCAATTTTAAAAACCCCAGCACATTTATTTTTCCTACGTCTACACACTTAGTCCAGCGGTCATGGAGCATACTAATCCCTTCTTTGTAGAAGTCGGCGTCTTGGACCTCCAGAAAGTGGTCTACAGCAGGGGTGATTGATAAGTTCGTGGCCTACGGTAGAAGGAGATGAGTTATTAACTTCAAACTTTCTGTATTTTCACTCAAAGAGTTGAATTGCACATACATGTAACAAGAGCTATATAACTCATCTCCTTCTTCCTAAGACCACAAACTTATCTATCACACTTGTTGTGGACTACCTGGAGGTCCAAGACGCTCTCGTTACATACACATGCAGTTCAACTCTTTGAGTGATAATGCAGAAAGTTTGAAGTTAATAACTCATCTCCTTCTACCGTAGCCACGAACTTATCAATCACCAGAAGGGATCCGTATGCTCCATGACGCTGGACTAAGTGTGTAAATGTAGGAGGGGACTATATTGAAAAATAAATGTGCTAGTTTTTCTAAAATTGACTCCTTCTACCTTAGGCCACGAACTTATCAATCGCCCCTCCTCTGTGTGTGTGTGTGTGTGTGCGCGCGCGCGCGCGTGCGTGCTTGTATGTGTATAAAATAGCTAAGTTAAAATGGGTAGTGCAAAAAAAAACAGACATGAAAGTAGTGAGGCAGTGTTCAAGGGTTCAATGCCCATTTAGAGATCATATGGCAGAGGGGAAGAAGCTGCTCCTGAATCACTGAGTTTGTGCCTTCAGGCTCTGCACCTCCTTCCCAATAGTAATAATGAGAAGGGGGAATGTCCTGGGTGGTGGAGTTCCTTAAGGGTGGACGCTGCCTTCCTAAGGCAGTTCTCTTTGAAGATGTCTTGACTACTACAGAAGCTAGTAGCCATAATGGAGCTGACTAATTTTATAAGTTTCTGCAACTTACTTTGAACTTGTACAGTAACCAATGCCTCCCCCCCCCCCCGCCATACCAGACAGAGGTGCAGCCAGTCAGAATGCTCTCCATGATGCATTTGTAGAAGATTTTTCAGAGGTTACAAAGGTACATTTAATGTCAAAGAAATGAATACAATATACATCCTGAAATGCTTTTTCTTCACAACCATCCACGAAAACAGAGGAGTGCCCCCAAAGAATGAATGACAGTTAAATGTTAGAACCCCAAAGTCCTCCCCAACTCCCCTCCCTCCCACGTGTAAGCAGCAGCAAAGCAGCAATATCTCCTCCCCCCACCAGCAAAAAAAAGCATTGGTACCCACCACCGACCACTCAAGCATGCAGCAAAGCAACAGCAAAGACACGGACTTACAGTAGCCCAAAGACTACACGTCCACTCGGTATGCAATATACCGCAGGCTCTCTCTCTCTCCCTAATAAGGGAGAAAGAGGTGCCTCTGTTTCACAGTGGAAGGGGAAACATAACAAACAACTCGCTGGTCTAGGATGTTAAAAGTCTATTGCGTTGCTTTTTCCAAGCTCTGTGCCCAAACATCTCGGTTCTCTGGCACACAGCCAGAGATCTTCTGACTCCCACGACACACCGATCTCCTGCCGGGACACTGACCTTTGATCCATCCATCTCCACAGCCATGAGATCCCAGAGCTAAACTCTTAGGCTGCATCCTTGGCATGTCGGATAGCGGCCAGTCGTGAAACCCCGAGAGTGGGTCTCGTTCCCACAAAGAACTGAAGTCAGCGTGTAACTCCAGGTCAGGGCCTTCAAAGGAACTCTGAAAGGGAAAAACGAGATATTAAAGATGGAAATAGAGCCATTTCCGAAGATGCATGCGAAGGAGCTGTCGTTTAGCGCTATCACAACTAAGCTCCGCTCTCTTTTGAGTGTTTTAGTTAACAAACCAAATCTCCTCAAACATCTAATGAAATATAGCTGCTTTCTTGCCTTCTTCATAGAACCTTGTTGAAGCTTATTCAACCTTATTGAAGGAATCAGAATCAGGTTTAATATCATCGGCATATGTTGTGAAAATTTGTTGTTATGCAGCACCAGTACATTGCAATACATAATCATAAAACTGTGAGTTATATTAAGTATATATGTATATCATAGATATGAAAAAGTTAAATTAAGTAGTGCAAAAAAGTAGTGAGGCAGTGTTCATGGGTTCAATGTCCATTCAGAAATCTGGTAGCAGAAGGGACAAAGCAAGCTCAACTAGATGAGTGCCCTGTTCCTGTTTTTAACCTGAATGTTTGTATGTTCATAACAACTACTTTACTTACGTCTTCTCATTAAGAGATTAACCACAGGAGAAGTGTTATAATATTTATAATTCTAACTTGAACCTATACTGTTATGCTGACCTTGAGTTCCCATTAACCCAAACTGCAAGTAATGTTGTATGAAGTGTCTCTGCCTGAAACGTTGACTGCTTATTGCCCTCCGTGGAGGCTGCCTGACTTCCTGAGCTCTTCCGGCATTTTGTGCGTGTTGCTCAAGATTTCCAGCACCTGCAGAATCTCTTGTGTTTAAGTAAATGCTCCAGCTTCACTGAAATAGCTAGATGATGTTCACTCTTGCCCTGCGAACATTGACTATCCATTTTATGTGGACATCATTAGCTCGGCCACTACCCTTCCACAATTTGACGGTCAGTTCTTGAGCCTTTGCAGTCCATCTGTTGAGCCACTGTCACAAGACAGGATATAAGCATACCAATTCATGACTTAAAGGATTTGATAGTCCTCTCCTTTACCTACTGTGTTCTCTCCCATATATATATATATATATATATATATATATATTTATTTATTTACTTACATACATACATATTTATTGATATACAGTGCAAATAAGACCCTTCTGGCCCTTCAATCCGTTCTGCCCAGCAGCCCCTGATTTAATTTAGCCTAATCACGGGACAATTTTCAATGCCCAATTAACCTGCCAACCGTTACATCTTTGGACTGTGCAAGGAAACCGATCACCTGGAAGAAACCCATGCGGTCATGGGGAGAATGTACAAACTCCTTACAGGCAGCAGTGGGAATTGGACCTGGGTCACTGGTACTTACTTACAGGCTTAGGAGAAGCTCTTTGATGCAGCCTCGGGGAGTAGTTGTAGTGCATTTTATAAATGCTAAGCAGTGCATTCGTGATGGGGGTGTCCCTGTTTATGGTGCTCCAAGGAAGCTGCTTTGTTTTGGTTGTTGTTAACCTTCTCGATGTTTTTCAACCTATGCACTCATCCTGACAAGTGGGTATGCCCCATCATGCTCCTGTTTTGCTCCTTGTGGATGGTAGAAAATCTGTGAAGCACCAGTAGTTGTATCATTTGCCATAAGATGCTAGCTCCTGTCCTGCTCTATTGTGACAATGCAGTTGGAGATTTTCCATCCAAATCCAGTGAAAAGCCTTTAGAGTTTACTCTCTGCTCTCTTAATTACAGGTTTTGTTCATGTGCTCAGAAGGGGTTGAGGCAGAAGTAGGTCCAATGATGCTAATTGTACAATGGAAAGTAATCAGCAGCTACTCTTAAATTTCTGTCTACTTTGTTCACAACAATTTATTTTCTGTCAGTTTCCTGACAATCTCATTAGCTTAATACAACCTTTTAAAAAATAAATTTGCATAGCCAAATGTACCCTATGAAAGGGCGCAGAGCTTCTGCTGTATATAGATTTGTAGAGTCAAATGGCACTACAATGCAGAAATAGGTCACTTGGCCCTTCTAGTCTGTGCTGAACTGTTATTCTTCCTTATCCTGCTGACCTACTTCTGGACCTTAGCCCTTCACATGCCTCCCATCCATATGCTTATCCAAACTTTTCTTAAATGTTGCAATTGAACCCACATTCACCACTTCTGCTGGCAGTTTGTTCCACATTTGTACCACCCTCTGAGTTGAAGACATTCATTCCTACACTCACAACATGCTGGAGGAACTCAGCAGGTCGGGCAGCATCCGTGGAAATG
Organism: Mobula birostris; assembly: GCF_030028105.1. Classification (NCBI taxonomy): domain Eukaryota; kingdom Metazoa; phylum Chordata; class Chondrichthyes; order Myliobatiformes; family Myliobatidae; genus Mobula; species Mobula birostris. The sequence goes on from NC_092387.1 coordinate 33,304,372, forward strand.
ATCAGTCAACGTTTCAGGCCAGAAACCTTCATCAGGGAAGAGAGAAGGGGCAGAGGCCCTATAAAGAAGGTGGGGGGAGGGTGGGAAGGAGAAGGTAGGTTTCAGGAGTGGGAGGGGAACGTCGACTCAGACCATGAGAGGCCTGTGTCGGGCATTTTCATGCCTTACAAGGCGCAGATTGGAAGTCTGTGTGGGGCGCCACTCCTCGCACAGACTAGAGCAATGTGTGATTAAGTGCCTTGCTCAAGGACACAAACACGCTGCCACAGCTGAGGCTCGAACTAGCAAACCCTGAGGTAACTAGACGAACGCCTTAACCACTTGGCTACGTGCCCAACACTAAACGTTCCAGGAGAAATACCAGTAAGGGGAAAGATAAAGGGGTGAGAGAGGGGATTGGCAGGAAAGGTGAAGAAGGAATAGGGGAAAACACAATGGGTAGTAGAAGGAGGCGGAACCATGAGGGAGGTAGTAGGCAGTAGGGGGAGGGGGCAGAGTGAAACTGGGATAGGGGAAGGGAGAGGGAGGGAATTAACATTTTGGGCTGGAACCCTTCGTCAGGACTGAAGAGGGAAGGGGCAGATCGTTTCCACGGATGCTGCCCGACCTGCTGGGATCCTCCAGCATGTTGTGAGTATTGCTTTGACCCCAGCATCTGCAGAGTATTTTGTGTTTTCCTTCTCACGTTCCCCGTAAATATTTCAACTTTCACCCTTAACCTATGACACCTTGTTCTAGTCTCAAAAATATTTTAAAATATTTGAAAAATCCAGATCCATTACACACTTAATTCAGGTGTAATTTAAGTGCCATAGTGGTTTCTGATTGGATGAGCACATTGAAGGTAGGAACTGTGTGAATGCTTTGAGAATGAAGCAATCAGCACAAGTTCAGTCAGTGTCAGACACAGCTATGCTGTTGGTGTTTTGATGCCTACCTTGCCAGTCTGAAGGTCAATACCTCAGGTCCCACTGTTACTTGGCTGCATAAGGCCCTCAGCTCCAGGAACAAATGGAGATAACATTATTTGGAGGAATTTTCAGGCTAGCTAGTGATTGATTTCCAACTGTCGGTAAGACTGTACTGTTTTCTAGGACTTTATTTTGTCCTTTAAAGTTTTTAAAGTACTCTCATATTGGCATTGGCAGATGCTGAAGAACTTTATTCTGAATTCATGGCTGGTGCTGAAAACAGAGAGACACAAACGACTACAGGTGTTGGAATCTAGAGTAACAAACAAGACAGTGGAGGAATTCAATGAGTCAGGCTGTATTTGTGAAAGGAAATGGCTAATTGAGTTACGGGTTGAGACCTTTCATTTGGACTCATGTCAGTTGTCCATTTTCTTCCACAGTTGTAGCCTGATGCTTTGAGTTCCTCCAGCACCTTGTGCATTGTTGCAGGAAAGTGTTGCTGTCGGGACCGGGCACAGTAAACCAAAAGAGGATGTGGGGTATGCGGTAAGAGGAAGTAGGATGTAGGAAGAAAGGATGAGGCTGCCTTGAGGTGCTACACCTGGTTAATTGCGGGGATGTGTTGAATAGGGGGTAGTAATTCCATGTGTGACTTTACCAGGGATTGATGGTGAGAGTAGGTTTGCAAATAGTGGTCAGGAGTACTGATGGGTAGAAACATGTGATGCTGGAGGGATAATTTATGAATCAGAATCTGAATTTGTGAGAGGTAGTGAGTAGTTAGTCATGAAATATAAAGCTGGAAAAATCTGGAGAGAAGGTACTTGTTTTATGAGCACATCTTTAACATTCTTTCATTGATCCAGACTGTGGACCAATAGGAAGACTGAGAGTCTCCACAACAGTCAGAAGATGACAGGAGGGAAAAGTGAGTTATTGAGGGGGAGGGAAAGACTGCAAGTCCACACCAGCTGCACTGGAACAGGCAGACTCTTCTGCCCAAATTAAGTCTATGCATATTGATGCTGACTGAAACAAAGATTTGGTGCATCCCTTAAGATTTCTCTTCTACATCCAGGGAAACGTTGACCTGTGGTTAGGAAGGCTTTGTGTACTCTACCAAATGTTGCCCAGGACAGCATTGCAGCTTGAAAGGTAATGCATTTGAAAATGTATTCTCCAATCTTGACTCTGCTTACAATTTGCAACTTACCCCTCAGGGCTTGGCTCCTCACACTGACAGCCATGACTGACTGTCCAGACAGCCTTCAGCCTGGGAGTCTTCTGCTCCTCTCTGGATAGAATATCTCTTTCTCCTCCAATAACATGTGCAGGGTCATCAGTAAAATACTGGACCAAACTCTCTTCCATGATAATAGAGGCCTTCGTCTGATCAAGCCTGTGTCGACCATCAAACATCCACTTAGAATAATCATATATGCAAGGGCCAATCTGCAGCAGCCGATTAACCTGAGAATCCACATATCTTTGGGATATTGGATGAAATGAGAGCATCTAGAGAAAACCCAGACAGTCACAAGGAGAATATGTAAACCACATAGGCAATACCAGATGGCAGGATTGAATTTGGAACTGACACTGTGAGGCAGCATCTCCCCTCTCTGTACCACTGTACTGCTGTAGGATAATACACCCCTCCTTATAAAAACATACAGGCCAACTTAAAATAGTGTATACAGGCTTGCAGCGGTGATAGTCTCTCTTGCTATTGCCCCTTGCTGTGTTGCATAGCCAATGAATAACCTGGGCTGCATTGATTGCACATGGTAATTAGTAAACAACATGAACTTGTCAAACTATCTGCCTGGCATGCAATAAGCAGTGGGTTAATTCCTCCCTTGGATTACTTGTGGGTAACCCCTGATTCTTCAAACTTAACAAATATAAAGCTGGAAACAATTCAACTATGATTTAAGCATATTAGGCACAGCATGATTAAGAAAGCTTTCTAGCTTTCAATGTGACTAATACTGACAGCATCATAATGCAGTCAATGAATTAGGAATTTTGTGAAGAAATACCAACAGTAAATTAATATTTACAAGTGTCAATAAGAAAATGGCATTATTTTTAAAGTTTTTTCTCTCATGCAGAAAATTCAGGCCACAATTCTAATCTTATTTTAAACTTGCTCTGGAAATTTGAATGTATGCTTCTTATTCTAGGAAGGAGGAGCATTTGAATAAACTCTGATTTACTGGGAGTAAAGGATGGAGAAATGTCAGGCATAACACGATCAGGCGTCCAATTGTCCTGTATCCAAATTTCCACAATCCAGTAATCTGGGTTGAGCCCAAATGTGCGTGTCACTGCCATAAACTACAAGAAACATCAGTCTAAGTGAAAGGTGCTGGGCAAAATCCTAAAGCATTTTAAACCATTTTTGCCTGCAAGAAACTGGTACCAATCGACTAAAAAACAAGCAGTACCTGTGTTATATTTTATTCAGCTGCACAAAGGGTGACTTGTTTTGTTTGCCAAAGGTGAATTGAATTTAGTTATTATAGAATAAGCAGACTCAGTGGTGATGATACAGACTAGTAGACAGAACTGCCTGACTAGCTCGCATTGCCCCAGGTAGCATTAGCCAGTGAAAATAGCAACCCCAACCCACCTACTCTAATTAATGGAATTACAATTATGCAAATCAAATACACAAGGGATCAGAGGTGACACCTTCAGTGATGTCCTAAAAGTAATGGCAAAAAAATAAAGTATCGACAAGATTCAGCCACACATTTGCTCAATCTATATTATCTAACACTTAATTGGATACTAAATTTGGAACATCCCAACTAAAGCATCACCCTCAGGCTTTGTAAGTAAAGTGGGATTTTGATGAAACTTTTCTGATTGAGTTTGCAATATCATTCTGTCCTCTAACACGTCCCAAATGGTAATCTAACAGACATGGCTTCACAGTTTATTAGCAGGTCCAAATGAAGCCAACGATGACTCCCTTCTTTCGGCATAAGTACACTGACTGGAGTATGACCAACTGCGGGCTTAGACGATACATAATACAGCACACCGCAGTAATTTCCTGTGAAATACCATGAAATGGAAACAGAGAATGCCAGCAATAAAAAGCCAGTCATAAAGTCATACAGCTGGGAAGCAGGCATTTTGGCCCAGCTGGTCTGTGCTGACCAAGATTCCCAAGGTAGTCCCATTCGTCTGTGTTTGGCGCCTAAACTTCTAAACCTTTCCTATCCATATACCTGTCCTGCTGTATTTTAAAAGTTGTTACTGTACCTACCTTATCCACTTCCTCTGGCAGCTCATTACATATACAGTGCCTATATAAAGTATTCATTCCCCCCCCCCCACTTGAAAGTTTTCATGTTTTATTGTTTTACAACATTGAATCACAGTGGATTTAATTCATCTTTTTTGACTGTGATCAACAGAAAAAGACTCTTTTGCGTCAGAGTGAAAGCAGATCTCTACAAAGTGATCTAAATTAATTGTAAATATAAAACACAAAATAATTGATTGCATATGTATTCAGCCCCCTTTAATATGACACACCAAATCATCACTGGTGCAGCCAATTGTTTTTAGAAGTCAGATAATTAGCTAAATGGAGATCTGTTTTTGGAGACCTGTGTGCAGTCAAGTTACTTCACTTGGTTGTAGTAAAAATACACCTGTATCTGGAAGGTCCAATTGCTGCTGAGACAATCCAGGCAAAAACCACACTATGAAGACAAAAGAATACTCCAAGCAACTCCGTGAAAAGGTTATTGAAAAGCACAAGTCAGGGGATGGTTAAGTCACTGAAATCATTTCTGCTCTGATATAGGGGTTTTAATGGTTCAATGTTTCCATTTAATATCAGAGAATGTATAGGGTATACAATCAGAAACTCTTACTCTTCACAGACATCCACAAAACAGAAGAAAAACCCCAAAGGATGAATGATAGGAAAATGTTAGAAGCCCAAAGTACCTCTCCCCCTCCCACGTACAAGCAGCAGCCTTCCCCCTCCCCCTCCCTCCTCCCTCCTCCTCCCTCAGCAAAAAGATCAGCCCCCCACCACCCACCCTGAAAGCAATACCAAAGCCCCCAAAGAGACCATGATCTAGAGTCCATCAAAAACCACTGTTCATCCCAACACTTCGACATCCCACAGGCTCTCTCACTCACTAACGAAGGAGAGAGAGGTATCATTCCTGCTACAGGCCAGTAACGTGCTGTTTTGACGTTACAGTCTGCAGCAGCCCTGATTTCGACAACAGTTTACACTGCTGTCTTGATGTTCCGATCTCCTGCGACACTTCAGTCGGGGACATCGGCAAGGAATTGGGTGGTCCACAGGGCCGCACCCTGAAGGCACACGTCTTCCAGGCCTCTCCTGGGGATAGCATTCTTCAAATTCCAAGAAGCCATTTACACCTACTTGACAGACCAACTGAAATGGAAAAATAGAACCCTTGCAGTACCTCTCTGGTTCTCCGTTGGAGTCTGAATCACCAACGTATTCGTTTGGAGACATAAAAGACTGCAGACGCTGGAAACTAGAGTAACATAAAATCTGCTCGGGGAATTTAGCAGGCCGAGCAGCATCTACAGGAAGGAAGGAATTCTCAACATTTCAGTTCAAAATCTTTTATTAGGCGTGGGCATTGAACTCACACTACATAGTCAGTGATGTTGATATTCCCATTGAGCTTCAACCTAGTGGGCTGATACAACGTTGTGATGGGACAGCAAGTGAGCCCCGTTCCATCTGCCCATCATCATCCCCCTCCCACATCAGGTTCCACTTAGTATCCTCTGTCCCACCTTTCCTCAAGTTGCTAAGTACTGGCAACCTTCTTAGAGCTAATTTTAATCTATCTGGAAATCAAAAGCAACCAAAAAAACGTGTTATTGGTTTATACCCCGCCTGGTTATTTTTGTTAAAATAACTTCTTTACTCTCAGTTCTGATTCAGGGTCTCAACCCAATATATTGACACATACCTTTTGTCTCCACAGATGCCGCCTGACCTGCCGAGTTCTTCCAGCATTGGTAGTCTCTTTTGTCCTGTGCTTTTAACTACTTTGCAACCATCGCTGGATATTTAATTTATATTCTTAGGCAGAGTGCTGCAGGACAGACACCAGATACGATCACTGGCACTGGTACCACTCAAAGTCAGTGCAGTGTTAATGGGTAGGTGATAGGTTGTAGGGATATATGGGCAGTGAATGGGAGTGGTCTAATACCAAGGCAGAAATTATGGGCTAATAGTCTCTTTCTATAAGAAAGGAAAATAAGATATTACATCAGCATGGATCTCTGCTGGGGCTACATTAGAGTTTCCTGCAAAAAGCTAAAGAAGACGAAGTGGTGATAATGGGGCAGAACTGCACAGGATCATCAGAAGATGCAGAGGGTTGCAGACTTAACGGGCTCCAACACCGGCACTTACACCCCACCCCGTCATCAAGAACATGTTCAAAAGGCAGTCCCCCAAAAAGGTAGTGTTCAACATTAACGGCCCTCACCATCTGTGACTTGCCCTCTTATTATTACTACCATGACGGAGGAGGTACAGGAGTCAGATGACACACACTCAATAATTTAGGAACAGCCCCATCCCCTCCTCCATCAGAATCATTAACGGTGCATGAGCCCACAAATACTATCTTGCTATTCCTCTTTTGCACTCTTTCTGTATTAATTCATTGATTGATTGCAACAGACAGTATTTTTATGTCTTTCTCTGTACCATCATCAGAGCACAACAAACTTCACAACATATGTATGTGACAATAAGCATGATTCTGAATTGCTTTGCTATTAGGTGTAATATCTTTCGATGCTAAAAAGTGAATGGGAAATGCTGTAAATATAAAGGTACAGTCGACGTATCCTTCGTCAGGACTAACTGAATGAAGAGCTTAGTAAGAGATTTGAAAGTGGGAGGGGGAGGGGGAGATCTGAAATGATAGGAGAAGACAGGAGGGGGAGGGATGGAGCCAAGAGCTGGAAAGTTGATTGGCAAAAGGGATACAAGGCTGGAGAAGGGAGAGGATCATGGGACGGGAGGCCTAGGGAGAGAGAAGGGGGGAGGGAAGCACCTGAGGAAGATATAGTGAGAGGGACAGAGGGAGAAAAAAGAGGGAGAAAGAAAGGGGAAAAAATGAAAAATAATAAATAAATAAGGGATGGGCTAAGAAGGGGAGGAGGGGCATTAATGGAAGTTAGAGGTCAATGTTCATGCCATCAGGTTGGAGGCTACCCACATCGAATATAAGCTGTTGTTCCTCCAACCTGAGTGTGGCTTCATCTTGACAGTAAGATGAGGCCATGGATGGACATATCAGAATGTGAATGGGACGTGGAATTAAAATGTGTGGCCACTGGGAGATCTTGCTTTCTCTGGCGGACAGAAAGTAGGTGTTCAGTGAAACAGTCTCCCAGTCTGCGTCGGGTCTCGCCAATATATAGAAGGCCGCACTGGGAGCACCAGATGCGGTATATCACACCAGTCGACTCACGGGTGAAGTGTCGCCTCACCTGGAAGGACTGTCTGGGGAGGAAGTGTAAGGGCATGTGTAGCACTTGTTCCGCTTACAAAGATAGCAGTATATCACACCAGCCGGACCATCTGGTGCTCCCGGTGCGGCCTTCTATATATATTGGCGAGACCCGACGCAGTCTGGGAGACCGTTTCACTGAACATCTATCTCCTATCATTTCGGATCTCCCCCTCCCCATCCCACTTTCAAATCTCTTACTATCTCTTCTTTCAGTTAGTCCTGACGACGGGTCTTGGCCCGAAATGTCGACTGTACCTCTTCCTATAGATGCTGCCTGGCCTGCTGCGTTCCACCAGCATTTTGTGTGTGTCGCTTGAATTTCCAGCATCTGCAGATTTCCTCGTGTTTGCATGTTTACCCATAAGCTTGAATGATCATAGGTGTGGAATCAACCAGTCTATCAGGGCCAAATGAACCAGTGAGAGGCAACAGCTTCCAGAGAGGAGCAAATCAGAGCAGAAACTTCTAATTGCTTTATTTTCTGGCTGGATTAACACTATTAATTGGAATCAGATTTAAATCTGGAATTGCAGGTTTACTCTCCAGTCAGTTAATTTTCCTACCAGCTATATTTATAAAATTTTAAAGCTTACCATGACAGCCAGTCCTTCCACGTTTGGAACAGTCTATCTATTCCTGTTATCATTTCCCCCACACATAATGCCAGAGCTTTATGTGAGTCATCCCCACTCAACTCTTCCTTGCCCACTTTTGCCCTTTCTGCTAGTGATTAAACTGCAGGTTTCTGACAAGAGAGATTGTAGTCAGGGGCAGCTGATAGCAGGTGCTGTTACACTCAGGCTGAGAAAAGCCAAACTTGCAACTGTTAGTTTTGGCCAATTTCAGCACACAGGAGTAATCATGCATCAAGCTATCGAGTGAAAGAGAGCACAGATTTATCATTAAACATTATATCGGAACAAGAAATTCTGTGGATGCTGAAAATCCTGAACAACACCCGCCAAAGGCTGGAAGAATTCAGCAGGTAAGGCAGCATCTATGGAGGGGAAGAAATAGTCAATGTTTTGGGCTGAGACCCTTCACCAGGATTAAATGGGCATTGTCTTTTCCTATTCAATGTTATTTTTCATATAGGTGATTCTGATTCAGATTGGTGCGGCAGGGATGAATAGTGAGGGAAAAGTGCTTCTAAAATGGCATACCAGATTACCTGGAGATCCAGAGGTTCATGGAGACCAACTTTTTCTTAAAGTCATCAAGAACATCAATGGAGAGAGAAATCGCTCTCCACAGATACTGTCTGACTTATTTTGTCTTACAGCCATACAGCGTGGAAGTAGGCCCATTGGCACACTAAGTCCATGTCGACCACCGAGCACCCATTTTCACTAATCCTGCACTAATCATTCTCCCTGCATGTCGATGAGCCACTTTCCCCTCCTCCCCCACCACCACCCACAACCCAACCCCTTCAGTTCTACCTCTCACAGGTTCTACTCAGGACAATTTTCAGTGGCCACATAACCATGCAAACCAAAATTGCTTGTAATGTGGCAGGAAACCTATGTGGTCACAGGGGGAAAGTGCAGACTCCACGTAGACAGCATCAAAAGTTTAGCCTGAACCACGGTCGCTGGAGCTAATAGGCAGCAGCTCCAAAATCTATGCCAAGTCTCTCTAGTATTTTTTTATATTTCAGTTTTTCTGCATCTGCAGCTTTCTGCTTATTCTTAAGATCCCAGTGCTAACAATTAACTTTTTAAATTCAAACTTGGTTTGTCATTCAGTGGCTTGTGACTAACATTGAGACGAAAGCAATTCACTTTAAATCTGATCAACAAAACTGCCCACTTATTGGTCCATTTGACAAGTGGATAAACATTGCAGGCTTCACCAGTCCTCGTGGCCACATCTTCTCATAAACTTGTCTTAAATTAGAGGTCATCTGCTGGGGCATCAGATGCTCTTGATGCAAACCCCTAGGGTCCTAGCAGGAGGTCAGGAAAGCTCAAAGGCACAGTTTGGTCTGAGTTTTTCCACAGACAATGGGTGATCAGAGGATTTTAGTCCTCAAGTGAGTCTTGGGGATTACATAAATCAGGAGACTGTGAAAGCATACTTGTGGAAATTCCGCCTAAGTGGCTAAAAAAAACCTAAAGTGATAAACCATTGTTTATTGGGACTACATACATTAAACTATTGGATCAGTAATCCAGAGGGCAGGACTAATGATACATTGACATGAATTCAAATTCCACCATGGCAACATGAATTCAGTGAATTAAATACCGTCGAAGTTCAAAGTTCATATTTATTATCAAAGTATACATGCCATATACACCATATTCATCTTCTTGGCATGAAACGTCGACTGTTTACTCTTTTCCATAGATGCTGCCTGGCTGGCTGTGTTCCTCCAGCATTTTGTGTGTGTTCCCTGAAAGTGAGTCAACAGCTAGAGTCAGTTCAGCGCTGAGATGAATGAAAAGCCAGTCCAAGGGTCCGATGGCTACAGGACAACAATTGCTTCCGAACCTGGTGGCGTGGGACATAAGTCTCCTGCAAATTCTGCCCAATAGTAGTAACGAGAAGAGAGGGAGATGGGTTAAATGTAGGGAGATGGCACTGAACACCATCTAGGGCCTTGAGCTTCATCTGGTTTAATGTGAGATATGCCAACTAGTGGAATGGTGCTGCAGCAGCAACCTGGCACTCAATGTCAGTAAGACGAAAGAGCTGATTGTGGACTTCAGGAAGGGTAAGATGAAGGAGCACACACCAATCCTCTTAGAGGGATCAGAAGTGGAGAGAGTGAGCAGCTTCAAGTTCCTGGGTGTCAAGATCTCTGAGGATCTAACCTGGTCCCAACATATCGATGTAGTCATAAAGAAGGCAAGACAGTGGCTGTACTTTATTAGGAGTTTGAAGAGATTTGGCTTGTCAGCAAATATACTTAAAAACTTCTATAGTTGTACCGTGGACAGCATTCTGACAGGTTGCATCACTGTCTGGTATTGGAGGGCTACTGCACAGGACCGAAAGAAACTGCAGAAGGTTGTAAATCTAGTCAGCCCCATCTTGGGCGCTAGCCTACAAAGTACCCAGGACATCTTCAGGGAGCGGTGCCTCAGAAAGACAGCATCCATTATTAAGGACCTCCAGCCCAGGGTATGCCCTTTTCTCACTGTTACCATCAGGTAGGAGATACAGAAGCCTAAAGGTACACACTCAGCGAACAGCTTCTTCCCCTCTGCCATCCGATTCCTAAATGGACATTGAAGCTTTTTTTAATATACAGTATTCCTGCTTTTGTACATTTAAAAAAATCTATTACATATATGTAATTGATTTACTTGTATATTTATTATGTTTTATTTTATTTATTGTTATTTTTTTCTCTCTCCTTGCTAGATTATGTATTGCATTGAACTGCTGCTGCTAAGTTAACAAATTTCACGTCACGTTCCAGTGATAATAAACCTGATTCTAATTTTGATTCTAATTCTGATGCTTTAATTGGGAATGGAGTAATAGAGCAGAGCACAAGTTTGTTTTCCGCTCCCGGGCTTTGATATGGCATCCATCCCCAGCGATGGCCGCCCCAGCAAGGCCGTACCTGCATTTAATTCGTCTCAATAATCCCAGCTGTAAAATAATTACATTTTTGTTAAAAGTTAACTTATTCATTTATATCCTTTCAAAAGAATAAAGTCACAGAGTCACACAGTGCAGAAACAGGCCCTTCAGCCCACTGAATCCACGCTGACCACCAATCACCTATTTATACCAATTCTACATGAATCTCATTTAATCTCTCACACTCCACTACTAACTGATACATTCGGGGTCATTAATAGTTACCAATTAACCTACTGACCTGCATGTCATTGGGATGTGGAAAGAAGCCAGAACACCTGGAAGAAATCTACACAGTCACAGGGAGAATGTGCAAACTCTCACAGACAGCACCCACGCTCAGGAATGAACCCGGGTTAATGAAACTGCGAGGCATCAGGCTTACTAGCCATGCCAGTGTGACACCCTCTTGTGTTCCATTCGGGAAGGAAAACTGCCATTTTACCTGACATGTACCCCAGGCTCACAGCAACATAACTGATAGTTAACTCTCCTCTGAAATAACCCAATTTACCGCCATTCATATCAAATTTTTAAAAAATGTATGTACAATATAAAATTTGATACAATTTGGGGCATCAACGGAGCACCTGCTTCAGACACAGCAAGGTCTCTCCTAGCTCAGTCAACCTTAAATCATCTTTGAATGCATCTGAAAATTGAGGGTCTAAGTTACCGACTTCCAGACTATTTAAACAGTTACAGGCACTATGCCAGGCCCTTCCTAAAAATCAGTGATTATATTTTATTCAACCAGCAGTGGTGACATACTGGAAGTGAAGGCCCAGTGGTTGGAGATTGGAGACAGTCATCCTAGGAATCCTCACTATTGCTTTTAGGCTCAAGAATTCTCACGGTTGACAGATAGATATAAAGCAGTTGTAGACCTTGAGCCTACTATGTCATTTATTGAGATTGTGGCCAGACTTTATTGAAATTTTGTGTTTGTACCTACTCTTTGGCAACCTTTCGCCTCCTTGCTTTCAAGAATCTACCAACATCTGTCTTAGAAATATTCAAAGGCTCTGCTTCCATTACCCATGAGGAAGCAAGTTCCAAGGATGCAACTCACTGAATCAAAAAAAAAATCAACTCAAAGGGAAACTTGTTATTTTAAAAACAGTGATCCTGCGTTTTATAGTCTCCTGTAAGGGTAAACATTTTCCACACATCCACCCTATCAAGAGTCCTCAGAATCTTACTCACTTCAATCAAGTCTATGCTCACATTTCTAAACCACAGCTGAAACAATTTATGCCTGTCTAACCTTTCCTCAAATGGCAACCACTCATTGGTGAGTTCAGATGCTAGAATCTCAAGCAAGTTCCTGAGGCTGAGACCTGATGCAGAGTCTTGATCCAAACCATCGACTATCCCTTTACCTCCACAGATGCTGCTGTTTTCTGCTCGTTACAGATATCATTCTCATGATCTGCTTTCAACAGATTCACTTATTTCCTTAAATCATGAGCTCAATACTGCAGATGATAATCCAGAGGTGATTTCATCAATACTCTGTATAAATGGAGTGTAATCCATTGCACTGGTGCTTAATGTTTATAAAACTCTGTTTAATAGACTAATGAAGTAGAGAGACAGGATAAAACAAGGGCACACAAAACCTATGAAATGTCGGTTAAAAATGTTGCAGAGAAATGAACATAAATAGACAAACTGTCTCTAAGCACAGTAAAAGATTGGCTGAGCTGATCAAGTGCTGTAGATTGAATGGAGGATTTGGATCAGAACTGACCAGAGCTCACTGTAATTTCATCCATCTGAGCTGGCAGAGTATGCCTCCCTCTAACTTCTTATGCATTGACTGATCACTTCTAATAGATGCTTACTCCCTGAATCCCCAGCCTAGTATTTCTTGATGAAAGGGTTGAACTTAGAAACTTACAATGGAGAAGACATAATAACAGGACACTGATAGGATGTAGAGCTGGGCTGAGAAGTGGAAGATGGAGTTCAGTCCAGAAAAGTGTGAAGTGATGCACTTGTACTTCACATGGTCTGTACATATCAACTGTGTGGTGAAAAAGGCACAACAGCGCCTCTTTCACCTCAGATATTTGAAAAAGTTTGGTATGGACCCCCAAATCCTGAGAACTTTCTACAGGGGCACAATTGAGAGCATCCTGATGGGCTGCATCACTGCCTGGTATGGGAACTGTATTTCCCTCAATTACAGAACTCTGCAGAGAGTGGTGCAGACAGCCCAGTGCATCTGTAGATGTGAACTTCCCACTATTCAGGACATTTACAAAGACAGGTGTGTAAAAAGGGCCCAAAGGATCATTGGGGACCTGAGTCACCCCAACCACAAACTGTTCCAGCTGCTACCATCCAGGAAATGGTACCATAGCCTAAAAGCCAAGACCAACAGGAACCAGGACAGCTTCTTTCACCAGGCCTTCAGACTGATTACTTCATGCTGACACAACTGTATTTCTATGTTATGTTGACTATCCTGTTGTACATACTATTTATTATATATTACTATAAATTGCACATAGCACATTTAGACGGAGACATAACATAAAGATTTTTACACCTCATGTATATGAAGGATGTAAGTAATAAAGTCAATTCAATTCAATTGTATATGCTATGTAATTCTGTTCAATTCCAAAATTGCTAGTACTGTTAACTAAATCAAATAACAATGAAGTTGATTAAGCTGAACTCCCCATTGTGCTGGTTGGTAGCTGGCACACCTGACTTCAGATGGAAAACATCAACCATTCTTCCCCTTCATAGCCCCCACCTTGGAAAGTATGTGTGTGTGTGTTTTTCTGTGCGAACGTGTATGCAGGTGCAATAATGATTACCTGTGTGTGTGTGTGTGTGTGTGTGTGTGTGTGTATGTATTTCTGTGTACAGTATATGTGTGTGAGCATGTAGGCAGGTGCAACAATGTGTGTGTGCGCACTAGTATCTGTGTGGGTATAGGTATATATGGGGTGTGAATATATGTGTGTGTGTGTGTGTGCACGCGCGTAAACATTGAATCAAGCTAAACAAGAATGATTCCAAGTGGCCAATTGCCCCTTGCTACTTCCCGATTCTTCTAATACATACTATAAGTGAACATCCTAGAGATCTTGAACGGCTGACAATGCTTGCGGAATGACAGCCCAGCCAGATTCAGTCAATTGAGGAGGAAGGGTGCAAACATGAGAAGGAATAGATTTTGAAATGGATAAACATATGGCATTGAAACAGCAAGAGTCTTTCAAATGATCTGTTATTTGGGAATGGATTAAGGCAAACTACATGCTATGCACACCATGGGTGGTCTCCCTGTAGGGCTCTGCCATAAACAATGATATATTCCTTCACTTCGGAGGTCAGCTCCAGAATGCCCAGTATATCACAAGCAATCAATGCTGTCAATAAATGAGCCTCAGTGTTGCAGGCTATTGTAAAATCTAAATGTACAGAAATCAAATGATAAGAAGAGGGAGAGTAAAGTGATGTTTGAGGTGTAGAGTCTTCTTCCGGTGGCCTCAATGAATTTTATAATTTACACTTCTTGCTTCATTCCACACACTATAGCAGCTGTGAACAGGTCCAGGAAAGTGCTTCTATTTCTATTCTGCCGTTACCAACCAGAGTATGCTTCAAAATAACATGAGGAAAGTATGTAGGAGATATGCCATAGTATCACTGTTATAGAAGGAAAACACTTGCAGTTGCTTCTCTGATGCATAATCAGCCATAAAGAACCAAAAGTGAATGAAGTTACAAATACAACAAAGTCTGCAAATGCCGGAATTCCAAAGCAACACACACAAAACGCTGGAGGAACTCAGCAGGTCAGGCAGCATCTATGGAAGAGTAGACAGTCGGCGTTTCCGGCCGAGTCTCCTCTTCGGGACTGAGAAGGAAGGGGGGAAGATGCCAGAGTAAAAAGGTGGGAGAAGGGGAAAGAGGTTAGCTGGAAGGTGATAGCCAGGTGGGAGGGAAAGGTCAAGGGCTGGAGAAGAAAGAATCTGATAGGAGAGGAGAGTGGACAATAGGAGAAAAGGAAGGAGGAGGGGACCCAGCGGGAAGTATTAGGCAGGTGTGAAGATGTAAAAGGTCAGAGTTACAAGTTTGGTCTGAGAATAAAGGATGGGAGGTGGGGGTGGACTATAGAAAGAAATGATAATTTAGCATTTTCAGAGGCAGGAATGCCAGCAGTTCATTGTGGAATCAACCACACTGTACTAACTAACACACAGCGTCAACTAATCCCATCCTTGAGCTTGTTCTTATTATGATTTGGAGTGAAGAAAATGTCTTTATTAACCATCATTCCATTGAGATAATGAATCAGATAATGATATTTCACACAACGTACATGCATTTCTTTCCATTTGAGTAACAGACCATCAAGGGGTTCTGCAGGCGGAGAATTAAAATATATGCATCTATCAAAGGATTCAGGAAAATGTTATCTAATTTACTTTTATAATCAGGCTCGAGATGAACAGGTGACTAACACAAATGAATTATGTGGAGGAGGAAGCCAGCTGTTCTTTGAGTGCAGTGCACAGAACACACAAAAATCATTTCTATAACATTCCCTGAATGTAGAGGAACATCACAGAGTAGTATAGAGTGCAGTTGTGCTAGAACCATTTGAAGGACAATGAAGAAAGAAGTACTTGAAATTCACAGGTTGCTTACATGTGTTGTCCTTGGAACCAGGTCTGCATCAAAAAGACGAAAGTATTTTGTGAACAGGTTGAGATCTGGTGTATTCCATGCAGCTGTTAGTCAGGCATTCTCTAAGGAACTGTCTCCGTAATGTTTTATTCCAGGTTTTTCTGTCTCCAGAACAACCAGGGTCACTTTCATTTGGGTAGAAGTTTATTGGTTTTTCGAGTTGGCAAAATATTGGAAGACACAGCGAGCTCCAACTATGTACTCAATCTGGAGAATATTGCAAAGTCTTCCTAATCCATTAAGGTAGCAGATGTACTCTTTAAAAACCTGATGGTCCTCCTAATGATCAATCTGCTAGAGATTTGCTGTTATGCTTCTCAGCTGTTCCACTTGCAACTCTGAGAAGGGTCATTATCCTTGGCAGCAAGAATTACAACTTATCACTGACAAACTGTCCATTCCCGAGACGATGTGCCTTAAATAACCCAGGGAATATGGAAATGCTGTTGATAACTGCCATGGTGGAAACTTTCAGGAAATATCGTCTTCTAGTAAAGTTTCTTTACATTTGGTGACATACAATATGAACATTGAATTGACTTTATTTCTTACATCCTTCACATACATGAGGAGTAAATTCTTCACATTACGTCGCTGTCTAAATGTGCAATGCGCAATTTATAGTAATTTATAATAAATAGTATGGCCAACAGAACAGTCAACATAACATAAAAATACAGTTGTGTCAGCATGAATTAAGCAGTCTGATGACTGGCGGAAGAAGCTTTCCTGGGGCCTGTTGGTCCTGGCTTTTATGCTGCAGTACCGTTTCCCTGATGGTAGCAGCTGGAACAGTTTGTGGTTGGGGTGACTCGGGTCCCCAATAATCCTTTGGGCCCTTTTTACACACCTGTCTTTGTAAATGTCCTGAATAGTGGGAAGTTCACACCTACAGATGCGCTGTGTTGTCCGCACCACTCTCTGCGGAGTCCTGCGATTGAGGGAAGTTCTCAAACCAGGCAGTGATAGAGCCAGTCAGGATGCTCTCAATTGTGTCCCTGTAGAAAGTTCTTAGGATTTGGAGGCCCACACCAAACTTCGACATTGGCACAGCTTCCTTAGGAATATACAAGTTCAAGTTCAGATTTATTGTCACCTGACTGTACATGCATACAAACAAACAAAACAGCATTCCTCTGGATCATGGTACAGTACTTCCTCAAAACACAGATCACACATAACACATACATCAAAATATTACCATAAATAAGTTCATAAAATAGGATTCAAAATGCTTGTAGTGTGCAGCACAAGTAAACAGTTTATTATCCTAGTGATGAGACCTTGGTGGTGACAGGGTATTCATTAGTCTCACAGCCTGAGGGAAGAAGCTGTTGCCCAGGCTGGCAGTCCTAGTCCTGATGCTCATGTACCTCACTCTTGACAACGGTGGGTGAAAGCAATTGTGTGATGGGTGGTAGGGATTCTCGACAGTATTTTGGGCCCTCCATCTACAATGCTCCCGGAAGATGGGAAGGGAGACCCCTGTGATCCTCTCAGCAGTTTTTAATATTCTCTGTAGGGTCTTCTACTGCCTAAAAATTTCTTTAGCCCTTTGAACCTCTTCTACCATTCAAATAGATCTTGCTAGATTTGGAGCTTAGCTTGACAACTCTATCCACTTTGAATCAATGACTATTAAACATCCTTTCCTAAAACAAACTAAGTTTGGAATTTTAAATTGGTATATAACACAACATATTTTGATGGGGTGATGGGGGGACAGTGAACAGGAGACAGCCCTAATCTTTCCACAATCAATACTATGGGAAACGGTGATCCCAGAGACTATTCCTATTGGCTTGGTTATAAATCTCCACTGTGTTCCTCTAATTTGGGAGGAAACAATTTCCCTCCATTTACCCAACCTCAAATTAATTAATTCTGTTTACAGCTCAATTTGATGACAGATTCTTAGATTTGAGGAAACATTAAAGCTAATCAGTCCTGAAAAATTAGCACATTTAAGCCATACCTCTGTCTGGAAGATGTATTGCTGCCAACTTTTTCTCAGCTTGAATTTCCTTCCTGAGTACCTGGTACCCAAAAATGAAGCTAGTATTCCAAATGGGATCTAATCATGGCTTTCCATGTATTACTCTCTACAAGCAGATCTAATGATACTCTGAAAGTTCAATCCTATCATGGACAGGCAACGTGTTTTACTGGCACAGTTCAAAAACTGAAAATATATCTCTTCATGGTATGGCTACACCATGTTCTATCTTTAAGATGCTCTGCAGTCACTCACCAAGACTTCTTCAAATGTAATTTGCAACACAGTGTTATCAGTTGGAAGGGTGAGGTTCGTTGGCATTTGGAAATAATAGATTTCCCAAGTCCTATTTAGAAATACTTCTTTTTCCCCTTCAGTGACACTCTCAAAACTGCAGACATCTATATCAAAATACAAGATGGAATCACACGATTGGGGAAAGCATATCGTCATTATCTTATTAAGAGGAATAAAAGTTGAAAATGCTGAAATTAAACAGAAAATACTCGGCAGGTTGGGTAACATCTGTGGAGAAGGAAAGAAGTTTGGCTGATGACCTTTCGTTAGGACAAGCTTCATTAACGTTAATATTTCATGTAGATGGCACCACAGTGTGGCGGGTTGCTCTGCTGCTCTGCTCCACCAACCCAGGTTAGGCTTTGACCTCAGGTGTAGTCAGTGTGGAGTTTGCATGTTCTCTTTTGATCATGAGGGGTTTCCCCTGGGGTGCACTAATATCCTCCCACAACTCAAAGCCATACTGGTTAGTCAATTGGTTACTATTAGTTGTTTCTGGAGTAGCTGGAAGACAGAAGAATTAGTGTTGAAGTTGAAGGGTATGTCAGAGAGTAACAGTCTAAGTGGGGGAATGGTTTAAATGGGATTGCTGTGATGGCTGGCATAACAGCAATGGACTGAATGGCCTCCTTCAAAGTCATAACAAAATATGAATTTAATAATCTTTCGTTAAGGATGGGAAGTGCTGGCTTTGTCAGTGATTTAAGTGAGTAAACAAGAATATCAACCTTTCTAAACTGGATGGCTGTTCATGCCTTTGCTCCAGTGAGATACTAAACTGGATAAACTCTCGTTTGGGAATGGCCTGTGGTACAAATCCAAGCCTATTGTGGTGAATTATGTGGTCTGAAGTACAATCAGAGTGCTGAACTGTTGTAAATACTAACTTTCTGACGAGACAATGAGCAGGTACCCCAAATACTATTCTTAAAACATCCATTACGAGACATTAAAAGCAAGTTGAATTATTTCCAGTTTGCCAATGATTATTTAATCATCAGACAATTTCACTTAACAGCAAATTATCTGATCAGTATCATGTTGCTATTTATGAGATCTTTCTGTGCTCAGTTTAGATTGGGTGCAATGCTTCTCACATGGCTGGTGTGATAATTCATCAGTACTATCTTTGTACTATCAGACAGCAAGATCTTCTGGAAATGCTTCAAGGTCTCGACATAGATGGGAAAGATATACGTTTCTTAAGAAACTTAAACTGGGACCAGAGAGCATCCATCAGAATAAAAGGAGAAGTGAGTGAGTATGTGAATATCATGAGAGGTGTCAGGCAAGGTTGTGTCTTTTCGCCAGACTTATTCATCCTGTATAGTGAAAATATCTTGAGAAGTATCAAAGACATCAAAGGATTCCAAATTGGAGGCCATAATATAAATAACATCAGATATGCTGATGACATCGTACTAATAGCTGACTCCGAAACAAAACTTCAAGAACTACTCACTATAGTAATTACAGAGGCCTCTCAATCAGAAAGCATGGTCATCTCCAGAAAGACAAACATCCCACAATGTGTGATCAAGATCGGAAATACAAACATCAAACAAGTCAACAAATTCAAGTATCTTGGCAGCCTAATAACAAGTAATGACAGGTGCGACACAGATATCAAATACAGAATAGCAATGGCGAAAGAAACTTTCCAAAAAATGAAGACCATATTAACAGACAGAAAGATGAGCACATACACTAAAAACAGAATACTGCAGTGCTACATTTATTCTATCCTGACTTATGGAAGTGAATGCTGGACCATTTCTCCAGCAATGGAAAAGAGACTAGAAGCTGCTGAATTATGGTTCTACAGGAGAATGTTAAAAATATCATGGACCACACACACATCGAATGAAGAAGTTCTCAGAAAAGCCCAAGTAGTTCGATCACTCATACCAACAATAAGAGAAAGACAACTCACATTCCTAGGACACATCATGCGAAAAGATGAACTAGAAAAACTCACACTCTCTGGAAAGATTGAGGGGAGCAAACCTAGAGGAGGACCTCGGCTTATGTACATCAAAAGCATAACCAGGTGGCTACACATCGAGGAAATGGAAGTCATCCAAAAAACGAAGGATAGATCTATATGGAAAACCATGGTCACCAAAGTCCGCATCAGATATGGCACCTAGACAGACAGACAGACTATCTTTGTGTAGCACTTTGAGAAAACCCTGATATTATAAAGGGCATTGTAGAAATGTGATTCTTTTTCTTCTTCTTTCCTTCTAACTTAGTCCAGTTCTTTTGTGATCTTGGATGCTGCCTGTGTACAGCTTGCAATTCCTTATGTAAATACATGGGTTTTGCTGGGTGCACTGCTCTCCTCCAACATTTCAAATAGGTAAGATAATAGGCAAGATAAATAGCTGCTAAAAGTTACCCCTCAGTGTAAGTACAAACTTTGTACATGGAAAAAAAATCAGTAGGAGGGGGCTTGATGAGGATGTCAGAAAGAGAATAAGTTGTAGGGTATAAGGAGCAAAGGAATGGGACTAGTAAGATTCCTTCAGTGCTGGCCAGCAGGAGCCTGATGAGCTGAATGACCTCCTGCTCTGTTGCAATGAGAATAAGTGTATTGGGGCCCATGCACTGCTCTATTACCGTACATGGACCGCTTTCTACTGTGCCTTATCTCCAGTAAATATACATATTAGTATATTCTTGTAAAGAAATAGGTATTTATATTTCTCATTTCTACCATCTCTCAAATCATAGCATAGTCATTACTGAATGGAAGCTCATTGGGAAGAGCAAACACTTAGCAATTACTTCCAATAATTCCAATACTGTCACTGCAGGCAAAAATATACTGTAGCAAAAACATTTGTGATCAAAGAAAATCACTGGTGATGATACAAAGTCAAAGTCCAAGGTGAGTTTATTGTCATATGCACAAGCACATGTACGCGTAGATGCAATGAAGAACTTACTTATCACAGGTACATACAATCAAATTCAAAAGGGAAACATAAAGTCAGCATAACTTATTCCCAAGTTTTACTAGAAAGAACGTAGACAGAGCAAATCAAAACAAGGTTCATTGTAGTACAAGGTGGTTGAGTTACGGTACTGAGGTAGTGATGAAAGTTGTGCAAGTTGGTTCAAGAGATGGATGTTTGAAGGGAAGAGTATGAACAAAATTTAGCAAGTATAAGAATATAATGCTGGAAGATCTTAGGAGGTCAGGTAACGTGTGGAGAATGAAGCACAGTTAACATTTCAGGTTGAAGACTCTCCTTTAGAACTGGTTCTGATGAAGAGTGGTAGAAATGAAACGTAACTTTGTTTCTCGTTCCACAGATGCTGCTTGACCTGCCATATTGCCAGTATCTGCTCGCATTTTGGATTTCCAGCACCTGTGTGTGTGTGTGTGTGTGTGTGTGTGTGTGTGTGTGTGTGTGTGTGTGTGTGTGTGTTTGTGTGTGTGTGGTTTTTCATTTATAGTGATATAGCAGGGAAAAGGTATTGAGATACATCATTTACAAGAGCAGCATTTATGAAAATGATAACAATTTACTCTTCCTGACCTGTGGAATTGTATCAAATGAAAAGCAAGATCACAGCAAGAGTTGATGGACTAAAGCCATGTGGAAGAATGGAAAGAGGTCTGGGGGTTAGTACTATTGCCTAGGAAACTACGGTGGAGAGTTGGCTCAATGTGAGTTTGTAAAACTTTGGGGCATGACATGGCATTTGTGGAAAAAGGACCAGAAATTCCTTTGGAGAACCACAGTCTCAAACAAAAAAGCAACTGTTAGGAGTTCCTACAGAAATGGAAAATAAGTTAGGATGGAAAATTATTCACAGAGTTTCTAGCACAGAAACAGTTTACATCACAACTATGCTATACCATTGTCTGGTCTCTGCATGAGCTTGCTATTTCCTCCCAGTACATCTGCCAAAAATGCATTCATTTTCACCTCTCATGAACTTATTAAGATTTCTCTTTATGCGCTGATATTTGTCACTCAAGCACAGTGCAGCAGAAAGCTCTCCAGCCTCACAAATCTCTGGGTAAAGACTTTGCTCCTGAATTGCTTATTAGATTTATTAGCAAATATCATATATTTATGGCACCTGGTACTACTCTCTGTGCATGATGGGTCCATTACAACCTATCTAAACAAGCCAGAGAAAAAAAATAAAATGGATTTTTGTGCTGCTGGCATTGCCAATATCACACAGAGGTCAGGTTGCACACTCCTTGAAAGAGGGCTTGTCTTTAGCGGCATTTCTTATTGCAGGTTATTGATTTGAACTATTGTCAGTGGCCTTGAAATAACTAAGCAACAGTGAAAAGATATAACATTTATAGGGATCTTTATCAACATCCATCATATCCTTTCTGTCTCAAGACACTCACAATGCATATTATAGTGATAAGTGTGTTAAGGAACCTCTTATATCAAAGGGTGTTCTGAAAAATATGCATTGTTGAAAACATTAGTGTACCAAGGAATGAAGTTATTCTGTGGCATTGAGATTCAGGTATGAGCTGCATTACACAGTGTTATAATGACTGATAGTAATTACTTTAGCGTATGAAACAGAGAAAGAGAGAGAGCATGCAATACAACAGAGATGTGTGATATTTGTTGTTTAATATGAAGGATAGATAAAATACTAATGAGTTCCAGCAGGGTAATAGTGTATAAGATGAGCTTTACCATTCTAATGTGATATTATAATTAGGCATTTGGAGCAGAGGGGGAGATTGACAGAGTAAGGTGTATGGAATGTAACACTGAGTGTTATGTTGATATATATGAAATATCATGGAGTGTCCTAAAGTGGGATGTAATGGTTATAATAGTGTGTAACAGTGAAATGTAATGAGTAGAATATTTACAATGACATGTACTAGATTTAATAGAGTGTATTATGGTGAGATGTACTGTAAAGAATAGAGGGTGTTATGTGTGATACCTTGGTTACAGCAGAGTGCCAGAGGCTCCCTAACCGACGAGAGATTGTAGAGTTCTGAGATTCCATGGAATCTTGGAGGCTAAGTCCATAAGGTACAGTGAGTAATTTGAAAAGAACATTGTTGCTTATTGCCAGTGGAAAGAATATAAAAGTAGAGAGATACGCTTCAGTTAAAGATGGGAACATACGGAGTACTGTGCACAGTGTTGGTCTCCTTAGTTATGGAAGAGTGTATTGGGAATGGTTCAGAGAAGCCTTATGTCACAAATACCTGAAAAGGATAGATTGGGCTCTGAAAGGAAAGTGTGGACAGGCTGGGCTTGTATCTGGAGACTTGAATAAAGAATGCAAAATGCCCAGGTGTCTTGAGAGGGTGCATGTGGAATACTCTTTTCCATAGATGCTGCCTCTCCTGCTGAGTTCTTCCAGCATTTTCTGTGCATTGCTTGGATTTCCAACATCTGTAGATTTTCTCTTGTTTGTGATTGGTCTGTCAGAGTGCGTCAACACTCTTCTTCAAAGGGGGGTGGAAGCAGAATTTTTGAATATTTTTAAGGAAGAAGTTGTCTAGGTTCTTGATAACCTAAATGGACAAGCAGGTTTGTAGCCTAAGTAGTCTACTAATCATTATTCAGATACTTGAACATTATAGTGATAGATAATGGTTGGAGCAGAGAATCTTACTGTGAGGAATTGTTGGTATGACAATGTGCATGACAAATATGCATTGAGCACAGGAGTGTTTTACAACAAGACATCATGGCTAGAGTAATATATACCATTGTGAAACGTCACAGTGATGCCAAATGGCTCCATCAAAGAAACCACAAAGATCTGTCACGGATGTTGCTGAGTGGTATAATAGAATTTGTGGACTGTATTACACCATGGAGTGAAAGATTAAAGAAAGTGTGTTATAGCAAAGTATTATAGGTAGAGCAGGAAGTGTTAAAATGGGTAGAGTGAAGTGTGTATTAGAAGTGTACAGACCATAGCAGAACATCTTATGGTAAGATATAGACATAGATACAATGATTAGAATGATGAGCAGAATTAGGACATTATCATTGAGAACTGAAGTAGTAGTGACTTCTCGTAGAGGATAGTGAATCTTTGGAATTCTCGATCCTGGAGGGTTGTGAAAGCTAAATTAATTTGGATATTTAAAGAACAAATGGATGAACTTTTGAAAGATCAGTCCATTGAGGCACTACAAAAGAGAACTGGTACAAAAGAGGAGATGAGGCCTGGAGGAGATCAGCCATGATTGTACTGAATGATGGAGCAGGCTCGAAGGGCCAAGTGGTGTCCTTTGGTGAAAGAATCTAGACCTAGGGTCAAATAAAACTATAAGGACAGGAGTTCTTCTTTCAAAGGGTTGTGAGTACTGAACACAAACATACTTGAAGTAGACTGGTACGGGTCTCCATGGCTACAGGTTTCAACGTCAAATTCAAGTTTATTGTCATATTCACAAGTACATGTACACACAAGTGAAATCAGAAACTTGCAGCAGCATTACAGACACATGGTATCAGACAACAACCACAAGGAAAACATAAACTATACATAACTCAAACAAAATTATATAGCAAGCTGCATGATTAAAAGGAAAAATTGTCCATTATAATGCAAAGTGGTCAAAGTGACCATACTTAATAACCTGCACAAGCTTAATCATCACTCCAAGAATCAAATGGCTGAAGGGAAGTCCTGACGAAGGGTCACGGCCTGAAACGTCGACTGTACCTCTTCCTAGAGATGCTGCCTGGCCTGCTGCGTTCACCAGCAACTTTGATGTGTGTTGCTTGAATTTCCAGCATCTGCAGAATTCCTGTTGTTTGCTGAAGGGAAGTAGATGTTTTTGAAGCTAGTGGTGTGGGACTTCAGGCTACTGTACCTCTGGCTCAATGGTAGCTGTGAGAAAATGGCATGGGCCGGATGGTGGGGATCGTTGATGATAGATGTTGCCTTCTTGAGGAAATACCTCCTGTAGATACTACTGATGGTGGAGAGGGATGTTCCCATGATATATTGGGCTGACTCCACTATTCTCTGCAGCTTCTTACATTGCTGCGCATTCAAATTGCAAACCATGATGCAACCAGTCAGGATACTTTCAACCCTACATCCGTAAAAGTTTGTTAGATTGTTTGGTGATATGTCAAACGTCCTTAACCTTCAAAGAAAGTAAAGGTGCTGCTCTGCCTTCCTTGTGATTGAATCTATTGCTGGGCCCAGGAATTTAAAGACATGTCCTTCAGGAAAGTGGAGCCGAGACCAATACCAGAGCAGACTCAATCTTATTGAACGGTTTATCAGGTTGAGGGGCAATGTACCTATGCCGACTTGGAATGGCCGATGTCTGCTACATGCAGTATCATTTTTCTAAACACAATGGCAGAAAAGAAAATGATGTCCATGTTATCTCCTTCCTTTCCAGGTTACCTCTGAATATATCTCTGGAGTGCAATACCAACCTGTGTATTCTGCAGTCCACTTGTCCCACTGTTAGCCGTCCTTTAAACTACACATAACAGCTGTTTCAGAGCTCAACATCCTGAGGTCATGGGGTATAATGATAGGGTGCCTTGGTAGCTGCTGTTCCTGCAAGCCCTGGCTAGGCTGGATGTTAAAGACATCTGAAAAGAGAAAGCGGCAACAATAGCCTCATGGGTGAGAGGGCCTTCTGCAGTTTGAGCTGGAAGAGGTGGAACGTGACAAGTTGGATGGTTTTGATGATTCCATCATCAGGCACAGAGGTGTGCAGCATCCAAGAACAATTCTCTCTTTCCTACTTTCAGTTAGCCCCTGCTGGTGCTAACTGGCCATCACCAGCAAAAGGGTACTGTGACACTCTGTATTTTCTACTGTCATGGTTGGGTTGTTGGTAGAGTTTGTGCACTGTGAGGTGTGAGGTGTGATGTTTACAGCAATGTTGGCATTGCAAGGGTGTGGGGAGCCAGTGAGCAACAGCCACAACCTCACACTGAAAAAGAGTGTTGGTAGCTGAGTTTTGGGGAAGTGGTGCATTGATTTGTCTTTGTGGCCGATGATGCATTTGGTACTGCATTTGAAGGTGCATTTAGCCAATTCTGTGTGTCAGTGAACTACTATAACACTTGCATGACTTATGGCATTTTTGGCCTCAGCTTTGTTGTCCCATTGACTTTCGACTGTTTATGGAAAGTCTTCTTTCTGGCTGGAAATAGAAGGCAATAATCCTACCTGCACCACAATACCTGCAGCCAAGTATCTCCTTTGTTGTGACTTCTGGCAACACACATCAAAGTTGCTAGTGAACACAGCAGGTCAGGCAGCATCTGTAGGAAGAGGTACAGTCGACGTTTCAGGCTGAGACCCTTCGTCAGGACTAACTGAGGGAAGAATTAGTAAGAGATTTGAAAGTGGGAGGGGGAGGGGGAGATCCAAAATGATAGGAGAAGACAGGAGGGGGAGGGATGGAGCCAAGAGCTGGACAGGTGATTGGCAAAAGGGATATGAGAGGATCATGGGACAGGAGGCCCAGGGAGAAGGAAAAGTGGTGGGGGGGAACCCAGAGGATGGGCAAGGGGTATAGTCAGAGGGACAGAGGGAGAAAAAGGAGAGTGAGTGAAAGAATATATGTATATAAATAATGGATGGGGTACGAGGGGGAGGTGGGGCAATAGTGGAAGTTAGAGAAGTCAATGTTCATGCCATCCGGTTGGAGGCTACCCAGACGGAATATAAGGTGTTGTTCCTCCAACCTGAGTGTGGCTTCATCTTTACAGTAGAGGAGGCCGTGCATAGACATATCAGAATGGGAATGGGATGTGGAATTAAAATGTGTGGCCACTGGGAGATCCTGCTTTCTCTGGCAGACAGAGCGTAGGTGTTCAGCAAAACAATCTCCCAGACCGCATCGGGTCTCGCCAATATATAGAAGGCCATATTGGGAGCACCGGACACAGTATATCACCCCAGCCGACTCACAGGTGAAGTGTCGCCTCACTTGGAAGGACTGTCTGGGGCCCTGAATGGTGGTAAGGAAGGAAGTGTAAGGGCATGTGTAACACTTGTTCCGCTTACAAGGAGGGAGATCAGTGGGGAGGGATGGGGGGAACGAATGGACAAGGGAGTCGCGTAGGGAGCGATCCCTGTGGAAGGCGGCGGGGGGGGGGAGGAAAAGATGTGCTTAGAGGTGGGATCCCATTGGAGGTGGTGGAAGTTACGGAGGATAATATGTTGGACCTGGAGGTTGATGGGGTGGTAGGTGAGGACCATGGGAACCCTATTCCTAGTGGGGTGACGGGAGGATGAAGTGAGAGCAGATGTGCGTGAAATGGGGGAGATGCGTTTGAGAGCAGAGCTGATGGTGGAGGAAGGGAAGCCCCTTTCTTTAAAAAAGGAGGACATCTCCCTCGCCCTGGAATGAAAAGCCTCATCCTGAGAGCAGATGCGGCGGAGACGGAGGAATTGCGAGAAGGGGATGGCATTTTTGCAAGAGACAGGGTGAGAAGAGGAATAGTCCAGATAGCTGTGAGAGTCAGTAAGCTTATAGTAGAAATCAGTAGATAAGCTGTCTCCAGAGATAGAGACAGAAAGATCTAGAAAGGGGAGGGAGGTGTCGGAAATGGACCAGGTAAACTTGAGGGCAGGGTGAAAGTTGGAGGCAAAGTTAATAAAGTCAACGAGCTCAGCATGTGTGCAGGAAGCAGCGCCAATGCAGTCGTCGATGTAGCGAAGGACACGTGGGGGACAGATACCAGAATAGGCACGGAACATAGATTGTTCCACAAAGCCAACAAAAAGGCAGGCATAGCTGGGACCCATGCAGGTGCCCATAGCTACACCTTTAGTTTGGAGGAAGTGGGAGGAGCCAAAGGAGAAATTATTAAGAATAAGGACTAATTCCGCTAGACAGAGCAGAGTGGTGGTAGAGGGGAACTGATTAGGTCTGGAATAGGGTTCCCCTGGTCCTCACCTACCACCCCACCAGCCTCCGGGTCCAACATATTATTCTCCGTAACTTCCGCCACATCCAACGGGATCCCACCACTAAGCACATCTTTCCCTCCCCCCCTCTGCTTTCCGCAAGGATCGCTCCCTACGCGACTCCCTTGTCTATTTGTGCCCCCCCCCCCATCCCTCCCCACTGATCTCCCTCCTGGCACTTATCTTTGTAAGTGGAACAAGTGTTACACATGCCCTTACACTTCCTCCCTTACCACCATTCAGGGCTCCAGCCAGTCCTTCCAGGTGAGGCAACACTTCACCTGTGAGTCAGCTGGGGTGATATACTGCGTCCAGTGCTCCCGATGTGGCCTTTTATATATTGGCGAGACCCGATGCGGTCTGGGAGATCGTTTTGCTGAACATCTACGCTCTGTCCGCCAGAGAAAGCAGGATCTCCCAGTGGCCAAACATTTTAATTCCACATCCCATTCCCATTCTGACATGTCTATCCACGGCCTCCTCTACTGTAAAGATGAAACCACACTCAGGTTGGAGGAACAACACCTTTATTCTGTCTGGGTAGCCTCCAACCGGATGGCATGAATATTGATTTCTCTAACTTCTGTTAATGCCCCACCTCCCCCTCGTACCCCATCCATTATTTATATACATATATTCTTTCTCTCACTCTCCTTTTTCTCCCTCTGTCCCTCTGACTATACCCCTTGCCCATCCTCTGGGTTCCCCCCCCCCACTTTTCCTTCTCCCTGGGCCTCCTGTCCCATGATCCTCTCATATCCCTTTTGCCAATCACCTGTCCAGCTCTTGGCTCCATCCCTCCCCCTCCTGTCTTCTCCTATCATTTTGGATCTCCCCCTCCCCCTCCCACTTTTAAATCTCTTACTAGCTCTTTCTTCAGTTAGTCCTGATGGAGGGTCTCGGCCTCAAACGTCGACCGTACCTTTTCCTAGAGATGCTGCCTGACCTGCTGTGTTCACCAGCAACTTTGATGTGTGTTGCTTGAATTTCCAGCATCTGCAGACTTCCTCATGTTTGTGACTTCTTGCACTGGGTTTTTTTGGTTACTTGTATAATAATTGCCAGCAGCACCTACTGCAATCACATCGCATACCTTATTGAAAAAGTGCAGGCTAATATTAACAGATGCAAACCCTCTATTGAACTGAGGTGGAAATGGCTGAATGGTGAAATCATAGTACTGAGTCGGCAGTATGATGCTGAAGTGCTACCTGCATTTCAATTGTCAGGAACATGCAATTGTTCTTCATACCTGTTTGTCAGTACTGTAGAATCAAATCTTCCATAATATTACATTAAGGGCATGGAATAGATTAGGCCACTTCCAAGAGAACCACAACCTTGTCATGGTTTGGAGGCCTGTGGCCTCAGTGACCTGGAGAGCTATGTTGGCTGGGGTCAGGGCCTTGTGCTTTGACTCCTGGTATGTCACCCATGCCAAACAGGTCAAAGGGGAGAGGCCAGACTTAGACTGGTCCATCAATCCTCCAGGTTTGGAGGTTCATCTCAGGGATAAGAACAATGAATGGTCAAACAAAACTGTTAAGGAAACAGCAATGAAGGATCCTTCTATATCTGACTGCAACAGTATTTCTGAGACTCCACCCGAGGCTTGCATGACTGACAGTAAACTGAGAAGAAGCTACTGCCACAATGAAGGAAACTGTGAACGCCACCAGAGAAAGAGGACGTTCATTACTGCCTGAAACACCAGTGGCATAACGAGCAAAAGAGAGAAGAGATAGATTGGGACAGTACATGAGTATAATAGAGTGTGTTATTATTTGACAGAATTATCGAGATGAGCTGGGATATGTATAATTCTAAACAATGCCTGCATGAATATAACATTATTTTTTTAATTGACTATCAACATGTTTCTTTTCTTAGCATCTCCATTCAATGGATCAACAGTAATGTCTTACAGAAAAATTGTACTTGAACTGTGCTTGAATGTGTGCGAGTGTAATGGGAAGATGTGTTGTAACTATGTGAGTGGATTTGTTGAATGTGGAGAATTTTGGGTATCATTTATTTTTTTCTGTTTTTCTAATAATGCTACCAAATATACCTCAGACCATGCAGAATTTAATTAATTTCCTCTGTTATCATGATATATTTTGTGTTATTTTGTAAAATCACTACAACGTAAAGTATTCAGCCTCTCGTTGTAAGCAATGGCTTGGGAAAGGTTTGCAAGTAATGAGTAAGTTGGCAGAAGCTGGCAGCAAGTAACAGGGAATGTGATGGATACAGGAAGGGGACAAGTTGCAGAGTGAAAAACTGACTGTGGTTGTGAGCTACACATGGAATCCTGAGATTGAGTATGAAAGTTCATTCAGAATAATGTACAACTGGAACCGAGTCATGTAAAGGTTGATATATAGCTAACAATCAAACATGTGCGGGATAATAGACAGGTGAAATTCAGTCACTCAATCGACCTATTCTCATGATGTCATGAAGTGTTAGACGTTCACAGTCAAGGTACATGAACATTATCGAAGCTGCTCAGTTGGATTCCTGTAGCAAAATCAATGCATGGTATTTTGCATTCCTTATATTCTATAGATGAGCATTTGTTTGAAAATAATAACACTCAATTCTTCATTTTCACCATTATCCAGAACACAAGTCATGAAGAGGAGAAAGTAAAACACGATATAGATGTTGGTGTTTATAATATCGAAGGGTTTTAGTTTTAATATGCTTTAGCTGCAGACAGCAGGAATCATTGGGTTAATAGTCAAGTGAGGTGGACGCACCCATATATTTTTTAAAGTTGCTGTCATTTTCAACAAACTGTATCCAACCCTTCTGTAAATTGCTTCTATTCAGAGTTTAATATCAGGTACTCTTAAAGGGAAAGCTCTCCCATCCATCTCACAATGTAATAAGGAATTTCATCTGCCACCATGTGCTGCCTTGCGCGAGGAAGAGTGAATATTGATGAAGCTGAGAAACTCCACAGAGCGATTTTCTGTCTGCTGAGACGGGGAAGTGGGCAGACAGCAAAGAGAAGCCCTTCTGCATTCCCAGAGGAAAATCCACCTCTCTCAATATTCAAAATAGTTTTTTTTGAAGTAGAGAAAGGGATATCAATCTCACTTTGAATCACGGGGGGGTTATTTGTTTGTGTGGGTTGTGAAGAGCTGCTACAATCACCAGAACCATGGTCAAGTCCCACTTTAAAAACAATACACTGCCCTTTGCTTCCACTTTGCTGTCTTAAAGAAGACAGAATGCCTGACTTATTAGAAAGGCTTTAGCCTTAATATATTCCTGCCTCACTTAAATGAATGTCAACTTGACAATTTTTAAGAAAGCTGTTATTTTCCTGTATATCTATAACATTGTGGGTTTTATTTTCAGCTTAAGTTTTTAGTTTAATTAATCTACCCTGTGTCAGGAATGATTTCAGCCCTTGCTAGTATCCCACTGAGCACAAGCACACATACACACAAACACACACACACACACACACACACACGCACGCGCACGCGCACGCATATACATATATACACACATGCATATGAAAACACATTTATACATACAGATACACATATGCATGCAAACACATTCAAAATCACACATACATATGTATGCAGGCATGCAATTATGCACAGATGTGCATTCATGTACACACATGCAAGGAAACATAATCCATATGCCAAAAATCACACAGACACAAAACATGTAGAAAAAGTACATGTTTCATTCATGCATGGACATACACCAATATAAAATGTCAGCACATACCTAAAACACAAATATAGCAACACAGGAATATACGTATGTTTAAATACTCTTACACAACTAAACTATCCCTATAAAACGCACATAGACGAGCATGCAATCACAGAGAAGAACACACTCACCTCATTGAACAAAGGGGTAAGTATTCAGCAAAAAATTAAATTAATTTCAATACATCAAATGAGAATTCAGAAGCTCTGAGAAGTGAAGAAACTCTCTCAAAGGAAAACACAAACACTGAACTCGTTGATGAAAAGCTCTTCCCTATTAGAAGCTTTCACATACACTTTTCTCTCTTAGAAGCATCTATGCCCAGATCATAAGGCGAAACCCCCAAAACATATAAATTATTAATTCCATTATTCAAAGGACCAAATATATTGGTGCTCTTGCTCAGTGGTCCAAACAGTCTCACATGCTTGATACTCCTCCCACAGCTACCAATTCATAATCTTCAATGAGCTTCTATTGTCTGGATCTGTCTGAATGGAGAACATCCTTTGTTTACATCCTTGGCAATGCCTGAATTCATTGTCTTTCCTGAGATGTTACAGTGGTTTGTTACAACTGTTCTTTTGGGCTACTTTATAGGGCAGTTTATGGATGTGAACTCGACCTCGTCGGATTAGTATTCCGAGCTTTCTATCGCCTTTCCAGTAACATAGTTCCATATTTCATTAATAGCTGGTATCATTTCATTGATGGAATGTAAATTTGGGTAAGTGCAAATCAAGGACTAAATATTCAAGGACTGAAATAAGGGGCTGTCCTTCCATAACTATCACGGTTTTGCAGATTGCTTTTCCAGATGATTGGCTGAGGATAATATTAGTACGATATTAAAATTTTGTTGAATGATGCAATGTTCTTGTGTGATATACAATTGAATTTTATAGCATTCCACCATGTATATGATGCTCAAACTAAGCATCCATGGGGAAACTAGACAATGGGCAACGGACAATTTGATGACACTTAAAATTCTTGTGAGGACTTGAGCTTGTGAACTCTATTATTCGCAGGTCTAAGCTGGAGAGCTGAAGCCTGGTTTGGCATTAGCTAGCATTACATGGAAGTTTGAAGATCTATCATCTTCCAATGAGATCATAGTGATTTTCTTCGGGATTGGTTCAATCCTCTCTCCTGTTAATGTCCCCAAGTGTATAACTGACCTCTTCAATCTCTTATTCACACTCCATATAATCAAAAACAGCTGAAGTTTGGGTTTAGGCTGACACTTTCTCCAAATCTTGATAATGAGTCCATTCAACCTGATTTCTGACTCTTAACTCTGAATACACTCTCTGATCCTATGCAGTCACCCCTTCCCTGTTCTAACTCACAATTTTGCCATATTTCCCTGTCTACTGAGCTAAAGCCAATTAACCTACCACCCCAATCCTTGAATCTGATGAGTCCAAAACTGTTAGTCCAACTGATCCTGATCCGTTGTAGAACTGAACCTCCTAAAGCCCTTCAGCTGTCTGAGTCTCCTTGACTTCTGATCCCACAAAGTCCTCAGATCCCTGATCCCATTGCCCCTTAGCCAATATTTGATCCACCTGAATCTCAGACTTCTGATTTTACCAATCCTTCTCTGATCCTAACCCCTTTGACTTCTAGATACATGATTTTATCAATCTTCACTATTCTCTCTAACCCTTCCGACTCTTCTTGATCACAACCAATGGACTCTTTCCTGACCTTGGTCTTTGTAGATAATGTATTTTCTCTTCCCCTTCCACCAAGTATAGACCCACTGCACCATCAAATGTGGAAGGGTTGATGTCACTTAATGGCATTGTGAGCCATTGACTAAACTGTAGATTATCTAGTCCATTATTTCCCAATCTCTTTATGAATTTTAGAAACTCTAGTGGAGAGAAGAAAGGGAGTGATTCATGTGCTGGTGCCTTGTTGAAAACTGTGACTGCTAATTTGAAGATTTGTTTATTTTTCTGGGCAAAAATTTTCAGAGCACCATTTCTCATGCTTTTCCATAATTATATGTTTGAAAGCAAGCTAGGTGATGACTCCTGAGCTTATTTGACAAAAAGATTCATAGCAACAGTTTCAGGAAATGTATATTATTTTACCTCAGAATGATACAGCTTCATTAGCAAGGAGCCAATTGGGACCATACCCCTGTCCATTCTTTCATGTTCAAAAGACTCAAGGTGATAGAAATAGGGAGAGTTCATACAACAGAAATGTGTAGGAGTATATCATTGATAGATAAATTAAATAGTGGAATGAGGCTGGAGTGGATTATAAACATGGAACAGGCCTTTTGACTCAACTAACCTTTAAGCATGCTTGGTAGTTCTTTTGGGTACTGCAGAGTAGCAGCTAAGGTAATAGAGTAATAGCTATGAAGTTGAACTAGAGACAACAGTGTAAATCAAAACAATTACTGACCAAACATTGAAATGCCTAGATAGAGTGGGCATGGAGAGGATGTTTCCAATAGTGGGGGAGTCTAGGACCATCGGGCACATCCTCAGAATAGAAGGATGTACTCTTAGAACAGAGATGATGAGGAAAATCTTTAGTCAGAGGGTGGTGAACCTGTGGAATTCAGTGCCACTGATAGCTGTGGATTTCAAATTATTGAAGTGAAGGTTGATAGCCTCTTGATTAGTTAGGATGTCAAAAGTTATGGGGAGAAGGGAGGAGGATAAGGGGGGAAAATAAAACACATATGATGAAATAGTGGAGTATAATCAATGGGTCTAATGGCCTAATTTTGCCCTTATGTCATATAGCCTTACGGTGTTTGAATTTAAGAACAAGCTCAATCATTTTCCTATGAAATTACTAGATATTTGTAAAACCTGGATTGCTGTAAAAAGAGGCTGTACAGTAGTGTAGTGGTTAGCGCAGTGCTTTACAGAGCTAGCTGTAAGATCTGGGTTCAATTCCTGCTCCAACTGTAAGGAGTTTGTATGTTCTTCCCGTAGCTATGTGGATTTTTGCCAGCTGCTCCAGTTTCTTCTTACGTTCCAAATACATACAGTTAGGGTTAGTGAGTTAGAGGGCATGCTATGTTGGTGCCAGAAGCGAGGGGACACTTGCATCCTGTCCAACACAATCCTTACTGATCTGATGCATTTTACAGTACGATTCGACGCACATGTAAGAAATAAAGCTAATCTTTAATCTAAACTTTGAGAACATGCACCACATCACTGACATCACTCACAGAAAGAAATCTGTTATCTTTACCCCATGTCGACTTCCTGCAACTCCAGATTCTCCATGGGTTATAATTCTTAGCCGCCTCCTCAGTCCGGGAATGGTTAGGTTTGGTAATAAATATGTCCTCTATCTGCAACATCTGTATCCTGACAGCATAAAGGAAAAAGCAAACTATAACCTGATTTGAGGAAAAATTCAGATTTATTCACACTAAGTTAGGGAAACATTAAAGGTCTCTGTATATTTTGTAACTCCAAAGCCAATCAAAATCAAAACACGGAAGAGCCAGGGATTACATATCTTAGTTTCGTTTTAATTTTTAGCGAGGCATGCACATATGATGTGGTGGCGTTATGACGTGTGACATTCATGTACTTCTACATATAACTGATAATGAATTTTATAACAGCTAAGAATTCTTAATCAAACACCATATTTACAATATTACTCAAATAATACTGAAATATTACTGAAATATTGAATACACAACACTCCATGCATACCTATAAGCTCCAACTCAATATAGGATGCATCTCAACACACACACTATCTGTATGCACATATAGTATACTATAT
Organism: Mobula birostris; assembly: GCF_030028105.1. Taxonomy (NCBI): domain Eukaryota; kingdom Metazoa; phylum Chordata; class Chondrichthyes; order Myliobatiformes; family Myliobatidae; genus Mobula; species Mobula birostris. Next base: position 33,339,900 of record NC_092387.1, read on the forward strand.
AAAACAACTATTATATAGAGATCCACAACATAGTAAATTTTTAGTTATCCTATCAGGCCTAAAGATCTAATTGTTGAGGAGGATTTCTTACTATTGTGAGGTAATGTTTTTCCTGACAAGGGGGATCACCCTACTTGGCAGGTGAGGCTTGTGGCTGTGAAACAATCTCAGATCTGGGGCCTCCTCTGAGATGGTTGTAGGAGTTGACAATGGGTCTTCAGGAAGTGGTTTTGACAACTCTGAGTACCTTTCTTCTGGACGTGTTGGCCTCCCGAACAGTGAATGGCAAACTGCTTGATCTGCTGATCTATCCCAGGCCACCAGATAAAGCTTCAAGAAATCACTTTCATTTTGAGCACACCAAAATGACTGGCATGCAGCTCCTTCGACACTTTAGCACTCAGCCTGGATAGTACAACTCTCAATCCTGACTTAAGGTATCTTCCATCAAGGGCAAGTTCATCCCAACAGTTGTAAAAATATGGGAAGTGGAATTTCTGCTGCATGTTCCAGCCATTTTGGGTTGCATTGTAGACTTGAGACAATGTAGAATCTTTTCTGGTTTCCCTTTGGATCATTTCTGCCATAAAAGGGAGACTTTTGATTTGCATTAGGGAGAATATGTCAAGAGGAGTGACCTCTTTTGTAAATTTTTCAGGTATTTCCTTTTCGAAGGAAAAACGGAGCAATCCATCAGCATTTCCATAATTATTTGTCCTCACAAATTCAAACTTGTAGTTGTGTCCTCCAAGTAACAGAGCCCATCTCTGCATTAGTGCTACTGCTGCTGTTAGTGGAAACATCCTTCTGTGAATTGAAAATGGACACTAGTGGTTGATGATCAGTAATGAAGGTAAACTCTCTCTCTCACAAGTACTAATTGAAATGTTTTACACTCCAGACCAGACTCAAGGCCTCTCTGTCGATCTGTGCGTAATTTTTCTCTGCAGTGGTTAGGAAACATGACGCAAAGGTTTTTGGGAGTTCACTTCCATTACTCATAACATGTGGAATGACCGCTCCTATACCATGAGGCAACGCATCAAGTTTCACTGGATGATGTGGATGATAATGTGTGAGTACAGTGGTCTGATGTCACCATTTCCTTTGTGTTTCGGAAAGCCACCTCACACCGCTTTGTCATTTGTTATTTATTCTGATCCGGAGTAATGAGTTCAAGGGGTGGAGCACAGTAACCAGGTTTGGCTGGAACCTGTTATAGTAATTGACAAATCCTAAGAAAGACCACAACTGTGATACATCCTTTGGCCTTGGGACATCCACCACTGCTTGATCTTTCTCACCACACTTGTGTAAACCTTGTGCGTCAATGGTGTGACCACTGTAAGTGATGCTTGGTTTAAAGAATTCACACTTGTTGCATTGTGCTCTGAACCCATAATCCTCTTAACAATGTCTTGAGATTTTGGAGACCTTCTTTGTCAACCTTACCGGTAACAATGATATTATTCAGGTAACCTCGAGTGGCTGGGTAGCTTTGCAGAACCTGGTTCATAGCTCTCTGCCGGAGTGCAGGTGCAGATGCTACTTCAAAAATAAACCTATTATAGTGATAAAGTCCTTTGCAAATACTTATGGTGAGAAACACTTTGGACTCTTCTTCCATCTCTGTCTGTAGGTAGGCCTCAGCTAAGTCCACTTTGCTGAAGTATTTCCCTCCAGAAAGGTTTGCAAAGATATCCTCTATCCTGGGCAGGATATCAAAAAAGAAAACTATCCTGAGCAGAGTGTATTGAGCTACATTCAGTACTGGATGAATGGTGACCTTAAATTCACCACTGATCCTGGTATACCCATTCTTACTGGCTACTGGGACAACTAGCTTTGCTCAACCTTGGAAAAAACTCCTTGAACTTCCAAGTAATCTATCTCACTGGCTACTTTATTGTGGATGGCATAAGGAACTGGATGGGCTTTGTAAAACTTGGGTATGGCATTTCCAAGTAACACTATTTTACCCTTGATATGCTTGAGATTTCCAATGCCATCCTTAAACACTGCTGTACATCCAGTACCTTCCTTAATTTACCTTCGGTTGACTCTGTTGCAGGGGATGTGGCATGCAAACGGTTATGGATCTCCAATCAAGTTGTAGTTGTCTCAGCCAATCATGACCCCTCAAGGCTGGTCCTCCTGTTTTACCACATACAAGCTCAATGTGGCTTGTTGGTTGTTGTATTTCACAGTTGTGAATGTCATTCCCACAGGTGTTACCTTTTCTGCGGTATAAGTTCTTAGTTGGATATCTGCAGTCTTCAGTTCAGTATCTTTGAAATGCTATTCAAACTCATTTTGTGGATTGGCTGAGTCAGTGTCCAATTCCACTTTAATTAATTTGCCATTAATTTCTGGTTTAAGCCATATAGCTTTTCCATTATTACTTTTCACATTATAAATGTCAAGGTTACCTGGTCCTGTGCTCTTCTCATCATCATCAGATTTTTCATCAACAACATGGAGATCAGAGCTTTTTTTAAACCACAATTTGACGTTTTAGCTTTATCTCTTCCCTGTGTAGCCCATTTATATTTGTCTGCCTGAGGTATTCTTTGCATGTGCCCTACTTTGTTGCATTTTTCTGCAAGTTTCAACTTTCAACCTGCATTGCTCTTGTGTAAGTGAGCCCCTGCCACAACCGTAACACAATTTGTTCAGCCAAGTTGGCTTCTGTTTAGATGTTGCAGTTTAATTCACACTCACTTTCATTCCTGACTGCAACTCACTTGCATCTCTTGCTGTTGTTTCCATTGATACAAATATTCCAACCGTTTTCTTTAAATGTGAATTGTGTTTCAGATATGAGCCATTTTTGAATGCTTTCTTGTAGGATTGCATAAACTAAACAATCACTCAGTGCATCATTAAACCTGTCTTTCCAAATTGATAATGCTCAGACAATCACTTCAGTTCAGCCATGTATGCTGAAATGGACTGCCCTTCCTATTGAAATTGCTTGCGAAACCTAAGGTGTTCTGCAATCAATAATGGTTTCAGTTTTAAATGTTCCTGCATTACTTTCATCATATCCACAAAGCTCCTTTTGCTTGGTTTGGTTGGAGAAGTTAAGCTTCTTAGCAAACTGCATGCTTTCCCACATAATGCACTCAGCAAAGCTGGTACTCACTTTTCATTGGCTATTTCATTTGTTTCAATTCACTCAGTATACAATATCCAGTTATCTCTTGTGTAATCAAATGTGTTTATCTTTCTGATGTAGCCAGCCATTTCTGCTTTTTTAAAAATTTATGATTATCATCCAGTACTCAATGTTTATGAATCTGTGAATTTGTTCATTTTGTGCCTTTTTTTAAAAACTCGAACGCTTCTGCCCCTTCCTGAAGAAGCATGTGCTCTGCTCTTTTTTTTAACTTGAAAGTCTCACTACATTCAACAGGTAGGTAGTTGTCTCAAGTTCATTTAAAACTTCCTCATCACCACTGTTATGTTTGGTAACTCCAAGGTTAAAATAAACACATGAGAGCCACGGATAACATGCCTTAGTTTCATTTGTACTTTAAATGAGGCATGTGCATATGACACAGTGGTGTGATGACATGTACCATTCAAGTACTTTTACATATAACCCGTTATGAATTATATGAGCAATTTAGAATGCTTAATCAAACAATGTATTTGCGATATTACTCAAATATTACTGAAATATTAACTATGCAACAATTTCTCAGAAGAGAACACTAAAATGGAGTTGCTTTATTATCCTGGACCAGGCCTAAAATAATTCCCTCAAAGGGATTGAGATTTAAAGTGCGGTGAGGGTGGGTGCCCAGATTGGTTGTTTAGAGCTTCAGAATAGGTGAACCATTTGGACTTAAAGTGAGGAGAAAGTTTATGCGAGCACAATTACCCTTGGCACTCTGTGCCTGCGGATGTATAGTCATTGACTGGGTGCATGGTCGAGATCAATTGCTCTTTCAACATTAAGCAAATAATTGGATTTGGAGATCAGGTAGGAAAATGTACAAGAACAGCATGATTTTATTATATGGTGGGGGGGGCGGTGTGCTTGAGCCCTACTCCTTTGTTCATTTCTTATATTCTTGAATAGGTTGACAGTCCTTTAATTGATAAATATGCAAATTGCTGCCCATATGCTAGCAGCTTGAATCAATGCAACTTGAACTCACTGCAAGAAAATGAACTGGTGGATAATTAGTAACATCATAAAATTGCAAGAACCCATTTTGAAGTTGCATTACATTATTTACACAAATTATTTGCACTACACTTTTCTTTGAGAGATGTTAAACACAATTAAAATACTGCTCCTGAGCTGCAGCCTTGAGGTATTTTGTTATTCCCTTTTGGAAAGTCCTCCAATTAAACAATTTAACTCTAGGTGAACTGAGATTCTTTTAGTTAAACAACTAGTCAGCATCCTTCAGTTCCTCATAATGAAAGGAATAACACATTGAACAATGAACAATATGACACTCAATATAAGGACTTCCCTTTTCATGGATCTGTTAGTTTAGACAAAACAACAAGTGGGGAAAACCCAGTCTTGAAAACACAACTATATAATCTACAAATCATAATGGAATTAACTCCCACATGTGCATTTTTAAGACACTCAATATTAAATTATTAATTCTGTGTTGGAATTCACTAGAAATCACACGGAATTTCAGCCTTAAAGCAGTTCCAGTTTCAGTGTCGTGACTGTGGCATTACTTTGGGTGAAGGAACAGGCAGGGGGTTGATTTACAATATTTTGTCTGGCTACATCAAGCACCTGAGAGGAAAATCACATATTTTCCAGGCAATTAATTTCCAAAATGGATGCCTGATTGGTGTTGCTAGCTTCATATCTGGGCAATATAGACTGTGTGTGTGTGTGTGTGTGTGTGTGTGCATGCGTTGATGTGAACAACTGTTTCCTCCCCACAGAGTCTGCTCAAACTACTAAGTTCCTCCGGCAGTTTACTTGTTGCCCCGCATTTTTTTAGATTAGATTAGATTATGAGGACACGCAGTCCTCTTTTATTGTCACTTAGTACTGCATGCATTAAGAAATGATACAATGTTACTCTGGTGTGATATCACAGAAACACAAGACAGACCAAGACTGAAAAACTAACAAAAACCACAGAATTATAACATATAGTTACAACAGTGCAAGCAATACCGTAACTTGATGAAGAACAGGCCATGGGCACGGTAAAAAAAAGTTCAAAGTCTCTCGGAAGTCCCATGATCTCATGCAGACGGGAGAAGGAAGAAAACTCTCCCTGCCATGCCTCCAGCGCAGCAAACTTTCCAGTCTAATTCCCCTTTCAACTCCAATGGCCATGAGAGATTCCACTACACTCTTTAAAGCTGAATTGCTGAACTCTCCTTCTTGCTTTGGATGATATTTATTGTTCCGGTAACACCATAAGCTACTCAATCAGAAACATATTTTGTTCATTACAGCTTGATACTTGCAAGTTATCTGCTAAATTTCTTATAAGAGTGACAATGCTTCCAAGATACCTGGTGGCTTAATTTACGTATATCCTATGCCCATGAAGGATGCAACATAAAGGAAACTGCATTCTCTCCCATGAACAGTGGTGAAGCAAGGAGGCAATGACAGAAGGAATAACATCCCGAAAGGGACAACAAACTGACTCTGTCAGTGGAATTGCAGCTTCACAGCCCGAACAGAACAGGTTCAATCCTGAGCTCTGGTGCTGTCTGTGTGGAGTGTGAACGCATGGATACTCTCTGGTTTTCTCACAGCTTTGGAAGTTAATTGACCACTGTTTCCTCTCGTGTGCAGGTAAGTTTTAAACCCTAGGAAGAAGTTGATGGGAATATAGGCAGAATGAAATGAGATTAGTGTAGAATTAGTGTAAATAGTTAGTGTAGACCTGATGGATTGAAGGGCTTGTTTTTGTGTATTTCAGGAGTTCCCAACCTGGGATCCATGGACCCTTGCTTAATGGTATTAGTCCATGGCATTTCAAAGGTTGAGAACCCCTGATGTCGTTTGACTTTATGAATGTATCAATAAACAAATTTGATCTACGTGATTTGGGAGATAATATGTGTGCTTGCAACACTGTGTGTCCGACAGAGTGATCAGCAGCACTGGGGCTCCACAGGGGTCTGTCTTGTCTCCCTTTTTCTTCACCATTTACACCTTGGACTTCAACCACTGAACAGAGTCTTGTCGTCTTCAGAAGTTTTCTGATGACTCTGCCATAGTTGGATGCATCAGCAAGGGAGATGAGGCTGAGTACAGGGCTACAGTAGGAAACTTTGTCACATAGTGTGAGCAGAATTATCTGCAGCTTAATGTGAAAAAGACCAAGGAGCTGGTGGTAGACCTGAGGAGGGCTAAGGCACTGATGACCCCTGTTTCCATCCAGGGGGTCAGTGTGGCCCACGGTGGAGGATTACAAATACCTGGGGATACGAATTGACAATAAACTGGACTGGTCAAGGAACACTGAGGCTGCCTACAAGAAGGGTCAGAGCTGTCTCTGTTTCCTGAGGAGACCGAGGTCCTTTAGCATCTGTCGGACGATGCTGGGGATGTTCTATGAGTCTGTGGTGGCCAGTGCTATCATGTTTGCTGTTGTGTGCTGGGGCAGCAGGCTGAGGGTAGCAGACACCAACAGAATCAACAAACTCATTCGTAAGGCCAGTGATGTTGTGGGGATGGAACTGAACTCTCTGATGGTGGTGTCTGAAAAGAGGATGCTGTCCAAGTTGCATGCCATCTTGGACAGTGTCTCCCATCCACTACATAATGTACTGGTCGGGCACAGGAGTACATTCAGCCAGAGACTCATTCCACCGAGATGCAACACAGAGCGTCATAGGAAGTCATTCCTGCCTGTGGCCATCAAACTTTACAACTCCTCCCTTGGAGGGTCAGACACCCTGAGCCAATAGGCTGGTCCTGGACTTATTTCCTGGCATAATTTACAAATTACCATTTAATTATTTATGGTTTATTATTATTTAATTATTTATGGTGGAACTGTAGCGAAAACCAATTTCCCCCAGGATCAATAAAGTATGAATACGACTATGACTATGATAAAGCCTAGCACAAGCCTTGAAGACATGGGGCTGAAATTGTACTTTGACATGCAACAGGATCTATTCGCCATGTCATACTCTACCCATTTTCTTTAACTGTTGGCTGTGGATCAGGCTGAAGACCCTTTGTTACCCATTCCACATTACAACTGGGGAATGTTACTCCTGTGGGAAAAAGAAATCACGAACAGTGATTGTAAAGTGAATCAGCTCCATCGTCAGTATTAGCCTTCATAATATCCAATGCATCTTCATGGAGCAATGCCTCAGAAAGGCGGCGTCCATCATTAAGGATCCCCACCACCCAGGACATAGCCTCTTCTTATTGTTACAATCAGGAAGGAGGTACAGAAACCTGAAGGCACACACTCAGCAACTCAGGAACAGCCTCTTCCCCGCTGCCATCTGATTTCTGAATAGACATTGAAGCCATGAACACTACCTCACTATTTTTTAAAATATCTGTTTTCTCACTTCTTATTTTAATATAATTATTTTAAAAAATATATATTTACTGTAGTTCAGTTTCTTTCTGTATTTATCATGTATTAAGTTGTACTGCTACCGCAAAGTTAACAAATTTCACAATCTATGCTGGTGATATTAAACCTGATTCTGATCCTGATGGCCACGCTTGTAAGGATTGTCCGTTATTATTTAAGGGGTCTGCTCAGTAAAACGCAAAATGAAGGAAGTTTTGCCCTGATTCAGGGATAATCAATTAGATTTTTAAAAAAAATGGCAACAGAGTCTTGAATTTGCTTTTCTGTTTAATGGTACTCTTTCACCTCCAACAACTACCTCCCCCCTCCACCACCCCTCCTCTCCCCAGCCCCATCTGAAGGAGCTGGGGCTGTCCAGAGTACCACTTAATGACAGTAACATTACACACTCACTGAACATGGTATCGCTTTTGTCTTCATTCACGGTGAAATGAAGTTTTCCCGACTGCGTTTATCAATCACTGAGGCTCCAGCTGTTTCCTAGGCTTTGGCCTGACTTCACCAGCCACACTTACAAATTGTCTCTGAATGGTGCAGTGAAAGTCTTTTGTCACTGTCTCCTGACAATTTTTTTCTTCTTTGCATAGTCCCCTATTCACAACCATTTCTCTTTCTCCCTCTGCTCCAAACTATTAAAGCACTGTGGCAAAAGGGGATGCGAAAATCCAAGTCCAACATTGCAAAACAAAAAGAACAGCGAAGTACAATTGTCCATGTTGTACTTTGCAAAGTACAATAATGTCTCAAAATTACCCAAGTTAAGAGATTTTTAAAATTAATTCCATACAGCAGAATGAGGTCAGTTGTACGGAGATCACAAAAGTAAACCCAACACAAAGCACAAAATCTGAACAATTTAATTTTCCTCTCTCTGTTTTGCCAGGAATGTATTTGAAGAGAGGCCTTAATATTTGTGTTTGTACTTAAATAACATTTCTGATCTTGATTGTTTTGTGGGGAGAGGTGGGGGTGGTGATTGTCGAAATTGTGGATTGCTGCATCAGGGGAAAAAAATAGCGTAGAGGGTGGGAAAAATGGAATTGTCATGGCACGATGAATGAATTGTACAGTTTCTCTTTGTAACCATTTCACAGGAAATAATTAAGATAGATGTGCAGATGAATTAGCTGTCTTCCAAGGTCAACTGCTGATTGCTTTATTACTCTATTATTTCACAGTTGTGAAACTATTACCACTGACGCTTTTTCATGATATTTTTGTACATCCGAAAAAGAGATACAAATTGATTGTTTGGTGGTAGAATCAGTCTTTGTCATTGTCAGCAGGCGGATTAATGGGTTTGATGGCTGTTGCAGGTTCTGCCAGCAACTCTAGCTCAAAACAAGAGAAATTGGTTTGGGCCCTTGGGAACTGAATTGATGTGAGTTGCATGTGAGTAGTGTGATGGGAGAGGAGTGAAATTCAGCAAATTCCAACTGCTCTTTTTTCTTAATGTCACTAACTGACCATCAGTGCTTATTTAAAGTAGTTCGTCCTGATTGAAAAAAAAAGTCATTCTGTTTCTGTGTTTCACTGCCTTTTAACACACAGAATGTTAATTCGTTCAGCCTTAGTTGTTAAAGGCAGTTTAGATCAAACTTTATCGTTGGAGGAATTTTTAAGTGAGCAGTTGGCACACACCCGATTAAGGGCTGAGAGGTCTCACTTCCTCTCTATTTCATGGCTCGGGTGTTCATGTCATTAAACACAGAACCATCAATTTCTTTGCAACAGAAGCTTTACACATGTTTTGCCATGTAGTTTTATTTTAGTTTCCTCACCCCACCCCAGCATGATGCCCCCAGACTCACCAATTCTGGAAGGTATTGACCTGTGGAGATACTCGTCTGCTGTCTGACACTCAGCTTATTTGTGTATTAAAGTGAGAGTGGACAGAATGTTTGACAGTGGGAGGCAGCACAGCTGGATCCCTTGGTGGGCTCAACTCACAGTGGTGGACATGCAGTTCCCACTGCAGATAGAAAATGAAACGAGAAGCATGGGTTAAATTTCTTTTTAAAGACATCACAAATTTGAAGGTCAACATTACGTTCTATCTTTTGGCATTAGATAACCTTCTATAAATATGCCTATACCTTCTATACATTCTTAACACCTTCTTTGTAATCCAGGGAGTGGGAAGCACAGAATCAAATATCGCTGTGATGATTGTACGTTCTAGTACCAATTCTTTGGCAACAATAAAGTATAAAGTATAAAGTGTACAACCTCTTTGCTTTTACCTACCAGATAATGCGTGCAACTCACTCATTGGGTGTCTTAAAGAAATATTGGTAAGCATCACATCGATTTTCAAAAACAACAAAGCACAGAATAAGAATGTAACTTCACTCATCACATCCAGCCCAGTCTTTCAAGTCACATTTATTACCATGTGGACAAATACAGTGAGATACAGGTAGAATGAAAACCATGGAACAGCATCATAGGCACGTAGGTTCAGATAACACAGAGTACAAATTTATATATATCAATTATACAAGGGTGTGAAGAAAAAACACTGCAAAACACATGATCAGAAGCAAGTCCGCTGTAATGCAAGAAGTGTTCCTTAGTGTTCCCTTGTTAAGGTAGGATTAAGCTTGTGCTGGTCGGTTCAAAAGCCTGTAGCTGTTCTGAACCTGAACTTCAAGCTTCTGTACCTCCTGCCTGATAGTTGCAAAGAGAAGAGGGCATGATGCTGGGGATCATTGATGATAGGTGCCATCTTTCCTGATGCAGTGCCTCCTATAGATGCTTTCAGTGGCGGGGAAGGCTGTGCACATGCTGGACCGGGCTGTGTCGACTACTCTCTGTAGCTTCCTGAACTCCAGTGCATTACCGTACCAAACCATGATGGAACCATTTAGGATACTTTCTACAGTGTATCTGCAGATGCTTGTTAGAGTATTTGCTGGCATGCCAAATCTCCTTAAACTCCTAAGAACATGGAAGTTTTCATGCACCTTCTTCATGATTATATCTATGTGTTGAGCCTGGGATGGTAACACTCAGGAATTTGAAGCTGCCAACCTCTCCACATCTGACTGCCAATAAGGGTTACTGAGTGATGGGCTGTACATAATTGAGCCCTAGACAACGCCTGAGGTATTGGGTAGCCTCCTCCTATTGAAGCGTTCCCTTATGAGCCCAGTATGGGAATGCCACCTCACAAGGACAGCAGAAAGTCTATCCACGTCTTCTCAGATGCCTTAGCACTGGCATCTGCTTCTCAAGAATAAATGAAAATAAATATTATGTAACCCTCTGGGTTAATGTGATTCATGGAATCATAGAAATCATAAAACCACACAGCACAGTAACAGGCCCTTTAAACCCAATCTGTCCACATTGCCGATGTCCTCTAATCATATCTGCCTGGACTTATCCTGCATCCCTTTTCACCTTTTCCACCCAACTACCTGTTCAATTGCCTTGTAACTGTTCAGGCAATACTCTACTTTTTAAAACAAGGATCACTTTCAGAAATAATTCTAGCTGCAAAAATGAGCTTTTGCCTTTTCCCTGCGTCAATATCTCTTTTACATTGGTTGACTTGTTATGAAGCTATCATAGTGAAAAGAGGTCTACTAGCCATCACTCGTTTGTCTGGCGATTAACTTGGCCATTCGCATCATGGGGTTTGAAGGATATTGTAGATTTTGTCACATGCCTCTCAACTTGGTCAGCCACAACCTGCAAAATATTCTGAATAATCCTGCAAACATCTTCAAAATGCTGGAGGAACTCAGCAGGTCAGGTAGCATCTATGGAAAAGAGTAACCAGTTGACGTTTTGGGCCGAGACCCTACATCAGGAGGGCAAGGGTGAGTCCTACTGAAGGCTTTCTGCCCGAAACGTTGACTGTTTGCTCTTTTCCATAGATGCTGCTTGACCTGCTGAGTCCCTTCAGCATTTTGTGTGTGTTGCTCGGATTTATGATTATATGATTATGATGATTATGATTATGATTATGACACGCAGTCCCCTTTTATTATCATTTAGTAATGCATGCATTAAGAAATGATAAAAATGCTTTTCCAGAATGATATCACGAAAACATGACAAACTGATTTAAAAACTAACAAAAACCACATAATTATAACATATAGTTACAACAGTGCAAAATAATACCGTAATTTGCTAAGAACAGACCATGGCACAATAAGAGTCTCAGAGTCTCTCGAAAATCCCATCATCTCACGCAGACGGTGAACATCCAACGCCGCCAACTTGCCGGTGCAGCATCCCGGAAGCATGCAACCACAGTCCGACTCCGAGTCCGTCCGAAAAACTCCGAGCCTCCGACCACCTATTCGACACCGAGCACCAAGCACCATCTCTGCCAAGCGTTTCGGCCCCAGCCCCAGCAACAGGCGATATGCAAAGCCGAGGATTTGAGGCCTTCGACTCCGGAGATTCTCGATCGCACAGTAGCAGCAGCTGCAAAGCAGGCATTTCAGAAGTTACTCCAGATGTTCCTCTGCGCTTCTCACAGCTGTCTCCATCAAATCCGGATTGTGCACAGCACCCCTAGTTACACGTATCGATATTCATTCAGAACGGCCGCGCGCGCTGCGTCTCGCAGCCATCTTCTCCTCCCTCCATCATAGTGGATTTCCAGAATCTGCAGATTTTCTCGCGTTTTTGTTTTTAATCCTGCAAACACCTTAGTTTATGATATTTTTCTGGAGAAGTGCTGGTAGGTTTGAGTTCTGATTCTTCAGTGCTTATATCTTGGGGCAATTTTAATCCTAAGGTCTGGTTAATGGGCATCTCCTGTTCCATAACTCATCAGGAAGTGCCAGGAACCCAGTATCAAATTCATGCTGTTCTACTTGTTCATATCAAGGCCACTCGTTAGAAGCCAGCAGGTTGTTTCTTCACATTTAGGTATCTGGCCTCTATGACAAGGAGCAGTACAAAACAGGGGCAGGCCCTTTGGACCACAATGTCTGTACCAACCACGTCACTGTACTAACCATCTACCTCAACAATGTCTGTATCCCTCTGCTCCCCACTTGCTCACGTGTCGGTCTAAATGCTTCTTGAACAGTGTTATAGTATCTGCTCTATCACCTCCCAGGCAGCCCATTCCAGACACCTACCTCTTTCTGTGTAGAAACTTTACCTCACTCTTTCCCTTTCATCTTAAAGCTATGCCCTCTAATACTTGACGATTGCACTCTGAGAAAAAGAGTCTGACTACCATATGTCTTATAATTCTGCAACCGGTACGTCTATCAGAAAGTGTCGTTGATGTCAGATTGCTGCTTTAATGTTGTTTTTAATGGAGACCTCCTTGCCTGTCTTCTGTCGGGTCAAGAGGTAAGTTTCTAAGGGCAGGATGAGCAAGGACGTGACTCATCTGTAAACCCAAGCCACTGCAGCCACAGCCAGAGACCCCTGGGAGATGACGATGAAACCACCAGCTCCTTTTGTGTTGTTGAGAAGCATCCAGATTATGAAATTGTTGCTGCTTTTCACCAATTTTTAACTAAGATGGGTGGGGTGTCACCTTTTAATCCATGGGTTAATTGTCCTGTGTAAATTGCTCCTGTAGAGGATGAAAGGAAAATCAGGGAGAATTGATGGACATGTGAGAAATAATAAGTTGCAGAGAATTGGATGGAGAAGGAGGATTGTGAAAGAGGTGCTGGGGTTGATGTGATTGTTCTGAGAGCTAGTCTAGACTCAATGGAATGAATGACCTCCTTTTGTGTTATGACCAATGAAAATAAAATGATTATTGATATTAATTGAAGTGATCTGGAAATTAACTTGTCAACATTGTTTCCTTTTAAAACCTTTCCCTGGAGCTTGAAGGCTGATAGAAGTTTCTAAGATAATGAGAGAGAAAGAGAGAGATAGACAATAATTTTGCCCAGGGTTGAAGTACCTAATACTGGAGGGCATGAATTTAAGATGAGAGGGAGTAAGTTCAGAGGAGATGTGAGGGATAAGTTTTTACAGGGAGTAGTGGGTGCCTGGAAAATGCTGCCAAGGGTGCTAATGAAAATGAATACAATGTAGATACTTGAGAAGCTACTTGATAGGCACATGAATGTGCAGAGAATAGAAGGATATCAAAATTGCGTCGGCAAAAAGGGATCAGTTTAGTTCAGCATTTAATTACTAATTCAATTAAGTAAGCAGTACACCATGGGCCACGGGGCCGATTCCTGTGCTGTTTCTATGTTCTATGTTAAGTATAAGACCTTCTTCTTCTATAATGAGACTCCTGGTACCTACACCTTGACTCACTCCCTTCTCTTTGCTCCTTTCGTCCCTGCTATTTTCAAACATTTTAGTCATCCCTCTTCATCTAACTTCCCCAATCAGACAGAGATATAATGAGAATCCTTATCAGTAAGTTTATTGTTTCATTAACCAAAACCTTACTGTAGAAGCTGATTGTTCTATTTCTTTGTGAGTCACTGTTTATGATTGCAATCAGTGCCTTGCCACAAGACCAGGGATGTACTTTTAACCCCCACCTCCCACCCGCACTTTGACAAGGGCACAGTGAATCTATTTTCAAGCAGTACTTGCCTTAGACACAGGTGCAAGTGCACTTGAGGTCAACAGTCCTCCTTGAGAGCAGGGGCCTCTCATGAATATACCCTTTATTCCTTTGACAAACAAGGGCTCCTTCTTACCAGCTTCGGATCACTCACAGGAGCCAAGCAAAAGAACGCTATCATTTTCCTAGCAGCATTACCTTCAATATTTCTTTCTCAACATCTGCTTGTGGAATTCCAGGTGAACAGTTTACACCATCTGAAATGACCCTCCTTTAAGTACCTAATTCAAATAAGAAGCATGCACTTCATTAGCTTTCTAGATATGCACCAGGCAAACACCCAAGCAAACATGGTAAGTTTTTATTCCTGGAAGTGTTGAAAGTAGCAGGGTATGTACCTGTGGTATGATCTGGCTAAGCCTAGGTAGGTCAATACTAGAGCAAATACTATGGTCACTTTATAAATTAACAACTTTACAAGAATTTCTGATTAAACTTTAAACATCAGACTTCTGAATATATGCTCTGCTGCTCATGGGAAGGATGTACCCAGGAAATGTCTTATACGTTTCCTCTCTCCATCTTTTGTTGTTTCTTTTGTACATCAGAGGCGGAAGCTATCAGACAGAAGTTACTGAGCCCAAGAGCGTGTGTGAGTTGAAATCGCACACACAGGCGAAGCAGAAGAACCCCCGAGGCTTAATGGCTGCAGCATGACCAATGTCATTTTCAGTCCCTTCCACAGTCTGCTTCCTCCCAGTTGGTCCCCCTCACTGATGGCATCAGTCTCCTCTCTTCAATCAAAATTCAAACGCTCCACAGAAATGCAAAAAAAAACAGAAACAAAATGCAGCAATTCTGAAAATGTGAAATAGCAACATAAAATTCTGCAGGTGCTCAGCAGATCAGGCAGCATCTGTGAAGAGTAAAGCACACCATTCCTAATCAATGGCCTTCCATACCCTTACCTACTATGTTGGGTCTATCTGTAAAACAATAGCCTTGACTCAGAATGGCTTTGTCATGGGCCGATACAGAAATTTAAACGTGCAGGTGTGTACAAGGCTACAGAGTGAAGTGGACCCAGCCCACTACCTTACCAGCACATCCCTCCCCACTATCTATAGTGTCCACCTGGCATGCTCCCTCAAGAAGGCAACATCTGTCTTCAAAAATCTCCACCATCCAGGCCGTGCCATCTTCTCACTGCTACCATCAGGCACAGGTAAGAAACCCGAAGTCCTCCATCACCAAGTTCGAGAACAGGTACTTCCTTTCTACCATTGTGTTCCTGAACCAAATGGAACCTAATTATTACCTCAACAGTATGAACACTTTGATTGCTTTGCACTGACATGGACTTTTTCACTCTTGTTGTGTTATTTCTTGTATAACTTTTGTATAATTTAGGTTTATTTATGTTTTCCTTGTGAATGCTGTGTGTCCGATGCTCTGTGTTTGTGATATTGTGGCAGTAAGTTTCCATTGTACTTGTGCATATGACAATAAACTTAAATTTGTCTGACTTTAGTCATAAATTACCCCTAGCAAACAATACTTAATGGGGCTTTCTTTTATCAGCTGATGTTTCTCCAAGTGCTTCTTCACTGTAACTTTAGCATCAGGTTGAACCAGTTGCATGATTTGATTCCAGAACTGATACATTTATTTGATTGAAATGAGAGTTGCATATTCAGCAATTTACTAAATGGGTGTATATCTGTTATGGTTTGTTGGGAGCCTCCCATTTGACTTGCCATTGGAGTTATCAAATTTTAAACCTCATCAAACTTTCTGTTAAAGTTTTCAATGTTAAGGAAGACAAGGGATGTAATGTTAATGAAGTTAAATGGCAAAGAGACTTGAAAGAGGATGAAGATCTCCTGTCCCAGCAACGTGAAAGCAACATGAGGGAAGAGTAAGAATTACAAACATGGTAGTTGCCAACTTAGTGACATCCATAAATAACAAACCAGATCAAGGAAGCCACATCAACAACCATGGTGTGACCTGATTAACTGTTCACTGGAGTGGTCATTCAGAAACACTGGCTGAACACAAGTATCCATGGTCTCAGATGGTTTTAGGAGAGACAAATAAAATATCCTTTTGAAATGTGCCCAGGGACTGATGTAAAGTGTGGATCCTATAGAAGGTGATCTGATATTATTAACTACTAATTGCCCTTGAGAAGATGGTGGTGAGTTCTTACAAAATTATGGTCACGTCCATGAAGATGGTCCCTCAGAGCTGTGTCGAATGAGTTCTCAGATTTAGATCCTGTAAAAATGACATATTTCCAAGACAGGAAGGCATATGACTTGGAGAGGAACTTAAAGATGGTGATGTTCCAATGCTCTTGAAACTCTGTCCTCCTTGGTGTTGGAGGTCATGGATTGGGTGGAGCTGTCAGAATAACCTGGTCCATTTTGTAGATGTTACACATTGCAGCCCCATTATGCTGGTGGGTGGAGGCAATGAATGGGTACTTTGGTAGATATGGTAAAAATCAAGTGGGCTGCATTTTCATAGAGATATAGAGATTGTTGAGTGTTAATGGAGTTGCTCTCATTCAGATAAGTGGAGAAAATTCCATTACATTCCAAAGTTTAGCCTGAAAGAATTATTGTTTATTCCTCTTTATAGAAGCAGCCTGACTTGCTGAGTTCCTCAAGTGTTTTGTGTATGTTGCTCAAGATTTACAACATCAGCAGATTCTCTTGTGAGTAATTGCTCCAGTTTTGTTTGACATATTCTTCTTTCTTCTCCTTTGACATGCTTTTAGCAACACAACTGAGGTTCCTGTTTTACACAGTTAGATGGGAGGTGAGACAACTTAGTTTGTCCCAAGGCTAAATCAGAAAGCCATCATGTTATTGGGAAAGTAAAATTACAGAAGTGACACTGCTTTTGTAACTGATAGTTTCTGGCAGTCAAAGAATGAATGTATTCCGAAAACAGGATGGAAACAAACACACGTATGTTATAAGATATAGTCATCTCCCAAAATATAGACCAGTAGTAGTTTACCTAAGACAGTGAGAAAATCCAACACATGAACTCAACAACGACTTGCAAAGCTTTCTTAACACAGAAACTAACCACCCAACGGGAAGGCATTATCCAATATTGTGAAGTTTAAAATAGTAGTAAAAAGCTAACTCTCAACCCCAAAGTACAAGGAGAAGGCTGTGATCTGAATACTTTTGTTCTGAAAGTGAATCAAAGATAATTTAGAACTACAGTAGAATAAACCTAATTTGTCTGCATCCCAAACAAATGGCAGAACAAGACTCTGAAGCTCTGAAACATGTTCAACTAAAGGGTTTCAAAGTTTAAAGTTCAAAGTAAAATTTATTATCAGAATAGATACATGTCACCACCTAAAACCCTGAGATTCTTTTTCCTGCAGGCATATTTAGCAAATCTATAGAACAAAAACTGTAAACAGAATCAATCAACTACAAACTGTTCAAATGCAAATATAAGTAAATAGCAATCAATAATGAGTATGAAATAACAAGATAAAGATTCCTTAAAGTGAGACCATCAGTTGTAGGAACACCAGAAGAAAGACAAGTGTAGTTATCCCCTTTTGTTCTAGAGCCTGATGGTTGAGGGGTAGTAACTGTTCTTGAACCTGGACTTGCAAGTCCTGAGGCTCTTCAAGATTCTACCTGATAGCAGCTGTGATAAAAAAAAAGCATGGCCTGGGTGGTGAGGATTTTTGCTGATAGATGCTGCTTTTCTACAGCAATATTTCATGAAGATGTGGTCAATGGTTGGGAGGGTATTGAGCCTCGTACTACCTTTGTAGAATTTTCCACTCAAAGACATTGGTGCTATAGGATGCCTGATCCTTGTGATTTTTATAAATAACTTAGATGGGTAGAAGGGTAGATTAGCAAGTTTGCAGATGAGATGAAAGTTGATGGTATTGTGGATCGGGTAGAAGGTTCCCATAGATTATAACAGGACATTGACAGGATGCAGAGCTGGGGTGAGAAATGGAAGATGGAATTCAAGCTAGAAAAGGAAGAAGCGATTCAATTTGGAAGGTTGAAAGTCAAGGTAGAGTACAAGGTTAATGGCAGGATTCTTAGCTATGTGAAGCAACAGTGGAATCTTGAGGTCTAAGTCCATAGATCCGTCAAAGTTGCCAGGCAAGTTGATAGGGTGGTTAAGGAGGCATATGATCTGTTGGTATTCATTAGTTGGGAGATTGAGTTCAAGAACCACAAGGTAAAGTTGCAGCTCTATAAAACTCTGGTGAGACCACTCTTGGAGTATCGCATTCGGTTCTGGTTGCTCATTATAGGAAGGATGTGGAAGCCTCAGAGATTACAGAGAAGAACTACCAGGATGCTGCCTAGATCAGAGAACATACTGTATGAGGAAAGTCTGAGCAAACTAGGACTGTTCTCTTTTGAACAAAGGAGGACGGGAGCTGACTTGGCAGAGGTGTATAAGATGATACAAGGCATTTAAGAGACCCTTAGACAGATCATGGATGAAAAAAGTGGAGGGGTATGTGGGAAAGAAGGTTGAGATTGATATTGGAGTAGGTTAAAAATTTGGCACAACTTCATGCCTGGCCTGTATTGTGCTGTACTGTTGTGCATTCTGAGTCATAAAGCAAATGGTCTTTGGGAAATGCTAATTTATCCCACCCTTTCTACATCTTAACAAGTTTTTTTGTCTCCTTCCTAGCTCTGACAAAGTGTCTTCAACCTGAAATGTTAAATTTGGTTCAGATGCGGCTTGACCTCCTGAGTATTTCAAACATTTTCTCTTTTCATTTTTGATTTTCTGCATTGGCAGGTTTTTCTTTACAGACAATGCCCATCATGAATGCCTAAACTTTTAGAGGTACAAAGGTAAAATACTGGACAGATATATAAGGGGAATCAAGTGAAAATCTTCTTTGAGGCAATGCATTCTGGTACCATGAAGCTCCTCACCCTTAGGACTGTTGAAAAGAGGTTTCAAAATAGAAAGGCTCTTGGGACAGAATACTTAGGAACTATTTGAGGAATGAAGAGCAAATGGGACTGAAGGGATTGCTCTACAAGGAGCTGGTGTAAAGTCTAGGTAACTATCTATGTGGGAACAATTCTATGATTTTATGAGAAGTTTCAATCTTAACTGGAGAGTAATTTGGAATTCTAAACACAAGTTCTGCAGATGCTGGTAATCCAAAGCAACACATATAAAATATCTGAGGAACTTAGCAGATCAGGCGGCACCTATAGAAATGAATAAACAGTTGACATTTCAGGCTAAGACCCTTCCTCAGGACTGGGAAGGATGGGGAGGATGTCAGAATAGAAAGGTGGAGGAAGTTGAGGGGCACTAGCTGGAAGAAGATAAGTGAAGCCAGGTGTGTGGGAAAGGTAAAGGGCCAGTAGAAGAAGGAATCTAGTAGAAGAAGAGAATGGACCATGGGAGAAAAGGAAGGCACCAGGGGGATGTGAAAGACAGATGAGAAGAAGAGGTAAGAGGTCAGAGTGGGAAATAGAAGAAGGGGGAAGGGGAGGGAATTATTTACCCGAAGAAGAAATTGATGTGCATGTTATTAGGTTGAAGTCTACACATATGACATGAAAAGTTGCTCCTCAACCCTGAGAGTGGCCTCATTGTGTCAAAAGAAGAGGCCATGGATTGACATATCAGAATGGGAATGGGGATAGGATTTAATATGGTTGACCACTGGGAAATTCTACTCTTGGTGGATGGAGTGGAAGTGTTTAACAAAGTGGTCCCCCACATTTATGTCAGGTTTCACCAATGTAGAGGAGGTTGCTGATGTTTTGGATAATTGTCTACAGCTGACTGAGTTTCATCAGCAACTTAGTTTAAATCATTTTGACAATGATTTAAAAAGCAACAGAATGCCAGAGCTGTGAATGTGATCAATAATGGCTTCTTTATGCTAAGGGACAGTATGCTTAACCACATTTGATTTTGGACAGTAGTTTGTGGTTGCATCTGGCAAGTGACCAAAGTCATGATTATTACTGGATAGTAGCACAGAACTGGTTTGTTACTGGACCGAAGTCAAATTTAATTTATCTGGACCTTTTGTTACCAGACAGAAGACTGGCATATTAGAACATAGAACATTGAATAGTACAGCACAGTACAGGCCTTTCGGCCCACAATGTTGTGCCGACCCTTAAACCCTACCTCCCAGATAATCCCCCACCTTAAATTCCTCCATATACCTGTCTAGCAGTCTCTTAAATTTCTCTAGTGTATCTGCCTCCACCACTGACTCAGGCAGCGCATTTCATACACCAACCACTATCTGAGTAAAAAACCTTCCTCTAATATCCCCCTTGTACTTCCTACCCCTTACCTTAAAGCCACGTCCTCTTGTACTGAGCAGTGGTGCCCTGGGGAAGAGGTGCTGGCTGTCCACTCTATCTATTCATCTTAATGTCTTGTATACCTCTATCATGTCTCCTCTCATCCTCCTTCTCTCCAAAGAGTAAATCCCTAGCTCCCTTAATCTCTGATCATAATGCATACTTTCTAAACCAGGCAGCATCCTGGTAAGCCTCCTCTGTACCCTTTCCAATGCTTCCACATCCTTCCTATGGTGAGGCGACCAGAACTGGACACAGTACTCCAAGTGTGGCCTAACCAGAGTTTTATAGAGCTGCATCATTACATCACGACTCTTAAACTCTATCCCCTGACTTATGAAAGCTAACATCCCATAAGCTTTCTTAACTACTCTATCTACCTGCGAGGCAACTTTCAGGGATCTATGGACATGTACCCCCAGATCCCTCTGCTCCTCCACACTACCAAGTATCCTGCCATTTACTTTGTACTCTGCCTTGGAGTTTGTCCTTCCAAAGTGTACCACTTCACACTTCTCTGGGTTGAACTCCATCTGTCACTTCTCAGCCCACTTCTGCATCCTATCAATGTCCCTCTGCAATCTTCGACAATCCTCTACACTATCCACAACACCACCAGCCTTTGTGTCGTCAGCAAACTTGCCAACCCACCCTTCAACCCCAGCATCCAGGTCGCTAATAAAAATCACAAAAAGTAGAGGTCCCAGAACAGATCCTTGTGGGACACCACTAGTCACAATCCTCCAATCTGAATGTACTCCTTCCACCATGACCCTCTGCCTTCTGCAGGCAAGCCAATTCTGAATCCACCTGGTCAAATTTCCCTTGATCCCATGTCTTCTGACTTTCTGAATAAACCTACCGTGTGGAACCTTGTCAAATGCCTTACTAAAATCCATGTAGATCACATCCACTGCACTACCCTCATCTATATGCCTGGTCACCTCCTCAAAGAACTCTATCAGGCTTGTTAGACATGTTCTGCCCTTCACAAAGCCATTCTGACTATCCCTGATCAGACCATGATTCTCTAAATGCCCATAGATCCTATCTCTAAGAATCTTTTCCAAGACCATAATCCAAAATAAACAGACGTAAAAGGATTCAGTAATTACCTTTACAAGTTGAAGACCTGTAATCAGGAGGAAAGTAGCTCAGAAGAACTGTCGTAGGAAGTGTCATCATTAGAGCAGAGACAATAAGTGGACAGACTGGGAGAACTCACCAGAGTCAACACTCTATACAAGAAGAGGGGAGGTATTGTCAAAAATGCAGCGTGATGCTGTGAACTTGTAATGGATATTGGTCACTAATCTGTCCCCTGAGATGGAGATAAGCTGGAGAGAGGGCAGGGAAGGGGAAAGAGGAGTCAGAGATGGGAATACAGTATAAACATGGTCAAAATTGGCAATAAAGTTGATGGAACGAGCAGTTCACATATGCAGGAAGCAGCACCAATATTGTCATCAATGTATTGGGGAAAGAGATGATGGGAGAAGCCCGAGTGGAACTGATATAAGGATTGTTCCATGTAATCTACCAGTAGATAAGCAGCAGTGTGCAATATGTTTGTTACTTGTCAGTCTGCTTGCTTTCCTCTGTATTTTAAAGTTGTTTGGTTTACTGAATTACAGTGTGGAGTTATGCTTGCACAGTGGTCCGAGCTATGTAATGCTGGGATATAGTTTAGAGACATGTGGTTAATTGCAATGTAACCCCAGTGTTCTGTTGGATAGTACAATGAAGTTATGTATTATTGGAGAAAGGAAATGAATGATATTGGAGCATGGCTTAACTCCTCAATAGTTGGTGGTGGTTTATTGGGCACTGAATTTGGAATTCCTTTTGATCAGTAAGTCAGAACTTTGTATTTTATTGGTCAGTGAGTTGGATTACATCTGCTGTTAGTCTCTGTGTTGTTGGATCTCACCGTGGAGTTGCTTTTGCTTTTGGACACTTACTTGATGTTGAGCATGTGACTTGACGTGATGTGTACTGCATGTATTACCAGAAAATACGTTTGTATATTGAATCTGTGTATCTTATTAGAAAGTAGTCTGGGGAATTGAGCTGTGTATGTTATTAGAGTTGATTGGAGTTATTTGTGAACAGTCAATAGGACTTGTGTATGTTATTGGAGGATAATTTGTTCTTGTGTCTGCATGTGTGTTGCGATGGGTGATACTTATGTCTGTTATTCGGAAGTACATTCATCTCTGTGCTATTGTAGAGTAAGTGGGATATTATACAAAAAATGGTCCATGTACTCTTTGATAAGAGACATACAGCAGAATAAACACTTCAGGTCAATAACCTGTTATCAGAACTTTGTGGGTCTAGAAATTCATGCATTTGTGACCCTATGATCCAAATGTCTGTGTCTGTGCTCATTGGGGTAAAGACCCTTTAGTGTTTTTGAAATCAGAGGAATTCTCTCATAAATCCTACTTGCCTGCTGAAAGGGCTTTATAACGTAAATTTTGGAGTCATTTGCTATGACACAAGACTATAGGACTTAGGTTCAGAATTAGGCTACTCAGCCCATTGATTCTCCTGTACCATTCAATTTGACTCACTTAGTTTCCCTCCCAACCCCATTCTCCTGCCTTCTCCCCATAATATTTAACACTGATTAATCAAGAAACTACCAACCTCCATTTTAAATATATCCAATGACTTGGCTTCGACAGCTGTCTGTAGCAACATATTCCACAGATTCACCACCGTCTGGCTAAAGAAATTCCTCCTCATCTGTGTTCTAAAAAGATATCCTTGTATTTCGAGGCTGTGTTCTCTGGTTTTAGACCCTCTCACTACTGGAAACATACTCTCCAAGGTCCACTCCATCTCAGCCTTTCAATAGTTGGGTGGTTTCAATGAGATTACCCCTCATTCTTCTAAACTTCAATGGCCCAAAGCCATCATATGTTCTTCATACATTAACCCTTTCATTCCTGGGATCATTCTCCACTGAATCATATTCCTGTGATAAACCTCCACTTGACCCTCTCCAATGATAAGGCATCCTTTCTTAGATATGGGGCTCAAATTGCTCACAATTCTTTAAATGTGGGGTAGCCAATGCCTGATAAAGCCTCACCATTCCATTTCCAGAATCAGAAGACATCTTGTACCACAGTCATTAAGTGCTTGGTCCTGGTTATCTCTATCTCAAACTGAAATGGACAAGGGCTATACCTTAACATGTCAAGAATAAATTTTGAGACTTGTATATTGGAATGGTCATTACTGAACATTGGTGCTGTCTAACCAAGCCCAACATAGTATGGTGAAGTGGTAATGTTCTGTGAAGCATATAGGAATACGAATGCCCAGATCCCATCATTGACTTTCTTCTCCTTCTCCTTCTCCTCTTCCTCTTCTTTCCTGTTCTTATTTCAAGAAGATTGTCAATGAAAAATTATATGTGATAGAATCTTTGGCCAATACTACAGAGCACAACTGGAGCCTCCAGGCAACAGAACTGAACACTGAGAACTCAAATTTCAATCACCACAAGGTTCCCTGTCATTGTAACTGTATGCTTTATTACTTCCAGAAGCAGGAGCAAGGGAGGAGCAAAATATAGAGGGATAATTCGCCCTTCTTGGCCAGTGACTGAAACAGAATGGGCACTGTGTCCTCCCTAGAGTTTTAAGGATGTACAAGTTTGTACTTACTAGTGGTCACACTATCGGCATCAAAAAAGGAGAATCTTTCTGGATCTTTATAGAATTTGTGGCTAACCCATGGAACCCTGAGTGTCATATAGATGATTTCTATCTCTCCGTGAACCTTTGGGAAATTTTCAGTCTGTCCAAATCCATGACCCTCTCATACCTAAGGGAGATTATGTCTTTTCTCTTGAATAAAGAACAATCTAGACAACATGCACAGAGGTGTAAACTGCAGGTTGCAGCCTCTACCTGGAATAGTCCTGATAAGATATGGCCTTAACTGTTACATAGAGTGCAATTAAGTTGTGGTAGAAGACTGGAGCACTGCCTGTAGAAGTGCTGGCAATAGAGCTGTGATTCCCTTCATGCACTTGAAGGATAGATCTTCACTCTCTTTACTTTGTAAAGAATACTTTCCTTTCAGTCTCTCTCCCCTTGTTTTACTTGTATTGTAGGACAGAACTAAATCTCCCATTGTGACATTAGAGGCCTTTACCTCCCAAAGCCCAGAGCAGTTCTAGGGTTCTATAACTCTAATTCTGAGGGTCACCACCGAACTCAAATGCAGGAATCACAGAGACTTTGGCAACTAAAACAAAACTAAAGATTTATTACAGAAATTAATCAGATAAACTAACAAGAGCTCAGGAAAACTGTACAGAATCTTGATGAACAGAAGTTACTGAGGATACACAGAAGAACTCGGTCTGAGTTTCACCCAACAAGGAACCACAATGAGAGAGGTTTGCATGCCACCCTGGAGCACGTAGGTATTCCAGACATTGAAAATAACATGCTAAGTAAATTATCCAAAATTGAAGAAAAGTGATAAATACAAAGAGCTTAAAAATCGCCATGATCCTGAATGAGGCACCTGCAAAACAAAGTGAAAAACCAGAGCTGGTGCAAAGTCAAACAATTAGACATATTTAACAAATTTCATGACATACGCCGGTAATATTAAAACTGATTCTAATTCTGATAAAAAGCAAACAATCCAAGGAAAAAGCATACGCACGAGGTGACACTGAGAAAATACAGTCCACATTCAGACAAAAAAATCTCTTTTTAAAAAGCAACCAAGCTTTCTCTGTTCCATTTCTCATTTTCATTGATTCCTTTAATACCTAGAAACCTATGGATCATTTTTCAATGAAAGAGTTCACACATCTCTCAGTGATAAAGACTTCCAATAATTCACCACCCCTGAAGTGATTGTTTATTTTAATTTTGGGCTAAATGGCATTAAGTAGATGAACCACTTTCCCTGTCATAGACTCAAGAGATTCAGCAGATCCTGGAAATCTTGAGCAACACACATAAAATTCTGGAGCAACTCTGCAAATCAAACCACATCTATGGAGGAGAATAAACAACCAAAGTTTCAGGCTGAGAGCCATCATCAGGATAATCAAGTCATGATAAAGGGTCTCAGCCAAAATGTAGAAAACTATGGGTATGTGCTGGAAGATAGGCTTAATTGTTTGGTTGATCTTGGTCAGTGTGGATATGGTCTGCCAAGTAGCCTGTTTCCATGCTGTATGACTCTATGGCTCTTCCGATCATAGCTGGTTTCATCATCAGCTCCTTGATGTACTGACCTAGAAATCCATCAAGCGCACATTCCAGGAACTTATGCTTAACACGGTTAAATTCCTGTGTGTGGTCAATACTGTTGAATGCATTGATTTCTCCAGCCCAATGACATGAACAGAAATTTAACCACTCCCCTCTGTATCACTGCCATCTTTTTGTTTTCTCTATTCTGGTAGCCCTCCAACCCTTCCACTCCCTTGCTGCCCTCATTTCTTGCCCATCACCTTACCTGGTTCCCTATCACCTTCCCTTTCTCCCATGGTCCATTCTCCTCTCATCAAATTCCTTCTTCTTCAGCCCTTTACCACTTCTATTGCCTCCCAACTTCTCTACTACCTCCCACCACACCCACCTTCCCAAAAGCTGGTCTCACTTATCACCTGCCAGACTGTACTCCTTACCCCTCCCCTAGGTTCTTATTGTGGCAATTGCCTCCTTCCTTTCCAGTCCTGGAGAAGAGTCTCGGCCCAAACTATCAACTTTATTTCCCGTCGGACCTTTTGAGTTTCTTCAACATTTTGTGTGCATTGCTCAAGATTTCCAACTTCTGCAGAATTTCATGTGTCTGCTGACTGCATATGCAGAAAGTGATTTCACAAAAAGCATCATTACTTTGTGGGACAATGATTGGCATCAGATTTGACTTCTGACACTTTGGGTATGAGAGTTCAGCAAATATCTAGAGGCACAAGTAAGGTCTTCATTGTGTTCAAGGAAATCTAAGAGCTGCCGATCATAATATTCAATGAATTCTGCACCGCAATTTGTTCACTGGCACTTGGAAAATTCTGCACCACATGAATGAATATCATTGATCACTTGATTGCTTGTCCTTTCAACTATATTTTGAGTTGATTGGATTGCTGGGCACTCATTGATATTGTTTTCACTATTAGTCATTACCTTGATGTTGAAAATGTTACTGGATAATAGGTTTGTCTTACTTTATATTAGAAAGTAACTGGCACATATGTATTAATAGAGAATGGGTTATAGTTTTATGTTCAGAGAGTAAGCATTTTCAAGTTCCTGGGTTTTGAGATCTCTGAGGATCTAACCTGGCCCCAAGAAATTGATGCAGCTATAAAGAAGGCAAGACAGTAGCTATGTTCATTAGGAGTTAGAGGAGATTTGGTTTGTCACCTAAAACACGCGAAAATTTCTGCCAGTGCAATGCGGAGAGCATTCTGACAGTCTGTATCACTGTCTGGTATGGGGCAGCTCTGCTCAGGATCAAATGAAACTACAGAAAGTTGTAAAATCAATCAGTTCGATCTTGCGTAATAGCCTTCGTAGTATCCACGACATCTTCATGGAGCAGTGCCTCAGAAAGGCAGCACCCATTGTTACCATCAGGACATGACCTCTTCTCATTATTACCATCAAGCAGGAGGTACATAAGCTCAAAGGCACAAATTCAGTGATTTAGGAACAGCTTCTTCCCCTCTACCATCCAATTCCTAAATGGACATTGAACGCATGAACGCTACCTCACTTTTTTATTATGTCTGGTTTTGCAGTATTTAAAATTTAACTATGTAATATACATATACATGTTAGTGTAATAGATTTACTTAATTTTTTCTATATTATTATGTATTGCTTTGTACTGCTGCCTTTAAGTTAACACATTTCATGACGTATGCTGCTGATACTACACCTGATTCTGATGTACTGCTGGTTGGCAGGTTTGATATCCTTGTCTAATTGATCTGATATTCGTGTTCTGTTAGGTTATTGGACATTGACACTGGAGTTGGGTGCAGTACTCTTCAATCTAATAACATAAATAATTCCAATTTAGTGCAATAAAGTAGACAACTCCATGCGTCCATGTATATCCCTAATTTTCTCACTTGGATATCGCTGGTGTATTACTCTGCACCGAGCAAATTCTCACCCTTGGCGATTTCAACCACAGCTCAGTTCCTTCTCTCACCTGAGTTTACTAACCTCCTGTGCTTCATACTCTTGTGCAAGAGGATGGGCTTGCTTGTTTTAATATATGTTAGAACCAGATGTGTATGGTTAGATTACTTTTGTAAAGGAATGGATCACCGGGGGAAATGTTCCACCTACTTAAACAAACATGCCTCAGAGCAGATATAAAAAAGACTAAAACTTCTTCCACCATCCATATTGGGTGTACTCTTAAATCTATTAACTTACTGAAAACCCCTTAATAATACTCATTATCACTGATCGAAAACTAAACATCTTAAAATTTATCTGTTTCATTTGAATGAAAACAAAACAGATATTACAATTGAAGAAGATATGATAAAAGATGTAAAAGACATTTAAGACAGAAAAATGAAGATAATTTTTAAACAGTTCAGAATTTGTGAAGATAAAAGACAGGATTAGGAAGGGTATTAACAGGGATATATTAAAAGGTGTCAGAGGAGAGATAGTCAAGACAACATTGCATATAAATAAAAAGTAATTCAGAATAATATTAGAGGTTTGGTGGGTAGCAAATATTATATTCATATTTGAAAAGGAAAATAGATCATGCCCCAGAAATTATAGTCTAATTAGTTTAAAATTAGTAGCAGGAAATAATAAATCTTTACTGAATGATGCAACAGAAATCATCTGGACACAAAATATAATTAGGAATAGACAGCACTGATTCAAAAGGGAGGTTATGCTTTACCAATCTTATTGAATTATTTGAATATAATAGAAAGAGTAGACAAGGATAATGTGTGAGTTGAAATATATCAGAATTTGTCTTCGGATTTTCAAAACCTAATGAGCATTAAAAACAAACAGAAGCAAGAGAAAGCATACAATCACACAAATTTGCTTTGTAATTTATTATTAATGATTCTGATTCCTAATTTCCTTGAATCCCTTATTTGCAAAGGAGAACAAACAAGAGTCTTCTGAGTTGAATCACCAAGGCCAGAGCACATGAAGTCAGGATACGTATTGTAAGATGCATACAGAACTGAAAATAGAGTGTAAGAGTTAAGGACACCTTGTTAGAGTGGTGAAAGGCTAGAAGTGGTGTCCAGTGTATTGGTGTCAGGATCACTGAAGTACATAGCACATGTAAATGTTTGTCTCAGGAATCTGATGTGCAGTTTCAAAATTGTTAGTTTATAGAATGAGAAAGCACAACAAAATCTGTGACATATAGAAAGTACATCTAAGATGCAAATAGATTCCAATATAGACAAAGGCACATTAAACAGGTGATGGCACAATGGATGAAGAAGGCTATCATTGTGGTTGCACGGTTGTAAAATTTTGTGGCCTCTTTTAATTAACAACAAAGTAGGTTTATTTCTACCTTCTGCATGAGTGGTCCGTAAGATTATAAGACCATAAGACTCACTTGGAGTATTGTGAGCAGTTGTGGGTCTCTTAATTAAGGAAGGGTGTGCTGACATTGGAGAGGGTCAAGAGGAGGTTTACAAGAATGTTTCCAGCGATGAAAGGGTTATCATATGAGCAGTGACTGAAGGCTTCATACCTGTACTTGGTAGAATTTAGAAGAATGAGGGGGATCACACTGAAGCCTATCAGATGTTGAAAGGTCTAGATTGAGTGGATGTGAAGAGGATGTTTCCTTTAGTGGGGAGTCAAGAACCAGAGAGCACAGACTTAAAATAGAGGGATGTTCACTTAGAACAGACATGAGAAGGAACTTATTTAGCCAGAAATTTGTGGAATTCATTGCAGCAGACAGCTGTGAAGGCCAGGTCACTGGGTGCATTTAAGGCAGAGGTTGATAGTTTATTTATTCATCAGGGCATGAAAGGTTATGGGGAGAAGACAGAAGAATAGATCAGCTGTGACGAAATGGCGGAGCAAACTTGATGGACTGAATGGCCTAATGCTGCTCCTCGGTCCTATGGTCTTATGGTCTTACCATAAAACACACAGTAGGAGTAGAATTATGCTACTTGGCCCGTCAAGTTTGCTCCACCATTCCGTCATGGCTGATTTATTATCCCATTCAACCCCATTCAACAGCCTTCTCTCTGTAACGTTTGCCTCCCTGACTAATCGATAACCTATCAACCTCTGCTTTTAATATATTCAGTGACCTGGCCTTTATAGCCATACATGGCAATAAAATCCAGGGACGTACCCCCCTCTGGCTAAAGAAATTCCACATCACCTACGTTCTAAACCGCTTACTCAATGTCAGCAAGACCAAGGAGCTGATTATTGACCTCAGGAGAGAGAAAGCAGAGGTCCATGAGCCAGTCCCTATTGGGGGATCGGAGGTCAAGAGGGTCAGTAGCTTTAAATTCCGTGGAGTTATCATTTCGGAGGATGTGTCCTGAGCCCAGCATGTAAATGCAATTATAAAGAAAGTATGACAGTGCCTCCACTAGGAGTTAGTGGAGATTCGGTATAATATCTAAAACCTTGACTAACTTCTATAGATGTGTGGTGGAGAGTATATTGACTGGCTGTATCACAGCCTAGCATGGAAACACCATACCCATGAACGGAAAATCCCACAAAAAAATAGTAGATACAGCCCAGTCCATCATGGATAAAATTCCCCTCACCTTTGAGCATATCTACACAGAGCATTCTTGTAGGCATACAGCATCCATCAACAGGGATCCCTATCACTCAAGTCATTCTTCTCACTACTTCCATCAGGAAGAATGTACAGGAGCTTCAGGACTCACACTACCAGGTTCAGGAACAGTTATTAGGCTCAATCAGGCTCCTGACTCAAAGGGGATAACTTCACTTGTTCCATCACTAAACTGTTCCCACAACCTATGGACTCACTTTCAAGGACTCTTCATCTCATGTTCTTGATACTTACTGCTTGCTTGCTTGCTTATTTACTTATTTGTTTGTTTGCTTATTTGTTTATTTATCTTCATTTTGTATTTGCACAGTTTTGCAATGTGGTTGTCTAACCTATTGATGTGGTCTTTCATTGAATCTATTATGGTTATGGATTTATTGAGTATGCCCGCAAGAAAATGAATCTCAGTGTTGTATATAGTGACATATTTGTACTTTGATAATATATCTACTTTGAACTTTGAAGAGGATGTCCCCGTGTTCTGAGCCTGTGCCCTCCAGTCCTAGATGCACAGTTGACAGGAAACATCTTCTCCACACTCACTCTATCTAGGCCTTTCAATATTAAATAGGTTTCAATAAAATCTCCCCTCATTCGTCTGAACTCCAGTGAGTACAGGCCAGAGCCATTAAACACTCCTCATATGTTAACTCTTTCATTCCTGGAAGCATTCTCTTGAACCTCTTCTGGAGACTCTCCAACACCAGAAACACCGTTTCTTAGATAAGTAATCCACAACTGCTCATAATACTCCAAGTGTGGTCTGACCAATGCCTTTTAAAGCCTCAGCATTACATCCTTGTTTTAAAATGCTAGTTCCATCAAACTGAATCCTAACATTGCATTGCCTTCCTTACCACCATCTCAATCTGCAAGTTAACCTTTAGGGAATCGTGCATGAGGACTCCCAAGTCACTTTGCACCCCCAATTTTTGAATTTCCTCCCCGGTTAGAAAATAGTCTATGCCTTATTCCTTTACCAAAGTGCACTTCCCGACATTATATTCCATCTGCCACTTCATTGCCCATTCTCCCAATCTGTTCAAGTCCTTCTGCAGACTCCCTGCTTCCTCAATGCTGCCTATCCCTCCACCTATCTTTGTATCTTCTGCAAACATTGCCACAAAGCCATCAAATTGTTGACGTATAATGTGAAAAGAAGTGGTCTCAATAGTGTCTCCAGTGGAACACCGCTTGTCCCTGGTAGCTAACCAGAATAGGCCCACTTTATTCCCACTCTTTGTCTCCTGCCAGTCAGCCAATCTTCGAGACATGCTGGTATCTCTCCTGTAGTACCATGAATCTTATCTTGTTCGGCTGTCTCACATGTAGCACCTTGTCAAAGGCCTTCTCAAAATCCAAGTAAGCAACATCCACTGAGTCTCTCTTGCTTATCCTGTCTGTTATTTCTTCAAAGAATTCCAACAGATTTGTCAGGTAAAATTTCCCCTTAAGGAAACCATGCTGACTTTGGCCTGTTTTATCATGCACCTCCAAGTACCCAGAAACTCATCCTTAATAATAAACTGCAACACTTTCCCAACCATTGATGTCAGGAAGACTGACCTATAGTTTCCTTTCTTATTCGTTCCTCCCTTCTTAAAGTGTGGAGTGATATTTGTATGAGGGG
The DNA here is from genome assembly GCF_030028105.1 of Mobula birostris. NCBI lineage: Eukaryota > Metazoa > Chordata > Chondrichthyes > Myliobatiformes > Myliobatidae > Mobula > Mobula birostris. Next base: position 33,371,841 of record NC_092387.1, read on the forward strand.
TGATTGATAAGTTCATGGCCTGAGGTAGAAGGAGTCAATTTTAGAAAACCTGGCACATTAACTTTTCAACATAGTCCCCTCCTACATTGATACACTTAGTCCAGTGGTCGTGGAGCATACGGATCCCTTCTTTGTAGAAGTCGGCCTCTTGGACTTCCAGAAAGTGGTCCACAGCAGGGGTGATTGATAAATTCGTGGCCTAAGGTAGAAGGAGATGAGTTATTAACTTCAAACTTTCTGCATAATCACTCAAAGAGTTGAACTGCATGTGTATGTAACGAGAGCTGTATTTGTCAAGTAGGGTGCCGTGCACAATCCTGATTTGATGGAGACGGACGTGAGAGCACGGAGGAACATCTGGTGAAACTTCTGAAATGCCTGCTTTGCTGCTGCTGCTACTGTGCGATCCAGAATCTCAGGAGGAGAAGGCCCTGAGTCCTCAGCTTTGCTTCTTGCTCGGCGGCCGAGGCAGGGTCAAAGTGCTCGGCAGAGGATGGTGCTCGGAGAGGCTGTGTTGGAGGGGCTGGTCAGAGGCTTGAAGTTTTTGGACGGACTCAGAGTCGGCTGCAGTCGAGTGCTTCCAATGGTGCTGCATTGGCAAGTTGGCGGCGCTTGGAAGTTCATGGTGAGGAGAGTTCTTCCCTTCTGCCGCCGCCTGTATGAGATGATGAGTCTATCGGGACTTTGAGACTTTTTTTACTGTGTCTATGGTCTGATCTTTATCAAATTATGGTATTGCTTTGCACTGTTGTAACTATATGTTACAATTATGTGGTTTTGTCAGTTTTAGTCTTGGTTTTCCTGTGTTTTCTTGTGATATCATTCTGGAGGAATGTTGTATCATTTTTTAACGCAGGCGTTTCTAAATGGCAATAAACGAAGACTGAGTATCCTCATAATCTAATCTAATCTATCCTGTGCCTTCCAAATTGCCCCAGAGGCTCCAGGCATTGCTGTTCTACCATCATCCCTGCTAGTGTCCTCTTCCAATCAACTTTGTCTAACTCCACTCTCATGCCTCTATGATTCCTTTTACTCCACTGTAACACTGAAACTTCTAACTTTATATTCTCCCTTTCAAACTGCAGCATGAATTCTATCATATTATGATCACTGTCTCTTAAGAGTTCCTTTACCTAAACTCCCTAATCAAATCTAGTTCCTGACACAATACCCAATCCGGAATTGTCTTTCCCTGATTGGGTACAACCACAGGCTTCTCTAAAAAGCCTTCTCAAAGGCATTCTACAAACTCCCACTCTTGGAATCTAGCACCAACTTGATATTCCCAATCTACCTGCATATTGAAATCCCCCATAACTATTGTGATATTGCCACCATTATATGCCTATCCTATTTCCCACTGTAATCTATATCTCACATTCTGTCTACTCTCTGGCTGCTTCTCTATAACTCTCATTAGGGTCTTTATACCCTTGCAACCTCTGAACTCTACTCACAAGGATTCTACATCTTCCGACCCTATATCTTGCTTTTCTGAGGATTTGTTGTCACTTTTAGCAAAAGAGCCACTCCACACCTTCTGCCTATCTGCTTGTCCTTTCAATACAATTATTGTTTAATTTTTGGATGTTCAGCTCCCAACTATGATCTTCTTTCAGCCATGACTCAGTGATGCCCACAATGTCGTACCTGCCAATCTCTAGCTGCTCTACAAGATCATCTTCTTTATTCTGTATACTGTGTGCATTCAAATATAACACCTTCAGTCCTGTATTTATCCCCCTTTTTGATTTTGCTCCTATGTTACATTTCAACTCATCCCATGGACTGCAATTTTGCTCTGTCATCTGCCTGCCCTTCCTCCCAGTTACACTACACACTGCATCTGCTTGCATACCAACTGCCCCATCCTTAGTCCTATCATTCTGCTTTCCATTATCCTGCCAAATTAGTATAAAACTCTCCCCAATATCTCTAATAAACCTGCCTGCAAGTGTTTTGCTCCTCCTCAGTTTCAGGCATAACCTGCACTTTTTGTAAATGTTGTACCTCCCCCAGAAGAGATCACAATGATCCAGAAATCTGAAACCATGCTGTCTGCACCATTTCCTCAGCCACTCATTCTTCCGTACCATCATCCTTTTGTCTTCCTGCCCTGACAGGGAGTAATCCAGACATTACTTAGATTGGAGGTCCTGTGTTTTGGCCTCTTCCCTAACTTCCGATATTTACTGTGCAGGTCCACTTCCCCCTTTCTACCCACGTCATTGGTGTCAATGTGCACCATGACCTCGGGCTGTTCGCCCTCCCCCATGACCATCCTCTGCAGCCACTGAGACATCCTGGACCCTAGCACCTGGGAGGCGACACACTATACTGGCTTCTCTTTTGCGGTTACAAAATCTGCTGTCCGTCCCCCAACTATCGCGTCTCCTATCACTATCGCTCTGCTTGACTTTAAACTTCCCTGCTGAGTGTCATACTTGGCCACAGTGCCTCTGATCTGGGTGCTGCTCCTGTGCCCTGATAGGACATCCTCCCCAGAAGTATCCAAAGGGGTATACTTGTTGCTTTGGGAATGGCCACAGGGTATCCTCTACTGACTGCTTCCAGCCCTTCCTTATCTTAGTGGTCACCCATCAGCTATCAGAAGCCTGCACTCTGGGTATAACCACCTCAGTAAAGTCTCATCTGTGAGGTTTTCAGCCTCCCAGATGGTCCTGAGCACATCCAGCTCCAGCTCCAGTTCCTTAACCTGGTCAGTCAGAAGCTGCAGTCGGATGCACTTCTTGCTGATGTGTTTATCAAGGATGACTGACTGTTAAGTACTCTGAAATCCCATATGGGGGGGGGGAGAAGATGGCGACGCGACACAGCGCGCGCGGCCGCCCCAAAATGATATCGTATTTGTTAAATAGGTACCTGCACAATCCTGATTTGATGGAGACAGACGTGAAAAGTACGGAGGAACATCTGGAGAAACTTCTGAAGTGCCTGCTTCGCTGCCGTTGCTACTGTGCGATCGAGAATCTCTGGAGGGGAAGGCCCCAAATTCTCGACTTTGCCTAGTGCCTGTTGCCGGGGCCAGGGTCGAAGTGCTCGACAGAGATGGTGCTCGGTGTTGGAGGGCTGGTCGCAGGCTCGAAGTTTTCAGACAGACTCAAGAGTCAGCTGTGGTCGGGTGCTTCCAAGGTGCTGCATCCGCAAGTTTGCAGCGCTGGAGGTTCATGGCAGGAAGAGAGTTTCTCTTCGTTCTATTGTCTGCATAAGATGATGGGACTTTCGAGAGACTTTGAAACTTTTTTTTACTGTGCCCATGGTCTGTTCTTTTTCAAATTACGGTATTGTTTCGCACTGTTGTAACTATATGTCATAATTATGTGTTTTTTGTCAGTTTTTTTAGTCTTGGTTTGTCTTGTGTTTCTGTGATATCATTCTGGAGGAACATTGTATCATCTCTTAATGCATGCATTACCAAATGACAATAAAAGAGGACTGCATGTCCTCATAATCTAATAATCTAATCTAATCTCACAGGAGGAGCTAACTCTCTGAACTCCCTGAACTAACATCCCGCTTACACTTATTATACCTCTAACTTCTCAAGCTTAGTTTCTAGACTGAGCCTGTTTTCACTGAAGCCTGTTGAGCCAAAGCCTGACCACTCTAACTCTGGCCGACTCCAACAAAGAGTACTTCACTTACACCTCTTTTTTTTTTTAGTTGGCCCCTGCTGAGTGCAGAAGAGATTGTTATGATTGTAACAAGTCAAAAAGTTCTAAAGGACCCTACACTCTTTTTAAACCTTGCACAGACTCACCTATGAATGACCTTTCACTATGATTACAGCCCGCCGAAAAAATGCTTAGAGCACTTTGGGAGAGGTGCGTGGTGTATGCCATATGATGCCACTGCACGTATCCAGTCTCTTCCATGCCTTAGTATCTTAAGCACTCAAAGGATCACTGTGGACTTTGTGAAACACACTGTAAGTCCATAACTCTGCACTGCAATTGTTTTTATTGACATTATCTAGTGTAGGAAGAATAAGTGTATTTAATACCTGAGTAATAAGAATACAAATGAAGCAGAGTGAGAAAGGAATCTGTAGCTATAGAAATAATGAGAAGTAACATTTTGGGTTAGTTAGGCCATTAAAACAAAACAAATCAAGCACAGAAATTCATTTGTAGTGGAGCAGAATTGAAAATAGAGCTAGCACATAGGTAGAATAATGTAACCAATCATTGACTGTCTGTTTAAGTATGGACGTAGATACAAAACTTTCATAGGGACAGTAACAGAAGTAGTGGAGATACATATCAGGAAAGGCCAAACAGCTTGGGCTTGCTTTTCTAAAAAAAAGCCAAAAATTATCTCAAGAAAATCTTCACCTATGTGAAATTATATTATAAGATAGGGACATTTAAAAAGTCTCTTAAACAGGGACATGGAAGAAAGAAAAGTGGTGAGTTATAGGCATTCTGGGAGGGAAGAGTCAGATGGATTGTGGAGTAGGATAAAAGGTCAGCACAATATTATGGGCCAAAGATACAGTGCTATACAGCTCTGGGTCCTATGTTCTATATTGGATAAAATGTAGGGAATATCCTATTGTTTTTACAGGACACCCAAAACTCAAACCATGAAGGACAGTTACCAGTAGGCCCAATTGATAATGAAGTAAATTCTATTCCCGTAATAAACGGAATGCAAAAGGAGCTACTTTTTAAGATTATGAACCTGGCCTCTACACTTGAATATTTCTGTCCTCTTTAAGTCATGTTTAATCCGATCACACAGAAATATCATATTGATAAGGTTAAAGGGAATCCATGAGAACATATAAGGAATAGAAAAATACGTTGCTTGCATTAGATGACAATGATGGTGCCCAGCTATATTACAATTGCCACCATAGCCTTGCTGGCCTGAGCTCCAAATCCTACATCACTCTTTATAATTCCATTGGACAGTATATTGGAGTTGTATTTGTTTTGGACAAGAGGTTAGAGCTGTTTGTTTCTTTAGAGAATAGACAGTAGTTAAGTGTTTTATTGCTTTTCCTGGATTGGCAGTTTTTAAGAATCTGCAGAGGTAATAAAGGGAGGCACCCATGATGGGTAATGTGTTTGTAAACACTAAGAGAGCATTCACATCAACAAAGTGCTTTTGTGATACTTTTATGGAGTTAAATTTGGGTTCTGAATCAGCCTACCTTTTCCATACATACTTTCTCGTAAGATTTTTTAAATTAATGGCTAAAAATAATGAATTTAACATTTGTCACGTTGTGGCACATTAAGGGTTAATACTTGCAGCCTACAGTGGCTCACTGATACCGTGCTTAAAACAGGGGAGAGTTGATAAGAGTAATGATTTCTCAGCTCTATTTTTGTGGACCATCAAGCATTTGTATTTTTATATTTTATTTACTGTGTGGCTTATACTCTAAAATAATTAGTCACATTGGACCATTAAACCTCTGGTAGGAACCCTGTAAAATTAATCTGCTTCCCTCTGTAATTCTAAATATTTGCAGCATGTACTGTTCGGGTCACTGCTTCAATCCTGCATCATGCAATGAGGATCCCATAATGATTTATTACTAGCCCTTCTACACATATTATTACAAAATGAGTTTATTAGTTTTAAATCTAGTAGTAATGCGTTACTGTTTTAAAACCTTCATGCAATTTTCAGTCAATCAGGCAGGGGTGACATATGCTGGTATCAAACTCTGCAATGAAGGTTTTATTGTGCAGCTTCTAGGTGGCTTTGAAACACCTCAATGTTTTCACTAACTGAGCATTTTTTTCTGTCTTCCTCCTAATGTTTCTGTTGTTTACAAGGCACTGACTGGGCAGTGTGTTGCGGGTGGTGGAGGCTTGGGGAAGGGGTGGAGGGCTGTCTTTGGATCCATGAATTTGGGTATTATTACCATTGTGTTTTTCATATACGGGGACAATCATGATCCTGCTTAACCCTGTGCCTGTTCCTGGGGGTAGGGGATCTCTTAATTTTTGATTGTTTCCCTCCTTAACCCGGGACTCTTGAGATCAATTGCAGTATCACAGAACAGAGAACATAGAAGAGTACAGCACAGGAACAGACCCTTTGGCCCATCGTGTTGTGCTGAACCAGCTAAAAACTAAATCAAAAACACCCAAACACTAATCCCCCCGACCTACACCATGTCCATATTCCCCCCGCCACCATCTTCCTCACATCCATGTGCCTATCTAAACGTCTCTTAAAAGCCTGCAGTGTACTTGTCTCTATCAGCATACCAGGCAGCACATTCCAGGTATGCCCCCACTCTCTGAGTAAGGTATTTGCCCCTCACATCTCTTTTGAACGTACTCCCTCTCACCTTCAATGCAAGCTCTCTGGGATCAGACACTTCTGCCCTGTGAAACAGATACTCCCTGTCTATTCTGTCTGTGCCTCTCATAATCTTATAAACCTCTGTCAGATCCCCCCCTCAGGCTCTGCTGCATCAGAGAAAAGTTTATCAAAGTTCAGAGTAAATTTTATTATCTAAATGCATATATGTCACTATCTGCAACCCTGAGATTCATTTCCCTGTGGGCATACTCAGCATACCTATAGAATAGTAACTATAACAGGATCAACGAAAGATCAACCAGGGTGCAGAAGACAACAAACTGTGCAAACGCAAATATAAGTAAATAATAAGAATATGATAAAATGACATAAAGTCCTTAAAGTGAGATCATTGATTGTGGGAACATCTCAGTTTAAGTGTAGTTATTCCCTTTGTTCAAGAGCCTGATGGTTGTGGGGTACTAACTGTTCTTCAACCTGGTGCTGTGAGTTCTGAGGCTCTTGTAACTTCTACCTGATGGCAGGAGCAGGGAAAGGCCATGGCATTCAGCACAGGCCAGGAATCAGGCCCCCTTGTATTGAGGTAGTCAATGCTGACTAAAACATAGAGAAAATAACAGCTATTTCCATGGTCTACTAATACTGAAAAAATGAGTAGCATCAGGAGAAATAGCATTAACTTCTTTATCCTGAGATTCTCAGCTTACCTCAGCACCACTTTCTGAAGGCAACAGGAGATCGACAACACACTTTGTTCATACTCAGAGAACAAAATCAAACTTCTGAACATTCCTTTGTACTTTATAATCTTCCTGCTGCCAAAAACCTTTAACTTACTGACAATCCAAGTCTACCAATAGAGCAAGTCCGCATGTTGAACACCTTCCGAGAATTATGAGGCAGGATAGGGAGGGTCCTTGGGCTTTACTGAATTTCTAAATTATGGTCCCACAGTCAAATTGTCCTTCAGCACACTGTACCATGACCACTCAGCATCTCTCTGTATGCACCAAAGAAACGCATCTCCTCTGACTTTACTAATCAAGAACCTATTGCATTAGATTCTCAGCCTAGCTTCTATACTCACCTCTCTGCAGCGTAAATCAAATGTACCACGGACTGACTCAGAAGTGGAAGCATTACAAACTGGCCTCAGCCAGCAGCCACATCTTTGTGTCAGTGTGCCTAAATCTGCCTTAGTGGCTGTGAACACATACAAACCAGTCAGCATATTTGCTCAACCCAAAATATCTGCAGCACAAACTCAACAGGCAGAACAACATCTGTGGGAGGAACAGTTTTTGGTCCTGGATCCAGTCCTACAGATCACATCTGCATCCAGTCTTGATGCAGGGGCCTGACAATTCCTTTCCTTTCACAGATGCTACTCGATCAGTTGAGCTCCTCCAGCAGATTACTGCTCGAGATCCCAGTATTGTGTCTGCAGCATTCTTTCCAGTATTTGTGCTGTGCCTGTTTAACTTATCTGGTTGTGTTGTTCCATTATCTGTGCTTCTGTCAGATGCAGGTACCTGGGTCTCCTCTGCTCATGTCTACAACTGTATTCATCTCTGAATGTTCTCTACTGTCTGTATTGGTGTCCTTCCTTGAGTCTGTATTCTGACTGGATGTGTAGGTGTAACACTGCACTTATAAGACCATAAGGCATCGGAGCAGAATTAGGGGTTCAGCCTTTGACACTGCTCTGCCATTCCATCATGGCTGATTTATTATCCCTCTCAACCATTTTTCCATCTTTGACTCCTTTACTAATCAAGAACCTACAAACATCCGCTTTAAATGAACCCAATGAGGCTGAGCCCTCTAGTTTTAATCTGGATGTTTTCCTGCGTATGTGGATGGATCTGGGAGGGTGAACATTCACCTGACTGTGGTAAAGTCCTCAGATTTCTTCAGCCAGCCACCTTGCCCATGAACATTGTTACTCAGATAAGTTCCAGCCGAAAAGCCGGTGCTTGAAACCAGCAGTGAAAGGGAAAGATCACGAGGAAGGTCAGCTCTGTCAACACAAAAGCAGACACAGGTTCTGCAGCCACACTCGCCTTTCCTCTTGCTTGAATGACCTTTAAAGAATTTGAAAACAAAACCTCTATCCCTTATTATGGTTTGAGATCAGAATCTTCAGTCTGTTAATGAACTAATTATAAACTAGATCGTTGCAAAGGGAAATTTCTAGTAATCCTTAATTTGGGGTGGTCATTAGCATTATCGTTATTGTGATTCTGTGACCAATATACCTTCATCACCACAGTAAGTAAAGTCAAAGTCAGCCCATCAGGCCGGTGCTTATGCTGGTTCCTGTGGCGTGAAGTGACTGGGAGTACAAGACTCCCCCCCGGATAGGACGCCAGTCTATCGTGATGTTAACCTCCAGCATTTGCCGGTACTCATTTTCAGCCGTGGTTAAGTGCCTTGCTCAAGGACACAACACATTGCCTTGGCGAGACTCGAACCCAGGACCTTCAGATCGTGAGCCCAATGTCCTTACCACTTCGCCACGCACCACACACAGTAAGTAAAACCTCCCCAGAAATGCCAGCTCAGGACAAGGAGGGGTTTGAGCAAAATATAATACATATTGCAGTTTGCAGATTTGACACAAACCTCCCTCCATAATCAACACACACACACACACACACACACACACACACACACAGAGTCTAGAAAGAATGATTACTCACAACTGCGGTTAATAAAATTCCTTGTTTAAAAACTGAGATTCTCTGTGTCATTTTACAGAGTATCTGCAGATTTATCTTAACACACATTGCAGCATGAGATAAGATCTTCTACCTGGTGACAGTACATGATATCATGTGATGGAAGAATTTAGAAGTCTCCCTGGGGAGGATCATGCTCGATACCAGGTGATGTCTCCCATAATCACAGTTACTGCTCTATTCCCATATTTTGCATTCACAAAGAAAGAAGCCATTTTATTCCATTGAATCCATCTACTGACAGACCAGTCCCAATCCCCACTAACTTGCACAGTATTCTGTTCTCATGGATGGCAGGATGGAGATGTGTCTCTACTAAGGGAGATGTAAGGAGCTCCTTCCCTCCACTAGCCTGAAGGTCACCCTTGGGCAAGGTGTAGCACCTGCTTAGCCCCCCAGTCAGGGTCACGTGAAGCCATGGGAGCAGATGGTAGATGGTCATATGAGCAGCAGGTGTATACCCCGGGTTACGTGACCTCTGACGCCAGGCAGACAATCTCTGAAGATCACAGCCGCAGTCACCTGTCTTGTAAAGACACTGCCTAGAAGAAGGCAACGGCAAACTACTTCTGTAGAAAAATTTACCAAGAGAAGTTATGGTCATGGAAAGACCATGATCACCCATGCTATATGACACAGTGCATAATGAACAACTCTATTCTCCCACATTTCCATAAACCCCACTCCCACATCACCACCACCTTCCAGATTCTACAACTCATTAATGCACTAGCATCAATTTATGGGGGCCAAATAACCAACAACTGTTAGTCTGTAAGCTTGGCCTGCACTTGGTGTACTCCATCTCCTCCTGTAACCCTGGGAGTACTGCTTAAAGGTTCAGATGAATGGGACTCGATGTGAATAAAGGTAGAGGAGGATTGACCCAAAAGCAGAGGAGCTGAGATGGTTTATTAAATTATATTTTACTAATAAACTGTAAGATAACAAGCCACAAGGGGCCACAAAACAAGAGCGAACAGATACTTAACACAACAAGGCAACTAAAGGCCAGGAGCAACTGGTTGAGCTTGGCTGGTTTGATGAGTAAACAAAGATTGTGGATGAGAGATTGGTTTAAATAGGCTGCAGGCGATAAGTTGGAAATGAGTGGCAGGTGACTGCTGTTAGCTGGGTGGAGTCAGGGAGGTGCCTGCCTGTCCATCCATGCTCCAACAAAAAAAAAACTAACATTGAGTCTGCGAGTCCCTAACTACAGGGCATCTTCAAAAAGCCTGTTAAAAGTAGTGATGCTGCTGGTAATCTTCAGGAGTCTAGTCCTCAATCAGTAGTGGGCAGTTTCTCTTCACTTGCAACATACCTCAGAGTTACTCTTACGCACATATTCTAAAACAAATTGATACCAATGAAAATTTATAGTCTACAATATAACTGTGGACCGTACCTGGACTTTGCCAAAATGAAAAACATTTATATTCTCAAAGTAAGCCAATATGTCCTGACTGCAGCCTAAAACATATTGAATAAGAAGCTTCTTATTCTCATACAGGGTGAGTTTTGTCATATGTCTTTTGTACCTCTGTTACAGAATTCAATAAGTGTATGGGTGTCTGTGTGTACACACATACAGAATGACACATGCATACATAACTGCACATCACATTGGTTTATAAATGACAATGCAGGAACTGGGTGGCACAGGGACACAATAGTTAGTGCAGATACCTCACAGTTCTAGAGACCTGGGTTTACTTCTGACCTAGGTTGCTGTCTGTGTGGTGTGTACCTGCACCGCTTGTAATTATGTAAGTTTCTAGTACATGATCCAGTTTCATTCCACATCCTAAAGATGGGCTGGTAGGTTAACTACTTTAAGTTAATCCTTAATAAAAATACACGGCAAAAGAATGAAAGGGCAGTGGATAAGCAAGTGAGAGAAAGTAAGGGGCAAGGCTATTGTGAAAAAAAATTTGGAAAGAAGGAATTGGGGCTGAATGGTCTCCCTTGTATGTCACTTGGTACAGAATGTACAGAATGCCTATGTGTTCCTTCTTCCTTTCAATGAAGACTCCAATCCTCATTGCCGTCATCCCCTCCAGTTTTCTTTCAACTGATGGTAATTTGGGAAAATATTACTGAGGAAAAGTCATTCATGATCTTCTTGATTCTCTGAGGAGAGCAAGTTCAACAGGTAATTAAGAAGGAAAGGAGAATGCTGACCTTTCTTTCAAGAACAATTTTCTTTAAGAGTTGATAAGTCTTTTATCAATTCTACAGTGTAGATGAGACTGCTTTGGGGTATAGGGTACAGTATACACCCTCACCTAAGGAAAGGGAGTGCACTAGATGGATTCCTGTAATAGTATGTTTGTTGTATAAGAGAGATTAGCAGACTGGGTGCATACCTTCTAGAGTTCAGATGAATGAGAGATAATTTCACTGAAATGTACAGAAATCCTCTGGGATTTGATAGGGTAGATGCAGCACTGACGTTTCCCCTGTCCTCAAAGTCTAGAAACATGGGTTAAAGCCTTAAAATAAGGGGTCAGGGTGGAGATGAGAAGGATACATTTAGTAGTACATTTAGTCAGTCTTTTGGAAGAGCTTGGTCACTGGGTACATTCATGGCAGAGAGCAATGACATTTTAAATATGAAGAGAATCAAGGGAAATGGGACTCCATCAGAAAAGTGGTGCTGAAGCAAAAACTCTGCCCAATCCACTCGAATGTTGAAGTAAAAGTGAGGAGTTGAGTGGCTGACTCCTGCTTCCATTTCCTATGTTATATTTAACAAAAAAAATAGAACTTGCAAAACATAGATTATAAAACACAATAGCAGAGTTCAGGCCCTTTGGCCCACGGTATTGTGCTGACTTTATAACCTGCCCTAAGATCACTTTAATTGTACATAGGTCAACATTTTTCTATCATCCATGTGTCCTAGAGCTTCTTAGATGTCCTTAAGGTAGGTGCCTCTATCACCACCTCTGGCAGGGGGTTCTACATACCCACTACTCTGTATGGGGTGTATGGGGTGTCAGGGAGGGGTAGCACCTCTGGTGGGGGAACATGTCGCATCCTTTTCAAGGCGGTTAGTCCACCTTTGGTCCCCACCTGGAACTCAGCTCTCACCTGTCCCCGTAGCTGTTTGCATGCAACAGCGGCCACACCCTGGGCAACGGCTTCGACAAGCCGGCTAAACCAGGTGAGGGTAGCCAACGGGTCTCAAACCCTCAGTGAGATAGGGAGTTGTCTATCCCAGCGTGTGAAGACAGACTCCGGCGGATTGAGTGGACGAGACAAATGGAAGGTCCAACGATCAAGAAGGTGGTCTCTGCAAGCGTCGTGGAACGTGTAGAGCAGGACAAGGCACAGAAGACGTCCTGGTCATCCACTGCGCCTAGTCCCATCTCTAGCCGTCTCGACTCTTGTCTTGTCACTGGATCCAGATGGGAATTGGGAAGAGAGAGTGAGGCTGACGCTGCGCAACTTTCTCTCACTTAAATCCAAATCAAGCGCTGGTCTCGACACCATCAATTGGTGTTGAGGTCCTCATCAACATCAACGATGGATGAATACGAACTCTGTAATGAGAGAAAATTTTTAAAGCTTTCTGGTGCTGGTAAAACTGAATTGGGGCAGAATTCAATGCAGGGAGTTTATTTCCATGCTGTGGAGATTTCAGGTGTGGAGCTGAATACCGGAGTATATGTTTGCCTCTGAGGATGAACAACTGAATTCAGTGGCTCAACATCCACATCTGAATCAATGAAGCTGAGAGGGGTTGAATCTGCTCTTTCGGTGGTGAGATCATCATTCCTCAGGGAGACTGGCTGCCTTTCAGGTTGCCTTCTGTTGTCAAGATCATCCACCAAGGAATACAGTCTCCACTCAATCTAATCAGGTTTGAAACACGTTCCTCAAACACTTTTCTCCTTTGATGGAGTATCTCTGTAATCACTGAAACAGCTACTGCAGAGATACTCCACCATTGAGATTCCAGTTCATTGTCACAACTGACCACTGAGACTTCCCAATACCTCGATGCTGAGGCACCGCTTTACTGAAAAAAACTACCACTGACAACCTACCTATGAGATACCAAAGAACTGAGACCTCAGCACTGCCTTGCAGCTCTGAACCACCAACAGTGAGACCCCAGCACTGATTCCCCCACCCAATATCGACCCCTAGCACTGAGAATCCTCAGCACAGAGATCCCTATCACTAAGAAGCCCAGCATTGAGATCCTCGTCTGTGAAACCCACGGTACCGACTCTCCCCACCCCAGCACTGAGAACCGCCAGCACAGAGATTGGCAACATTGAGAACCCTGCATAGACAACCCCCAGCACTGACATCCCCAGCACGGACCAACCCCAGCACTGACAACCCCAGCACTGACATCCCCAGCACTGACATCCCCAGCACGGACCAACCCCAGCATGGACCAACCCCAGCACTGACATCCCCAGCACAGACCAACCCCAGCACTGACATCCCCAGCACTGACATCCCCAGCACAGACCAACCCCAGCACTGACATCCCCAGCATGGACCAACCCCAGCACTGACATCCCCAGCACAGACCAACCCCAGCACTGACATCCCCAGCACTGACATCCCCAGCACGGACCAACCCCAGCATGGACCAACCCCAGCACTGACATCCCCAGCACTGACATCCCCAGCACGGACCAACCCCAGCATGGACCAACCCCAGCACTGACATCCCCAGCACCGACATCCGCAGCTCGGACATCCCCAGCTCGGACATCCCCAGCACGGATCAACACCAGCACTGATCAACCCCAGCACGGCCCAACCCCAGCGCTGATATCCCTCAGCACTGACATCCCCAGCACAGACCAACCCCAGCACTGACATCCCCAGCAGACATCCCCAGCACGGCCCAACCTCAGCACTGACATCCCCAGCACAGACCAACCCCAGCACTGACAACCCCAGCACGGACCAACCCCAGCACTGACTTCTCCAGCACAGACCAACCCCAGCACTGACATCCCCAGCACAGCCCAACCCCAGCACTGACAACCTCAGCACGGACCAACCCCAGCACTGACATCCCCAGCAGACATCCCCAGCACGGCCCAACCTCAGCACTGACATCCCCAGCACAGATCAACCCCAGCACTGACATCCCCAGCAGACATCCCCAGCACGGATCAACCCCAGCACTGACATCCCCGGCAGGGACCAACCCCAGCACTGTCCAACCCCAGCACGGACCAACCCCAGCACTGACATCCCCAACACGGACATCCCCAGCATGGACCAGCCCCAGAACTGACTTCCCCAGCACAGACCAACCCCAGCACTGACATCCCCAGCACAGACCAACCCCAGCACAGACCAACCTCAGCACTGACATCCCCAGCACAGACCAACCCCAGCACTGACATCCCCAGCACAGACCAACCCCAGCACGGAGACCTCTAACATTGTTCCCCTTCAGCAGACACCTTCAGCACCGAGACCCCCAGCACTGAGACCCCATCACAGGGAACCTCTGAAAAGACTCCACTATCAGTGAGACCCCCAGCATTGATTCCCGCTGAAGTACTGAGACACCAGCGCTGATTTCCCCCCAAGTACTGAAACACTAGGCCCGAGACCGCAAGAATTGACCCCTAGCAGAACCCCCAGCACTGAACCCTCAGCACTGAGACCCCCAGGGGATTGAACCCCAGCACAGAGATCTGTGTTGCTGAGAACCACCGGCGCAGAGATCAGTACCACTCCGCCCACCCAGCACTGTGACCTCCTTCACAGACAACAACACCCCCCACCTCGGCACTGACATCCCCAGAATGGACAACCCCAGCACTGAGACCTCTAGCACTGTGCACCTTCAGCAGGCACCCTCAGCACTGTGACCCCCTGCACAGACAACACCCCCACCTCGGCACTGACATCCCCAGAATGGACCAACCCCAGCACTAAGCACCTTCAGCAGGCACCTTCAGCACTGAGAACCCCAGGCTGAGGCCACAGACACTGAGAACCTCAATGCTGTGACCCCTATCGCTGAGATCCCTAGCGATGACCACCAGCAATAAGACTCCAAGCACTGAGAACCCCAGTACAGACAGCCCCATCACTGAGATTTAGTACAGAGATGCCCACCCCATCACTGAGTCGCCCCACACTGAACCACCAGCACTGATTCCTCCCAATTACGGTGACCCCTCAGCAGAGAAGTCCTTCACTGAGACACCCTCAGCAGTGTTTGCTCTCACAGATCCCTTTCACTGAGGCGCCCAGTAAATTAGTCATGCCCACTGGCAGCTATCGACTTACAGCTCATCTGATCCCTCCCCCTGCCCGGCGGTCAGAATGCCCTCGCCTCCTCCCACTAATTTCCACAAGCAAAGTGACCCACGACTGAGAAACCCCATGGCCGAACACTCTTCTTTCTCTGAGAAGGTCTTGCACTGAACCTTGGCCACTCAGCCTCACCTCCAATGGAACTGCATCATCAGCAGTCAGACTCCTCACTTTACTCCTGGGCATAGGGATTCTCCACGTATCCCCTACCCCTCTAAAGCCGACCTTTGCCGAGAAACCCACGCCTAGGATAACCTTCAACTTATTGGCAATGCCACTGTAATCTGATGAATATAATATTGCCCTCCAAGGTACCTTCACTTAAATTTGACTGTAGCAAAGCAACTGCTTATTAAATATAGAAAGAAATCGCTTAGCCATCAATTCTGAAAAGATTGCATTTCTCTGCCCATGCAATTCATTTTCAAGAAAAGAATGGTCCCTGCTTTCATGGGGCAGTTGAGTGCCAAACATGAGTTGTATTGTTTCAAGAATAAAATTCAGGATAAAATATTGTATTATGTGACCACCTGAATTTAAAATGCCTTCTTAATTTTCACCCACACTTCTGCTCTTTGAGTCTGGTATTGTGTTTGTTTTCCCCTCCATAAGCTGGATACAAAGCAATCTAACAGTGAGAAATAAGGCCTCCTGGAAAGTCAAATATTAGTGGTCAGCCTTCAAAAAACCTTCCATTCTTCTCGGTTTTCTACCGTTGAGTAGTTACATGTAAGGTTTGACACAAAGCCTGATCAACTTCCAAGGCCCTTGCTTGTCAGCTGGGGAATATATAAAGATAAATGATATTATGTTAAATTCCACTTAATGACAAATTTTTAATTTTCTGAACATGGTCATTTTCTGGCTAGTGAATCAAGTGTAAGGAGCTAATTACATGAGGATCTGAGCAAAAATAACTCCTAATTTTCAAGGATAATGGGAGAGAAATGTTCTAGATTAATGGGACTATTTATCTTTTTTAAATTTCTATCTTTCTCTGTGATAGCAGTGCTCCCCAAGGAAAATATTCATAAAATGAAATTGAAGTCGTAACTTAATAGGTTATTAAAATTTTTGAGTGCATATCACTTCTCTTTCGCAGTGCTGTAAATTTAAATTGAAGTTTGTAACATTCAGAGTCACCAGCGGAGTTTTTATGATAGCAGGATAGAGAGAGAACATGCATCTTTGTCAAGAGGTATTTGCTATTCTAATTTTATGGCAGAGCAGATTATCAAAAAAAGGAATGTCACAGTGCAAGCGGCTGACAACACTCAGCCTTCAGCCATGTGTTTCCATTACGACCAGGAGACGTTTGGGGTTTGTATGGCCTATTATTTTCCATTTCACTCTTTTATCTTGATTTAAAGTGAGGCCTGTCGAATATTCTTTCCTTGTCATTTCACTCTCAAATCCATCTACTGCATTGTCTCAGCGGGGGTCTGAGACGCACTGGGCCGATGCAGCAGTGCCAAGGTGGAATCGGGAGAAGTCGTTCTGGCATGTTAGACCTTGGTGCTGAGAGAATTCTACTGTGGCATGTCTGTGGGCAACGGCATGACACAGGGGACGGGAGGGGGCAGAGGGCAAAAGAAAGGTCATTACTTTGAAGGCCGCTAAATTGTTGGGAAGATTATTTATGGGCTATATTTATGAATAACTTCTAAAATAAACCAACAATAGCCTAAGTTATTAATATTACTGTGCACTTCAGAATATATTTTGAATTCAATTGGAACATGATTTGTTGCTTTAAAACCACCCAACAAATACTATCATCCCTCACACCCTATTAAACTGTTTATTTTCCTTATTATTCTTAAATCCTGCTTCACTCTACATACCCTCTAGATTTTTTTATATTGTAACCCCTATTTAACCCTTTTATATCCTCATTAACATATAAAATGTTTAGGAAATCATCTTCCATGTTGTATTTTATTATGTCCCCACAATATTTCTTTTCTGAATAGCTGCATTAAATTATCCTTAAAAAAATTAAACCTTTCTGAAATTGTGATTGAATCAGAATTTATGCAAACAATGAAACCAATCGATTCCCCAAAAATTCTATCACACAATTTCTCCTCTCCTTTCTGGAAGATCTGATCTTGCTGGGGCTTGGGTTCCAAGGTTAGGTTAATCGGAGTACGTGAATTTAGGAGAACAAATGCAAAGAAGCTATTGCACTCTGGCAAGCATCACAACTGGGGCTGCTTTTGATATCACTCTCTCTTGGACTTGATTGCCTGAGCTGAGGGATTATCACATTTGGTGCAGATCCTGTGCTAACTTTTCCCTCTTTAACTCAGTGACAATGAAGTTATGATGTAGCCCATCTCTAGCTGCTGGTACTTCAGACTGCTGGTCCCCTCTGTCTATGCAGTTATTTCACTCAAAATTTGAAATGAATCTAAGCAATATTAAGAGGAGAGGAAAGGTTTTACAGATGCTGGAATATGGGACAAAAAGCAAACTACTGGAGGAACTTGCTGGGTTCCTCCAGCATTTTGTGTGTTGCTGGAAGAACTCAATGGGTCAAGTCGCATCTGTGGAGGTAAAGCTGACATTTAGAATCAAGCCGCTGTATCAGGAATGAGTGTATAGACAGAAGATAAACAACAATAATCCAAATAATTAACAGAAAAAATAAAAACATCCAAACTGGAGACACAAGATGAAGGGTCTCAACCTGAAACATCAACTGACCATCTCCCCCTCACCGATGTTGGCTGACCAATTGAGTTGCTCCAGCAGTTTATTTTAGCATCTAAACTGGACCTTGTTCTGTGCCAAGAAACAAATATAAAAGGAATATGTGCATTCATAAATCCTTCTTTTACAACTTCAGCACATTCTGATACAAAGATGGGTGGCAGTGTATGTTGTGAGGAGGACGTGGAGAGGTTAGTGAATAGGTGAGGCATGTCAGATAAAGTGTAAGGTGGAAACATCTGACAGTATCTCCTTTGCTGGAAGAAATACGTGTACAGGGTACTTTGTAAATCAGCAAATATTTTGAACTTCATTCTAATCTTGTGGGTGCTTTTATGCAGAAATCAGGGAAAGTTAGCAAGCAGGTACATCTAGCAATTGGAAGGCAATTGTTTTGTCTATATTACAAAAAACATGAGTGGAAGTGTAGAGGTCATTTGTTTCAGTTGTATTGGGGTCTTGTCAGATTGCATATGTACAGGTCACATTGGAGATCTCCTTTGAACATTACAGGGCTGACAGAGTAGATACAAGGCTGATATTTCCCTTAGATGGTATGTATAAAGCCAGGGATCAAAGTCTCACCTGAAGAATTGGCCATTCAGGACAGAGATTAAAAGAAACTTCTTCTTGCAGTGGGTAGTGAATGTTTGGAATTCTTTATCCAAGATGGTTGTGCTGGTTCAGTCACTGAGTACGTATATTCAAGCAGAGGCCAATAAATGTTTATGTGTGAAGGGAATTAAGTGATATAAATCTGATGCTTTGATCTAATTACCTTTGAGGTTAAATATCAGTCATGTTTTGACTGAACAGCAGCACAGGCTTGAGGGGTTGAATATCCTACTCCTGTTCTTGTCCCTTCGGTGTTTGAGTTCATAAGGTGCTACACAGCCAATCATCTACTTTTAAGGGAACATCTCTGTTTAGTTAGGAAAGGCAGCAGCCAATTTGTAGAAGGTAAACTGAGCATATTATTTATTAATATATTGATTTACACTGATCAGTGGTATCACTTGGGTTATTGATGACTGATCAGTCAGCCTGGCTCATTCAAGCAACAAGGCTAGTCAGCAGTGGCTGAGATTAATCTTATGCAGCTCCAGATAAGAAGGATTAATTTCTGCTGAGGTTGCTCCTGATTCACTGCTGGAACTCTAGTAGGCACAGAAGCAGAATTATATTAGAACCATGCCCAAGCTACCTCTTCTTAGCCTACTGACAAATATGTTAACTTTCCTTTAGGCTGTCTGCTGGACCTGTGTGATGTGCTTTATTTTGATTCCTTTCACATGCTGGTGAAGACCCAGATAAGGGAATCAAGTCAGCACACTACAGGTACAGTATGTCAGATTTAAGCAGGTTTTATTCTTACAAAACCTTCTGAGGATTTAGATACAGAAAGAGTGGAATCCCAAGTCCAGTCATTATCAAACAACACACATAAAAGTTGCTGGTGAACGCAGCAGGCCAGGCAGCATCTCTAGGAAGAGGTGCAGTCGACGTTTCAGGCCGAGACCCTTCGTCCTGCCAAAGGGTCTCGACCTGAAACGTCAACTGCACCTCTTCTTAGAGATGCTGCCTGGCCTGCTGCGTTCACCAGCAACTTTTATGTGTGTTGCTTGAATTTCCAGCATCTGCAGAATTCCTGTTGTTTCCAGTCATTATCACTCTTGTGGTGGGCTGAGGAGACTTGGTCACTGGTATTAACTGGTCACTAGGTAGACTTGGTCACTTGACTGCGGACACTAGGTTACTGGCAATTATATGGCAGAGATCAATTGAGTAATGGAGTTAAGGGATATTGAGTAGGTGCAGAGAAAGAGGTCTAAAATAAAATGTCAGTCATAATCCTATTGAATGGCAGAGCAGGCAAGCAGGGCTGAATGGCCTCATCTTTCTTCTTTTTTTTATGTTTCTGTATTCTCCATCTAGGATTGTCACCAATATACTTCAGCACTAAGGAATGGTTTGAATTAAACAACACAGAAACAGGCCTTTCAGCCCATCATGGCCATACCAACTGTCAAGTACCCATTTATGTTAATCAGCAGTTTATCCAACTATGCTTGGTTGCTATTACTGTTCCTTGTCCTACAGGTTCCATCATTTGTAGAAATATTGCTTCTTAACTATTATTTCCCCGTATTTGTGTTAAATCTAGTGGTTTCTCCTGACTAATCCAGGCTTCTGAGTAGTTCCAGGCCTCCAAGAGAAGTGTGAGAGGTTGAGTATGGTCAAGCTGTTACACTTTGGGTGAAGATTTAGAAACTGCTCATGTTGGAAGTCCAAAATAAATAGAGAAAATGCTGGAAATATTCGGTAGGGCAAACAACATCTGTGAAAAGAAAGTTAATAATTCTTTTAAAGGGTTTTGGAATTGAACCATTAGCTGTTACTCTTTCTGCAGAGTCACCCGGCATTTTCTGTTTTTATTGCTCACTGAGCCTGAACCTCTCTTCACTCATTCCACAGTGTGATCACAACGTGTTAGTCTCTTCTTGTATCATTTCTTTGGGCAACAGAGTGGCACTGTCTATAGAGCTGATGTCTCACAGTTCTACCCATGAACAGGGGGAAATAACAGTTAGTTTCAATCCTAACTACTAATGTTCTCTGACCTCACTGTGACCATGCATGCTTCCCTCAGCTGTTCCCATGTTTTCCCCACATCCCAAAGCTGAATAGATTGTCCCTGGCATGCTGGTAAATGGTAGAATCTGAGGGGAGTTGATGGAATAGGATTAGAGTATTGTGGGATCAGTATGAATGGGTGGCCGATATCAGTAGGAACTTGATGGGCTAAAGAGCTCGTTTCTGTGCTCTGTTAACCTATTTCTCTATGAAAATAGCATTTGGGAGGGATGTAAAATGGGCTGACATCACACTCTTACTCTATATTATTGCACATGTCAGGATTACCTCTCCATACAAAGGTGTGAATAGATAATTTTAAGGAGCTGGAAACCTGCTTGATATTTACCTTCCCAAACTAAAAGGTGTTATTAATTTGTCTTATCCTAAACAACTGCTAGGATCGTCATTACCTACCTAATGTTATCAGCTTAGTATTAGATTGGGAATTATTAAAAGTGTTGTACTTACCGAATGACCGATTCAGAGACATTTATAGGGTTAGTACAAAACTACATAATGTGCCTTTAATTAAAAGGTTTGAATCCTCGACTGAGGTGGGATTTACTATCTGTGTACTGCAGCCACACTCTGGAAACTACCTTGTACTATTTTAGTTCCGGTGTCCTCTGCTTGTGGTCAGTGTCCCTGGCTGATGACTGCCCCAATGAAAAGCATCTTCTCTATTTGTTCAAGGAAAGCTACAAGCATCTAAGGCCTTGGCAACAGAGCAGGGATGTATCATGAAGCTACGACTGTTTTCACAAAGAAGGTAGAAGAGATCCCCTATTCACACTTTGAAATACAAAAGGGAGAAGTCCCGTAAGTGATGAAGCTCTAAGGGAATGGTCCAAAACCAACAGTCCAAAGAGTTCATCTATTTAGGATAATAATTAAGAAATTCACCAAGAAGGAATTTGTTCCTCCTTTCTCCCTCCTCCTAATTTCTACTGTGGTAGGAGGACAACTGCAACTTCCAAAACAGACTACAATTTATTTTTCAGTCACAGAATGTATTGTGCATGCAGTAACCAAAGTGAGCAAATTGGCACAGGATATAACTCAACAATTTGATTGGAAGAACAGGCTGCTGAATACCTTGCTATTTCTGTGCATGAATGAAAATCACAAAAAAAAATGCAGATTCCAAAACTCTGAACTAAAGATATAAAATGCCAGGAGCAATGCGAAAAGTGCTGGAGGTCCTCATCAGGCCAGGCAGCATCTATAGAGGACAGTGGACATTTTCCAGTCAAGATTCTTCATCTGGACTTCCAGAAGCAGTCATCTTGTTAAAGAATTGAAAGATTATCTCTGTTTGTGTCCATATCTCTGCCTGCCTTTTAGATGTTTCCTGGTCCACTGTGTGTTTCTAGCATTTCCCATATATTGGAATTGGAATCGGTTTATTGTTGCATGTCCAGAGATAGAGCAAAAAGATTTTCTTGCAAACTTCATTCAGATCGAATCATTACACAGTGCATTTAGGCAGAATAAGGTAAAGCAATAACAGAATGTAGAATACAATGTAACAACTACAGAGAAAGTGCAGTGTAGGTAAAGATTGACTTGCAACATCATAACAAGGTAGAATATGAGGTCAATAGTCCATCTTATTGTACAAGAGAATCATTCAGTAGTCTCATAACAGTGGGGTAGAAGCTGTCCTTGAGCCTAGTGTTAAGTGCTTTCAGGCTTTTGAATCTACTTCCCTGTGGAAAAGGGGAAAAGGGAGAATGTCCACAGTGTGCGTGGGGTCTTTGATTATACCGGCTGCTTTTCTGAGGCAGCAAGAGTCCATGGAGTGGAAGCTGGTTTCTGTGATGTGCTGAACCACGTCCACAGCTTGCTGTAGTTTCTTGTGGTCACCTGTAAAGTAGCAGCCATACCAAGCTTATATGCATCCTGATAGGTGCTCCAGTAAAAATAGGTCAGGGCTGATGGAGGCATGCTGAGTTTCATTAGCCTCCTGAGGATGCAGAGGTGTCCGTGAGCTGTATCTGCTATTTGATTGACTGGAGTCTAGAACAGGGAACAAGAAGATGAGAAATTAAGCTAAGTTCACTCATAGAGTTCTCTCTTCTGATTATCATGCAAATGATTTTTTTTGTGACAATAAACAATGTGCTGGAGGAACTCTACAGGTCGAGCAGCGTTTGTGGGACACAATGAACAGTTGATGTTTTAGATCAAAACCCTGCATCAAGATCTGATGTCACATTGACAATTTATTCCCACTTTACAATACTGGTCAACCTGATGAGTTTCACCAGATGATTGCTTGTCACTTCCATTTCCAGCATCTGCAATCCCATGCATGTCTGATGTTTCTAGCATTCAAAGGCCTGTCTCCATGCATAGTTACATAGGCGTCACAAAAGATGAATAGCAGAGGATATAGGAGGCATCCCAGAACAATCATTTAGATGTGGTACAGAATCCCCACAAGAGAAGTTCCAGTACATTTTATTATCTTTCTTACAAAGTACCATGTGCGATCATTGTCTAATATTGTGGCTTAATGGATTACATTTTTGTCTTTGAGCCAGGTTTAATATTCGTACCCTTTTCTCATGATTTAATCTCCAAGCTCCAGTGCCAAGAGTTGTGTTGGCTTTGGATGGTATATGAGAAAGGAATACCCAGATATCCCTATTTGATAAAGGGTCTCAACCCGAAACATCAACTGTTTATTCTTCTCCATAGATGCTGCCTGACCTGTTGAGTTCCTCCAGCTCTTTGTGTGTTGTTCTGGATTTCCAGTATCTATAGAATCTCTTGTGTTTATTACTTCTCTACAACTCTAGTTTCTTGCCATTTAGAATCATCAAATTATAGGGATTTTTTGATTGAAGGAGACAATTTAGTTCATTATATTCATGCTCACCCAATTCCCCCTTGTCTGTAACCTTTTCATTTCCTGTGTAAGGAGCTCAACATAATGTGGCAGGGGTTTCTGCTGCCACCATTCAGACAATGAGTTTCCGACTCTGTCACTCTCTAAGTGAAAAAATTATTCCTCAGCATCCCTATATCTTAAAATTTATGCCCCATAGTATTTGACGTCTCTGCTGAGCTAAATGCTTTTGTCATTACTTTCTCATTCACCTTGCTCCAGCCCCTCTTAAATTTCTATGCTGATTTTATCTCCACACAGCTTCTTCTCTTCCAAGGAAAACAACCCAAGCCTAGTTAGTTGAAACCCCTACTGAGAATTTCCAGCATTATTTTTTTATTCCAGTCTAAGTAGTCGTGCGAACACTCGAGTCGAGTATGATGTTCCCTGAAGGAGTTGCCTATTGGTGGGTGTTCAGGTGGCTGTAGAGGCTGATCCGGGATCTACATATTCTCGTGCAGTGCGGGCGTGAGCAAGCGGTGGCTGTGGTTAGTGGTTGGGTCTTTTGGCTGTTCATTCTCTCCTTTTGTAGTGTGCACAGCCACTCCACACAACTGAACTTCTTCAGCCCTGGCAACAGCTTTGCATACAGTGCTCTTGTTGTAACCTAACTCTCGGCTGGCACTGTGGCACAGCCAAGGAGGTGCCTCCACACAAATCCCCTGCTCTGTATGGAGTTTGCACTTTCTCCCTGTGACCATGTGAATTTCTTCAGGGTGCTCAGCTTTCCTTCCACATCCCAATGACCTGTGGGTTAGAAGGTTAATTGGGTACTGTAAATTACCTCCAATTGTACAGATGAATGATTGAACCTGTGGGGGACCTAATGAGAATATGAGGAAAACAAATGGAATTAATGAAGGATAATATAACTGGGTGGTGAAAGTTGTCATGGATTCAATGGGCTGAAGGGCCTGACTCAGTGATGTATCTCTCCATGATTTTATGAATCTAATTTAATTGAGCTATTATAGCAGGTATTCTGCGCATTAAGCAGAATCAGTTATTTGAAATTCAAACATCTGGAGATTTTTGCTTTGCCTTCCTCAGACACAAAGTAGCTAATCTCACTGGTAATCACATCATAGTAAGCAGAACGTTTGGATAAAACATTGCCTAGTGTTGTTGACCTGTAGATACGAGGACATTCCCCGTTAGATCTCTAGTCTGTCCTGAGCGAATTGATGTCAACCACTATTGATGCTGCTGTCATCAGGCTCTGCGCCTTACAGCCAGGGCTGGGAAAAGAAGGACCAAGCAGGAATCTCCTCCACACTCAACTGACACTTTGCTGCAAAGTGCACGTCAATACAGATTGAATCAAAGATCGGATCAAGCATGAAAATGCTGCTTCCTGTGAATGAAATCCCTACTGATATTCTTTGTCTTGCCTCAACCAAAGGATCTTCACAAACTTTACTGGATTTCATAAATGGATCAGAGGCTTCATAGAGTCATAGAGCACTACAGCACAAAAACAGGCCCTGTTTTTGTCCATGCCAAACCATTATTATGCCTAGTCCCATCAATCTGCATCTGCACCATTGTCTTCCGTACCCCTTCTATCCATGCACTTATCCATAATTCTTCTAAATGTTGAAATATAACCTGTACCTGCCACTTCCATTGGCAGCTTGTTCCACACTTCCATCACCTTCTGAGCAAAGTTCCCCTCATGTTCCCCTTCACCATTTCACCTTTTATTCTTAACGTATAACATCTAGTTTTCATCTCACTCAACCTTAGCGGAAAAAGCCTGAATATACCCTCATAATTTTATACAGCTCTATCAAGTCTCCCCTCGTTTCCCTACACTTGAGGGAATAAAGTCCTCATCTATTCAACCCTCTCTTATAACTCAGGTCCTTACGTCCCAGCAACATCCTTGTAAGTTATCTCTGCACTCTTTTGTAACAAGGAAATGGGAAATATGGGAAAAATTAAAGAAGTACTGCCTCTGCAAGAATGAATGAGAGTGGTGAGTCCTGGTGTGTCACTAAGCCAGGGTTGGTGACCAATTCCCTGTGATTGTTTCCTTTGCAAAACTGCCCTGGCTTTTGTTCTTTGATTAAATCCAGTCATGGGATTCTTTAGCATAGATGTAGATAAAGAGGACGTCCTGAAGAAGGGCATCTGCCTGAAACATCGACTGTTGGTTCATTTCAGTGGATGCTGCCTGACCAGCTGAGTTCCTCTTACATTTTGTTTATATTGCTTTGTATTTCTAGTACAGAATTTTTCATGTTTATAAGGTGGATGATCACAGTCTATAAGTAGACGGCACAGGTTTAAGGTGAGAATGGAAAGATTTAAAGGGGACTTGAGGGGCAAGTTTTTCACACGGGGTGGGTTAAGTATTTGGAATGATCTGCCAGAGGATGTGGTAGAGGCAGCTAGAGGTTCAAGGATAGAAAATGTTGAGAGGGATAGATGCAAAGTGTAGACAAGTGTGCTGAGCTCAGTACGATGACTGGTTGGGCTAAAGGACCTGTTCTATACTTTATATCTCTATGACTTTATGCTTCTAGTAATGGAACAGAGTAGACATCAGCAGATAGCAAGAGACAGCTTTTCAATATCAGGCTGTTGGCAAAGATTGCCCTTCTCTACACCTTGTAACTTGCTTACCTTTTTGCCTGCTTAGTGTCTTGCAGTGAATATCTTAGCTTCCTCATAAACCATGTTCCACACACTCTTCTGGCTGTCCCCTTTTCCTTATCCCAGTGGATCTAAGTATGAACACCTCACTGCCTATTTCATTCTTGCCCTGGAACTTATTCCAACACAGAAAGAAATCACTCAGCTCATTAGGTTTGTGCTGGCTATCAATAAAGGAACCACATCAATCCCATTCTCCTTTCCTTATTTCACAGTAGCCAGCATATTCTGGTAAGGTAGCGGCGTGCTTGGACGCAGCAGCCTTACTAGGGCCAAACAAAGGTGTTTTTGTCTTTCAAAAAGGCCCTATTTTATGATTGCAACACACTGCTGGATGTTAAGAACTTCAGATACTGCAGGTCTAACCCATCAGTGTGCTGGAGGAGCAGGACTTGGTGCAGACCGTATTACTGCCTGCTACAGAGAGGCATCAGAGTTGGTGCACGAAGGCAGTGTGCAGTCTAACACCGAGTGATAGTCTTTGACTTTTTTCTTTTGTCCTATTGGGTATTGGTAATGTAAAATATTGCGAGTCTGGCTCACTGGTTTATTGGTGAGACTGATCATGGGGCAGTTGCATGGCCTGAATTCTAGCAAGGACCAGACCTCATGCCATTGACTTGCCTGTTGCAGCAGTCCAGGAGCGGAGACGCTGGAACTGATGTGGCGCAGCGTCCATGCTGAGTTGGGGGCTGGTCTCTCCCTTCAGTGCTGCTCTCCAGTGTTGGCTTGGTGGAAGACAAGGTGGGTTGCGTGTATGAGTGCGTATATATCCATTGGGCTGTGTGGACTGCTGAGAGCTGCTTGCTCTTGCCAATAACACCTATGCACCATCAATTTACAGAACATGTCACTCAGGGACTTTTTTTGTGTGACTGTATGGTTACTGCTGTCTTATATGTGCTATATGTGCCTTGTGCTGTGTATGACTGTTGGTACTGTGTTTTGCACCTTGGCCCTGAATGTACGCTGTTTCGTTTGACTGCATTCACGGGATGCCTGTATGATAGATAGATAATTAAACATGAACTTCAACTTAATATTCTCTCTGACATGCCCTTTGATTCATCTTTTCACTTATCACCACACTAACTTTCCAGCACTTGGGAGGAAACTGGAGTGCTTGGGGGAAAACCAAGCAGTGACAGGGCAGATGTGTAAACTCCATACAGGTGGCGCCTGAGGTCAGGATTGAACCTATGTCCCTGGAACTATGAGGCACTTTTAACTGTGACCTTATTGCTCCAGACTTCTGGTGATGTCTGTGTGGAGTACATGGAAACCTCCAGTGAATGAGTGGCTTCTCCTCTGATGCTCTGGTTTTCTACCATGTCCTAAAGGTAAAGTGATGCCTGGTAGCTCAATATTACCCCTAGTGGGCGGGTGAATTTGGAGGAGTTGAAGAGAATGTAGAGCTGATGTGAATGAGAATCTCTTCAAGATGAGAAGTTGGAAGATCATAGCCCTAAAGTCGATCGGAAGTCTGGAAGCCAAGGCCCAGTGGCCGAGGCCCTGGGACTGTGAGTCTGCAAGTCCACCGGGGAAGTTGGAAGCTGATGTTGGTGAGTCTGTAAGTCCAGTGATGACTGGCGGCCTAGCCTGCCCTGGAGTTGGAGGACTTTCCTTATGTGTGATTGGGTGCGTGGGTGGATGGGAGGGAGGCAATGGGCTTGTTTTGTTGCTGTTCTGCAGAACATTGTGGGCGTGCTATGTGGGCACTGGAACGTGTAACAATGCTAGCGGGCTGCTCCCGGCACATCTTTAGGTAGTGTTGGTTATTCACGCAGACAATGCATTTCACTGTATGTTTCAACGTACGGGTGATAAATAAATGAACCTGAATCTCAATCTGGGAAGAATAAAAGAAAACAGGATTAGCGAAGGATTCGTATAATTGGGTCGGTGATGGTTGGTCGGAACTTGATGGGCTGAAGGTTCTATTTCCACACAGTGTGACCATTCCCATTATGCTGCCCTATCTTTTTCAGTGCCTCCTATGATTTGTTGTTAAAGGTAAATTTCAGGTGTCAATTCACTGAGGTTTCCTTGCATTGCCCACTAATATGTCCAATCTTCCGATGTCCTGCACAGCCTCTTGTTTTGGTTTTTGAAATGATATAAGAGAATGGCATATTGTAAAAGCAAGAGTTCCCTAACCTGGCTTTACAATCCTCAATTCAGTGTCAGTGAGTGATTTGTCATACCTTTTCTCTTGGCTTTTGCTGTAGCACTGCACTGTGATATGGACCTTGTCCCTTCATTGTAGAAGGAAGCTGTAATGCACTCCAAGTCCCACATTCCATTGCCCAGTGAACCTCTACTTACCAAATCCCACTGCCGTGTTCACCCGTCCCTTTATCCTAACCACACTCATGAGGGTACTGAGCTGCAGCATCTCTTTAACCTCAACCGGGAACACATTTGGAGGCCCAGTGCATTCATCACTTCCACTGTTCATTGTCTTGCTGGTTATTAAAAGACTCACACTGCCTTGAAATCACGGTACAAAATGGTAGTTATATTGCACTGGTGGAAAGCCATTATCAGTAATCACTGCTTATAATGGTCGCTGAAATGATATAGTTCCACATTCAGATCAACCAAATCTTCAGCATTACTGGAAATGGAAATTAACAGCAAAGTGATTAATTTAAGTGAAGTGTATACGATATTAATAAAGTAATAATTGAATAGATTAACATCTTGCACAGGCTTGATGTCTGCCAGATGTGTTTCTCTCCTTTTTACCTTTGAGAAGCAATAAAAAGGTGTAATTCTTTCTGGGACGGAGTGAAAATTGCTGGTTTTACATTTTCTTGTATCATTTTTCTGTGCCCACAAGGAATTTGGATAACAAATGCAATATTCAGGCCCCGTCGTCTGATTTATATATATTTTTCCCACTTTCAATATGTATTGCCCTGCAGTTTAAAAGATAGCTCGCTTCAATGTGAGCCCTCTCAGTGGACCTGACAGCCTATCAACTGTTATACGTATAAACAGGTCAGATTGTCTGTGTATTCCAATATGTTATACTTTAAGGTTTTCAGCATGTGGAATCTCTAAGTAGAAATTGAAAAAAAAATCCTTTAGGGGATCTTTGCGAGACCATGCCATTGAATGATAAATCTGCTCACTGTACATTCAAAATAGGGGGAAAAATTATTAATTTCAAAACAACAGGACACTCCAGATATGACAATAGCACAAACCGTAACTAATATTATTAGCTGGGAGACCACAACTGACAATATTGTTTTATTGTCATTCAGAAGATTTTTTTTCCCAACGTATGCATGTGCTGGCTAGGCTTCAAAGATGCTACAAGCAGTGACAGGACCTCCCTCTCCCCAACCCCCTTCACTCCTGCGGAGGTGCCCAGCTTCTCCTGCTTTACAAGACAATAGGGCCAATCAGCTATTAGTAATTGGCCATTAATGAACTTCAAGTGATAGTCACGAGGGACTGTGCACAGAAGGTCTGGGCCACCACTGGGGTCTGTTCAGCTATTATTTCCTTTGTTGAGCTAGCAGCTGGAAAAAGGCCGTTCTGAGTTATGGCAAATGTAAAAATGGTCAACATTATGGATGTAATTAATTGGCCTGCTTGTGCCTCCACAGCTTCCCCAACCCCACCCCCAGCCTCCATTCACCCTCTGTGTTACTGGTCAACCTGTACCCTCCATGTGGGGAAAAATTAACGGCAAAGAATTAAAGCCTGGCACTAGGGATTAAACACCACCATTTAAATTAGTATTAAGGTATTACAAATAAGATTAGAGTATAAAAAGCAGAAGATTAGGGATCAGTTAAGCAATAATTAATGTGAAAGTGTATGCTCACCAAGGGAGTCAGATCCATTTTTTGCTTTGACATGATGTGAAGAGGAGTATTAAAGCAGACAATGCTTTAATGTATCCAATACCCTAATCACCCCTTCCCCTCCTATTTACCTGCTCATTACATGTGCTCATAGGAACTTACCTGGCTAGAGCTAAGAAAAACATTTAGTGGCATGGGGTGTGTGCTTTCCAGTCGGATGTGGCATTTTTAGAGGGATATTAAAACAAGTCTTCATTTGTTCTCTCAGTGGATGCAAACATTTCAATGTCTTTGTTTGAAGAAGAACGAGAGTGCTTGTCACCATATACTGGCCAACATCCATCCCTCGGGCAGCAGAACCAACAGAGATTACCTGGCCATTTTCACACTATGTTTTGTGTGATCTTGCTGTGCATGAAATACTTACAGTTTCTTTAAGCATTTCGATAGTAGGTCAAAAGTGCTTCAGTGTCTGCAAATCATTTTGGGTCTAATAATTATTGTATGACTTTTGCTTTTTCCAGAAGTTGTTTGGAAATTTTGGAAAGCTTAATGCCCGGTTCGTATGAAGCTCAGAAACATCAAGAGGACATGATAACTTTTTTTATTATAATGCATTCATTTTTCAAGATCAGGCCATCACCAGCAAAGACAGCATTTATATCGTAGTAGAAATAAATGTGCAGACTATTTTCTAAACAGGGAGAAAATCCAAAAATCTGAGATGCAAAGGAACTGCAGAACACCCTATAGGTGAGGAAGACAAATGCCATGTTAGTATTTATTTCAAGAGGTCTAGAATACAAGAACAGGGATATGATGCTGAGGCTTTAAAAGGCACTGGCGAGGCCTCACCTTGAGTATTGTGAACAGTTTTGGGCCCCTCATCTTAGAAAAGATGTGCCAGCATTGGAAAGGGTCCAGAGGAGGTTCTCAAGGATGATTCCAGGAATTAAAGGGTTATCATACGAGGAACATTTAATGGCTCTGGGTTTGTACTCACTGGAATTCAGAAGGATGAGGGGGGATCCCATTGAAACCTTTTGAATGTTGAAAGGCCTAGACAGAGTAGATGTGAAAAGGATGGTGGGGGAGTCTCGGACAAGAAGACACAGCCTCAGAATGAAGGGGCACCCTTTCAAAACAAGATGTGGAGGAATTTCTTTAGCCAAAGGGTGGTGAATTTGTGGAATATGTTGCCACATGTGGCAACCATAGGAAACATCTTTTTCAACCACTCTCCCACCATCAGGAACATCCTTTTCAAATCTACTCTGTCAAGGCCCTTCAACATTCAAAAGGTCGTTGGGTGTATTTAAGGCAGAGATTGATAGGTTCTTGATTGGTGATGGCATCAAAAGTTACGGGGAGAAGGCCGGGAACTGGGGTTGAGGAGGAGAGAAAAAAAGGATCAGTAATGATTGACTGGTGGGGCAGACTGGATGGGCCAGTTGGACTAAATCTGCTCCTATGTCTTATGGTCTTATCGTTTATCATTCATCCTTAACTTCTTCTTCAGAAGTCAGTTAGACAGTTTCAACTATTTCAGATCGGAATCAGGTAAGATCGGCAAAATTCTCTGAAGGACATTCATGAACTAGATGTTTTTTTTAATGACATTCTAGAAGCTTTCCTTATTAATACTAGCATTTCTAAGCCTAACTATCAACAGAACTGAAACTCCGCAGCT
Source organism: Mobula birostris (assembly GCF_030028105.1). Classification (NCBI taxonomy): domain Eukaryota; kingdom Metazoa; phylum Chordata; class Chondrichthyes; order Myliobatiformes; family Myliobatidae; genus Mobula; species Mobula birostris. The sequence continues at coordinate 33,403,617 of NC_092387.1, forward strand.
GGTTACAACTCAAGTTTCCTGTTTGTTATTCCAAGTGTCTAGATTACTAATCTGGTAATTTACCAGCCCTGCTTCTGCTGAACATATGATGTCACGAATGGCATCCTGCTTGACTTTGGACAACAACGTGAAAGAGTCAGCATGGAGATTATGGACCAGAGAGTTGGCTTCTGTGCTATATACTTCCATTGCATTAACATCACAACCCTTTATGTTCTTGAAATTTGTCAATGTCGTAGCCAGAGCAATATGGGAAAATGCGCTCCTGAGCTGCTTGCCAGGGAATCTGGAGATTCGTGAATCTGCATATGTGGACGATTAGTAAAGAAGAAGGTGTAAGTTAGTGAGATCTTACTTAGGAATGGGAGGAGCTAACAGGGGAGGACAATTAGAGAGACAGTGAGAGTTAGAAATCAGAAAACACTTTCTCACACAAGCAGAAGCATCAAATCAAAACCTCAAAAGATCTTTGAAGTTTGGGAGTTAATTGAAATTTTTAAGCCAAGCTCAATAGTTTTTAGTTTAGTCTGCAACTAATATATGGAGAGCAAGTGTTAACAAATAGCAATTCAACAATTTACCAGGTCATTGTTTGGGTAGTGCTGAACTGAGGGATAAAGATTTGCCAATACTAAATGTACTGCTCTTCTCTGACACAGTACATTGTACATCCACCTATGAGGAAAGAGTGGGTCTCTTTTAGAATGTCAGCAAAAGAACATTAGTACCGGCACTGAAGCATTCCTGAAATTCTGCATTCGGGGTACTGGCCCAGTTTATGTGTTCAAGTTTCGGGAATGGGAAGATTGACCACCGATAAAGTAGCTCAGAGAGAAGGGATAAACTGATCCACAGGCAGCATCTTTGGACATAGCTTCCATCTGTAGAGATGAAAGTCTTGTCTCATACACTGCACAACATTGATGGTATAGATTGGGCTGGGTCTGATCTGCTCTCTTTGTTCTGAGTGCACCCTCTCAGTAGTACCATTAATGGCCATTGGAAGCATCCCGCTCAATGACCGATAATGATTTCTCGCACAACAGGCTGCTTCTCACACAGCACTTTGGTGTTAATACTGAGGGCTTAACTCTGTGTCAAATGACTAATTATAAATAGTTAACAGAAACGAGAACTTCTTCAATAATTCATCTAATAGCAAAAGTTGCTGTCTATCAGAACTTAAAACTTCATTTCAGAGAAATTAAGTCAGTATCATTAAATCAGTGTTCCATCTCTGTTATCATTTGAAACACCTCTTATCAGAGTAATTTCCAACTTCTCTGAATGTCGCAAAGTGAATCTACCCCCTTCATCTTTCTCCACCTGACTGCAGCCTTTGACGCTATTGACTGTATCATTTTCCTCCAGTTTTTCTCCAAATGGATTGAACACCAGGAGGTTTGATACATCATGTCACAGCCAATACGTCGTCACTAATGGCTTTCTTTACATCCAGTGTATTTATCTCTGACACCCTCTAAGAATCCATCATGATCCCTCCTACTTTTCAGTGATGTACTGTTCGTCAGTAACATCAGTAAAAAAAACATAGCCCAAGAAGCAGGGGAATAGATTCAGGATGGAGATGAGGTGAAACTGTTTTTCCCAGAGAGTAGTCAATCTGTGGAGTTCTCTGCCCAGGGAATCAGTAGAGGCTACCTCATTAAATATATTTAAGTCACAGATAGATAGACTTTTGCATAGCGGGGGAATTAAGGGTTATGGGGAAAAGACAGGGAGGTAGAGATGAGTCCACAGCTAGATCAGATATGATCTTATTGAATGGTGGAGCAGCCTTAATGGGCCAGATGACCGATTCCTGCTTCTATTTCTTATGTTCCAATGCCTATATGAGTTCAAATAAGATCAATCTGCACTACATCAAATATTTAGATAATTTAGAGTGAGAAGAAGGGAGAAGAAGGGATCCCTTCACTCTCTCCAAAATCATCCAAAGTTTCGTTAAACGTCCAGTGATAGATGAATAGAGATTGCCTCAACTAAATACTGAAGAGATCAAGAGCATTTTTGCAAGCTTGCACTAACCCTCCACCGGAAGAGTATTCTTTATTAAGGAAAGCCTCTGCCTCATAAGACTACCTAAGAAACACTGGCACCACACTCGATACCGGATTATTGCAGGGATTTGGATAGAAAGCCATTTTTTTTGTTTGCACTCACAGGACACAACCTCTTGATACTTGTGACAAAGCCTACATCACACCAGTGACGAGCCATAAGGAACATAATTGACTATTAAGCACTTTGGGAACATCAAAGCTCACAAAGGAAACTCTATTACTGCAACTTTTCATTATGTTAATGTATTATTGAAATAAATTGCATATTTATTTAGGATCTAATATTTTCTCTTGGACTTTAAATATAATTACTGGGATCTTACCTTTATCAGTACATTTTACTGGAAATTAGTAAATACTGGCATACTTCTTGAGATTGAAAGACATTATGTGAAAATATAACGTCATAATCTATGTCTCACATGACATAAATTGGATCAGAAACGGAATCTTCTCCCCACTGAACCTATGCCCACCAAGTACTTGCACTAATCCAATTTTTTGAGAATTTCCCTTCAGATTCTATTTAACTCCTACACACAAGGGGCCAATTGATAGACTGCTCCAAGCATCTTTAGGGTTTGGAAGAAAACCAAAGTACCCAAAGGAAACTCACGCAGTCACAGGGAGATGTGCAAACTCCACACAAAAGCATCAGAGGTCTAGGCTGAACCTAGGTTTCTGGAGAAGCTCTGAGAGTTGTCCTGGTATGCTGTCCTGTCTGAGCAATGAATAAAATGGAGTTGGTGTAGGCTTAGTGTACCTGACTGATTAATCGTTAAGGTAGGTGGTGGTCTGAAGAGCTTGTTTCTGTGCTGTCTGACTGAATGGCTCTATGATTTCATCTATCTTTGTCAAGTATGCTACTGTCATAAATAAAGTGTGTGGAAACCAGCCTGATGGATTATCAAACCATGTACATTTAGTGGAAGAAGCCACGAGACCTTCATTACACTTATCTCCATAACGACCATGTGACCTGAGCAGGCAACAATTCTAGAAGAGTGTTTTCCTGTACAGCTGAAGAGTGGTTTGTAACCATGACTGCTGACATCTCTGTGAAATCCCTTGCCAGCTGATGAGAACATTGTTGGCTTTTCCGGTGCTGTAACTACCACCATAATGCTTTAGAATGCAACACAATGGAAGGGTTAGTCAGAGGGTTAAAGGCTTCACTCAAGGCAAACTGAGGAGTGAATATCTACTGCAAATCTGTTGCAAGAATTTTGATTGAACGGAATTAGACTTTCTATTCTAATACCAGTGGCAAATGTGAGTGTGCACAGTGATTCAGTTGATGATGTTGTCTGTGGGTAATTGTTTTTCCTTCCTGGTGAGGTTTTCTCCTTGTAGAAGGACATTACCCATCAGGTTTCTCTCCATTATAAACCCTTTCCCAGCTTTAACTGTGCCAAATCCTGTTCTTTCCACACCTCAACCTTTAATGGCCCAGTGAAGCACCTTTGGTCTATTTAGAATGAAGGAGATACATCTTTTATGGTCCCAAGCTGTGCCTTTTTGAGACTCAAACGTGGAAAACTCGTGCCCCATGTTGGGCTCTTGAAGTCCGCCAAAATTGGAGTGAAAGCAAGTTACCCTTGACCTGAAGGAATCGGCAAAGGAAGATATATTTAAGAAGAAGAAATGACAGCTCAAAAGTAGAAAGTATCTTTGGCACCAACGAAATTGAATGTGATGTGGTGGGAAATATAATTATTGTCTGATAGCTTCAAAAACATTCAGTGTCAGCAACCAAAAGCATGTTTTCCATACATCATGTGAATCCCTAATGGGTCGCAGTTGTTATTTGAGATTAGTCTGTATCATTGCAGAGGCAGTACCTTCAGTCTGTAATCACGCACAAGTTTGAGAGTTCTGATTTTATACCTGAACCCTAGGCTGATATGTAATGCAGTATCTGCCAAGAGAATATAGCATTGTTGATGGGATGTAAACTAAAGCCTTACTTGGTCTCTTAGCTTATGTAAAGCAAGCAGAGCACAATTTGAGGAGAGACTGGAGTATCTGGCCAATATTCATCATTCAACAGCAACTTTGGATTATCTGAACATTGTTTTATTATTATCAGTGGGGAAACCTGAAGGTTTTCCATTTTCTACGTTAGTGATGGCTTCATTAGGTGCAAAGCACTATGGTGTCCTGAGGTTGTGTAAGATGCTGCAGTAAAGCAAGTCTTACTTTTACTTCAGTGTACAGTGTGTGCCATGGATTTTGTGGATCTTGTTTGTACGGGTGCATGAGAGCAAAACAGTGTAACGGTATTAAGCGCCAGTGACCCAGGTTCAATTCTGCCACTGTCTGTAAGATATTTGTACCTTCTCCCCATGACCGCTGGGGTTTCCTCTGAGTGCTCTGGTTACTTCTCAAATTACAAAGATGTATGTGTTAGGTTAATCAGTCAGATGGGTGTAATTGGGCAGCATGGGATTGGTGGGCTGGAAGAGCCTGTTACTGTGCTGTATCGCTAAATAAAACAAAATAAATAAAAATACTTTGAAGTCTAGCTGACCCTGCATTACGGCAGATTGGGTAAAGGAAATATTGCCTTATGGAATTCACAAGTTACTGCAAAAAAGCTGGGACGAAGAATAAAAAAATTACTGTTACGAAATGTATGTATAAAAAATAAATGCAGAATATATTTCTTTTTTAATTTGCATGACAGGTGACACAGTTTTGCATTACAGAAGATCTCAATAAGCACTAGACATTGCCTGTACTTAAAAAAAAGGATGGTTTGTGGAAATATGTCCTGTTCTTGTACAGGTACAGTCACACATAATCAAATTATTTGTGGATCTCAGACATGCAATAAATCTTTTGAGAAAAATCTTCACAGTGTTTTGCTACCCCAGTAAGGTAAACAAGTGATCAATATGTTTTGAACTATATCTACTTGACTCTTGCAGAGCAAAGCTCTTCTGACACCTTCAGCTCCTGCAATTGCACCTGAATTCATGAATAACCACAAACAAGGAACACGGGCAAGTCACATGACTATGAGAGGCATCGCCGTTTAGGATTGTTCTTCTTATTTAATTTCTCAACCAATTACTCCAGCTAGGCTGAGGATAAACCCTTTGGGGGTGGGAATCCCATATTTGCTTTGTTCTCTAAACTTTACAATTTCAGATAGAAACAGTTTATGAAATTGAACAGTGACAAGATCTGAAACTGATTTTAGTACTTTTCTGAAAGATGATGATTTCCGCGATTACCACTCACCTCCTCTGTCCCATCACTTTACTAATGCACTTCAAATATTATCTGTCAAAACTTTTCCTCTCTTTAATATTCCTTCTATGAGTGCTTTTCTAGACAATATTTAAGCCTTATTAACCCAATTACTTTTACAGGCAGTGATTAGGCCTGTGAAGCTACTGATGGAGAGGTTTCAATTTTCAAGAAAACTCACCCATTAATCTCTGGGATTCAAATGTCCCAGTTTTAATACACTGCTGGGCCAGATGACTCTAATGTATTACTGGATCCTAACCCTCCAACTCTCGTTAGGAAGAAATTAAAAGGCACTCAATTTCCCCTAATATTCCTCTGTAGGTTTTCCTCCACCTGTGACTAAGGCATTGATAATTATGGCATTTTAGTCGCTCTGCCATTAAGCTCTCTCAATTAATTTGGGACCAATATTTTTGTCTGAAGCTGTCTAAATCTTTGGATAATTAATGACCATGGTATGTATACGCGCGCGTGTGTGTTTGTGTGTGTTTATTTGTTTCTGTGCATTTTATGGTGTGTGTATATATTGCATAAATTCTGTGTGTGAGCGCGAGTGTGTGTGTGCTGCATATGTTTTTATGTGGATGGTTTTGTCTGCGCTTTTTGTAATTGTGTATTTGTTTATGTTGGAAACATAGCAGCACAGAGAGTAAATAGAGTACGACTGTGCGTGTGTGTGTGTGTGTGTGTGTGTGTGTGTATGTTAAAATGTATGTGCGTGTGCGCATGTATGTCTATCTGTGGAAAGTGTGGTAAAGCATTCATAGTTTAAAGTTTCTAGCCTTGCAGTTCAGTGTATTCCTTGTATAACATTGTTTTTTGTGCTATAAACTGATTATGTTTCTTTCGCAAGTATTTTGGGTCTTAATTTCGGTCCTGTTCCCTGTTGTGCAAATGTGGGATTTTGATTTTCCCTGATCTTTATTTTTTAATGTCCATCCTCTCTGGACTAGTAATGTTCCTTCTTATTCCTTGTTCTCCCATCTCTGTTAATTCACCACCATCTGCCTCAGCATCTGTTTCTAAAATATAAAAAAAGCGGTCTGCACACAATGCCTTTTGGCTTGTTTTCTCTATTTCCCTGTCAGAAGCTGGATCTTCCCCCGCTTTTGTTCCTTAAGCCTTCTATCCACCACCCTTTTCCGCTCTCTCTTCCGTCTGAGTTCTCGGTCCTGTGATTTTTGTGGCTCTGTGTAGCCCCCACTCTCCAGCAATGTCTGTTTCCCTTTCCATTGCTACCTGGTGAGGGGAGGAGAAGGTTGGATTGGGGGTGGTGGAGGAAGACGGTGGACTTTCTATCACTTCTCAGACTAATATTCACTTAATAACCGTAGCCTGATAAAAAGGCGTAGAAGGATCAGAAAGTGAAGAATTTCTCTGACAAAAGGAAACAGCTTTAACTGTGACAGGGTCCTGAAAGGCCACAATTCTTTTTGAGTGGTGCTGACAGAGTGGGCCCCACTGATCCACAGGATGAAGGGAAGGAATCATCGTGAGTGGTCGGCAACTTAAAGGGATTTTTAGGGGGCAAATTTCAGGGGGTGGGGGCTTGCAAAGAGCAGAGCCCTGTGCTCAGGAAGTCCACAGAGGCTGACTGACTGCCTTTGGCTCTCTCTGTATCTTGGTGTGACAGCACACAGCCCATGATAATCTCCAGTCTCTTGGGGACTTATACCATTTGCTTAGCAGCTTCTCAAAGCTGTTTGTAGCTTCTTTCCTCAGTTGTGACCTGCTCTTGCTCTTAGTGTAATTTAATTAATTGAAATCTGCATGTACAAATTATTAATTGTTCAGATAATTATACTTTTCTTATTCTCAATATACACTGGTAAGTAATATTCTGTTTCATTCTTAATTAATTTTAGTTCCTTGTAGCTATTATTCAAAGAAACGTCATTCTTAGACTCACCTTGTGATTGCCAACAGAAACATTTCACAATTTACTTCTCTGACAAGTTATAAGTTGGATCTATAAATATAAATTTGGATTTATTTTCAAAATTTTAAGTGCAAACATGTAAATTGCTATTTCTATGTGGCAACTTAAATTGTTAAAGAGGAAAATTATTGAGTTAAAGCAAACAGCAGGTGGGCGATTTTGACTGGCTTGGAAGCTTAATAATGAATTGATTGTAATGAGCTCATAATATGTGATTTTATTTCCAAAGTAGTTGGAAGTAATGTTGGACATCACCTCTGTAACCAGGCTGTGCTGATGCCTCCCTCCTTTCTTAGATGATAGAGTGTTTCCGTCTACTCTGATACATGTCCTCACAGCTTTATTCTGCTCTAATTTGCGTTGCAGGTTTTTTTTAAAAAAAGAGGTTTTCTTTCCCTTTCTCGCCGTTCTTTCAATAAGTGTAATTTGCTCTCCTCACATCGACACATTGCATTTCCCCTCTGGCATCTCTCTATAGGGAGCACTTTGCTGATAACTTGCTGCATTACACGCTAACTTTCCAACATTGGCAAACCGTTTCTTCTTTATGGTCCAAGCTCCTAATGGTTATCTGCAAGCAGTGCCTCTGGCAATCATGTAGCAAATAAATAGGAGCTGACACAGTAATTTACTCAAATCTTCTCTACAGTTTTGCACCATTTTCCTCTGGAGATTACCCTGTAACAACAATTATTTCAAATGTCATTGATTTCTGCCTGCAGGCTATAGACCAAATGAACATTAATCTATTAACAACAAAAAAAAAATTAAAAATGTTTTATACCCAGTAAAGGTGAGGAGAAGAGAGACAGTGTCCCCAGTTTATTTATTCTATGTTTCTCAAATCAACAAGACTGAAGTTTGTCAAAGAATACAATTAACAATTAACCTTTACACAGAAGGGACTACGGCTCCAACCAGAAACCGGAGCGATATTCAGTGCCGGAGGAAAGGAAAGGTAAAAAGACAGAAAGGGATCCAGGAGAGAAAGGTGTACGTAGAGGGTGAGATCGTGAAAGAGAAAGGGAAGGAGTGCGCGGGTGTGGGGAAAGAAAGAAAGGTCGAGACAAGCATTCAGAGATAATTGAAGAGGTGGAGAGAAAGAGGAAAAGTGAAATAGGAAGAGAGAGAAAGAGGAACAAGGGGAAAAAATAGTACATAGAGTGTATAAGGAAAATAGAGGCTGAAATGAAACAGTGAGAAAGTGAATGCAGAGCGAATGACTAAAAATTCAAGACACTGAGATCCCGAGAAGTGAGAGGACAGAATTGTTAAACAAAAGCTGTAAATAAAAATTAATAGCAAAATGAAGAGGTCCATTTAATGGATATTTCCCATCAGAATCTATCTCAAATGTGCTGCACTATGATTTTTTATTGCTGCTCTTTTTCATTGTGTCCATTATATAACAGAACTGGAATTGATTCCAAGTAGCACAATTTCTGTTAACTCTTAACCGTCTGAAGAGGGAGAGGGGTGACAATGGTTAATATGGCAGGTGGCAGGAGTGGTACTTCATGGCTTGTTGAGCAAATGCCACTCGCTTATCTCACATCATCTCTCCGCTCTACAGCAGTCAGATTGAACAATCACAATCGATGCTGAGAGTCAGTCGAATCAGGGATGCCTGCCACAAGTTAGAAAAGGAAATGCAGAAATTACAGGGTTCATTAGGATTGGGAGAACCTTGTAAACTGTCACATAGCACCAGTTAAGGAGCTTGGCTCCTAATGTGATGTCATCAAGTTTCCAGACCTCAGTGACCCCTCATTTTTTTAAACCTAATAATTTTTATCTCCACGAAGCACTTAAATAATAAGCCATCTTTAAATCACAACATCTGGGTCAGAATGAGGGTTACATTCCTAAATAGAAATCAGCATCAATTTCCATAATTTTTCATGGAGCTGTTAACATTCTTGACCCAGCTGCTGCATTGCAAATGTTCCTGTTTTTGTAAATACATCAAACTGTTTTTGTTGCCTCAGATGCTGGTTATGGTGGCTGATTGGGAGCTAATTGTCCCCATCTTCTCCTTCCCTTAAATAAAATGCAGATTAAAGTTACATGAATACCCCCTGGGGTGGTGTCACGTTTCACGTCTGTAGGCCCCATCGACAGTGAGCGACAATTAACAGACGCAGTACGTTGTTCAGAGGGGCAGGCAAAAGGAGGCCAATAAGGGCTGCCTCCAGGGTTCGAGGAGCCAATACGTGAGGGAGTGGGGAAGTACTTGGAGAGGATGAAAAGGGCTGAAGGCTTGATGTGTGAAGCAGGTTGTTGCTTGGTTTGAGAATTAAGAACACTTCTTTTAAAGGGAGTGTGTGGGTGCTAATTGAGTATATAATATTGAAAAAGAATTGAGAGTGCAAGTTGAAGGCTTCCTCTGCAACCACTGATGTGTGGAGCAGTCCTTTGGATAACTAATGTGTAGAGTACTGACAAATGAGGTAAGCGGGAGCCAGTGGTTCAAGGGAAAACAAACAAAAAACTTTCTTTAAGTTATATTTCTTCAAAGTCTGTTTAAGGTGGAGGCAAATCAGTAAAGACTGGTTTGGTAAATGAGGTGGCATACAACATCCATTGCCGAGGCAAATTTCATTGATAAAAGGTGAATTTGTAGCAATAATGGGAACCATTCAAATTAATTGCCTAGTCTTTTTCGAGCATAAAATATCTTCCTCCTTGGAATTTGAAATACAGCGCAGAGATAGCTGGAGCCCAATGTCCAAATTCCGTCGATATAGTCTCCACAGAAAACCACCTCCCTCCTTAGCCCTGGCTGCAGGTGTGCAAATGCTTGGCCTTTGTTCCAGGGGTGCTTTCTGCATCTTTTCATCAATAATGGAGTAAGATATTGTTCATTCTGTTTGTCAGCTCCTGCCACCTTCTTCATGGTGTACCAGGAAATTAATAAGAAGGTGGGCTGTGTTTTCAGTATCAGCAGCCCATACTGACCTCATAGTCCAAACAGATCCACCAGATTTATAAGCTCTAAGAGAGGACCTTGCTCAGGATTTATCAGTGAAGGGAAGAAAGTGGAAGCATCACCCAAAGCAGGACACCTTTTCCTCTGCGGCTTTCTGCCTGACCGCTCCAATAACCCAAGTTCGATCTGTGTATAAAACTTTGGTTAGTCCCCATTTAGTGTGTTCTGGTTGCTGCTTTATAGGAAGGACGTGAAGGAGTTCACTATGATGTTGCCTGGATATGAGAGGATTTGCTCAAAGGAGAGGTTGCGCATCTTGAAATATTTCCCTAGAGGTGCAGAGGCTGAGAGATGACCTGACAGATGTATAGTGGCTTCCGGTTAATTGGGACACAATGGGACCAGTAAATTTTGGCTCAATTAAGCATCTGCTCCAATTACCCAAAGTTAAAAAGGTATAAAAAAGACAAATATCCATTTAACTGAGTGACAAATTATGTATTCAAATGAAATAGAGAATAAATTAGAACACTACCATAGCTACTACAGTAGTATAAAACTATGTATTAGTTCCTAATATTTATTGAAGGAGGAAGTCATCCATTGTATGATGCAGTGTATGGGGTGTCCAGGGAAGGGTAGCATCTCTGGTGAAGGAGCTTGACTTGTTCAATCTGGGGCGGCTCACTCATCTTTGGTCAGCTCTCACCTGTGGCTCCAAGTAGCTGTTCGCATGCAACCGCCTCGACAGGCAAGTTAATCGGCAAGCCTTATATGCCCAGTGAAATAAGGACATGCCTGTCCCAGTTGGTGAAGTTAGCATTGGCAGACTGGGCGGATGAGATCAGTGGTGAGATCCAATGGACAAGAAGGAAGTTCTGCAACACTTCGAGTGCAAAGAGCATGATAACACACAGAAGTTATGGTCATCCACTACAAGAAAGGAAGTTGTCTGTGACAACTACTCGTACCACTGGACCAGGACTTCTGAGGTCGAGAGAGTGGAACTGTCCCCGTACAACCACTTTTCCACTTTAACACTCTCCAGCACAGGTTTCACTTGTCATCTTTTGATACAATGAACAACTGACACACTGCCATGTTCCTTTGATTGTAAATGAACAGAAGTAGCGCAGGCACCTAGTGCAGACAATGGACTACCTTCATACAGTGCTTTCAATTACTGCATCCTCCATATCTTCATTTTCATTGTAACATTCAAAGTTATTGTTGGTACCTTCAAATTCTTTGTACTTCCTAACTTGTTGAAGTAATGAAATCATTTCATCTTCACTCCTGGCTGTTTCTGGCACCTCCAATCCTGAATGTTTAAAATCACAGTGAGCAAAACAATTCTAAATTGTTTTACTGCTTATTTCTTGCTACTATCAGTGGCAAAAATCTCTGCTTTGAACACAAAGGGAGGAGGGAGGAGAAGATGATGGCGCGATGCAGTGCGCGTAGCCTCTCCAGTGAAATGATATCATATCTGTTAAATAGGGGCGATGCACAATTCTGATTTGATGGATACAGCCGTGAGAGCACGGAGGAACATCTGGAGTAACTTCTGAAATGCCCAGTTTGCTGCCGCTGCTACTGTGCGGTCGAGAATCTCCGGAGGGAAGGCCCCAAAATCCTTGGCATTGCCTGTTGCTGGTGACCGGGGTTAGGGTTGAAGCGTTCAGCAGAGATGGTGCTCGGTGCTCAGTGTCGGAGGGCTGGTCGGAGCTCGAAGTTTTCTGGCGACTCAGAGTAGGACTGGGGTTGGGTATGGCAGGGAGAATTTTCTTCTTTCTCCCGTCTGTGTGAGATGTGGGACTTTCAAGAGACTTTGAACTTTTTTACCGTGCTCACGGCCTGTTCTTCATCAAGTTATGGTATTGCTTGCACTGTTGTAACTATATGTTATAATTATGTGTTTTTTGTCAGTTTTTCAGTCTTGGTCTGTCCTGTGTTTCTGTGATATCACACCGGAGGAATATTGTATCATTTCTTAATGCATGCATTACTAAATGACAATAAAAGAGGACAGCGTGTCCTCATAATCTAAAAACACACAACTGATGCTATTTAAAAACTGCTCACTCTATGCAATGTGTAGTGTCTAAGGGGTGGCAGGGTGAAGATACGTCTCTACCAAAGGAGATGTAAGGTGCTCCTTCCTTCTGCTAGCCTGCAGATCACCCTTGGGCAAGTTGTAGCAAATGCTTAACCACCCCACCTCTCTCAGTCAGGGTTAGATGTAGCCATGGGAGCAGGTGGTGGATGGTCGTATGAGCAGCTGGTGCAAATCACAAGTCCTGGTTATGTGTCCATTGTCGCCAGGCAGACAATCTCTGAAGAGTATTGATAATGGCTGGGGTCACCCATTTTGTAAAGACACTGCCCAGAAGAAGACAATGGCAAACCACTTCAGTAGAAATTTTTGCTAAGAATAATCATGGTCAACACCATGATCACCCATGTCATACAACATGGCACACAATAAATGTATGAAGTGCCCAACAACCACACAAGTTCACACAACTGATGCCAGTTGGAAACTATTTAGCAACAGTTTCCTGTCCCAATTAAGTAGCATTGCGTCCCAAATAAATGAAGGGAATCCTGGCTATTTTCTCATTTAGTTTTTTTCCTCTAAGAATTGTTGCAAATAAGCAGCTGCCCTGATTAATTTTTAGATCAATTAAATGGAATCCACTGTATTATGAGCAAAGATCAGAGTCCGTGTGTAAAAAGTTCAATTTAAGATAACACAGCAAAAAGCATACAATAGTATCACACAGGAGCAGACCCCTTTGGCCACCTAGTCCATGCTGAACTTGATATCTATCTTATCTCATTACTCCCATTCGCTTTATTAATATCCCTCCATACCTTCCCCATCAAAGTGACAGTCTAAGTGCCTTTGAAACATTATAATAGTAACTGCCTCCATGACCTCCTCTGGCGTGTCATTCTAATGCCCTCTGTATGAAAAACTTACCTCTTAGTTCTCTTATAAAACTCTCCCCTCTCACCTTATACTTGTTTTCTCCAGGTGTAAATGTACCCCTGCCGAGAAATAGACTGACCACCTATCCTATCTGTGCCCCTCATGATTTTGTAAACCTTTATAAGGTCATCCTTAAGTTTCCAAAGTTTCATTAAGAATAAACCCTGCCTTTTCGATTTCTCCTTATATCTATAAGCTTCTATTTCAGGCAATACTCTAGTGAATTTCTTCTGTACTCTCTCTATTGCTCGCTCATCATTCTTATAGAGTGGTGAACAGCAATGTACATGGAACTCCAACAAGTGTAAACTAAACCTATGTCTTGTACAACTGCAATATGGTATCTAAAATATTTAATTAGCTTATGAAGGCATGCATACCAAATGCATTCTTCATACCACGTTCACCTGTATCACCATTCTCAGGGATCTATGAACCTGCATCATCAGGTCTCTCTGTACATCAACACTCCCAAGCTCCCTGCCATTTATTCTGTATGTCCTATCTGAATTTTACCTCTCAATATATATTAACTCATACTTGTCTGGATTAGATTTTGTTTGACACCACTCTGCACAACTTTGAGTTGTATCTTTAAACAACCTTCTTCACTTTCTATGACTCCACCAGTTTTCATGTTGTTTTCAGAATTATTAATCTGACCACCAGTTAACTCTAAACCAATTTATATATATATATCCACCTTTTTCCACTTCCACATTGTGCCTGTCCCCGCTCCCCCATCAACTGCCTCACCTCATCCGTTGTAGAAAACCTCACCTTTTATTATCTATTGGCTAACACATTGGAAGGACAGTCTTCTAACCTCCACTGTCCATAATCTCATTAAAAACTTTGTTTCCTAATTCATGCAAGTCCTGTTTGTCCATTCAACCTCCCACAAGAGCCTCCCTCATCTCTTACCTATCTATTTACCACTCACTGTTACTTCCCATCCATCAATACCTCACATTTATAATTCTCAAGCACAACTCATATTGAGTAGCTAAAGACCCCTGTTGGGTCACAGGTCAGCTAGGGATCAATGGCTGGTACTCTCACTTGTGAGTGGGATCGTGATGGCTTCAAGGTTCCTTCCACTGCTCCGAGTTGATGAGGTGCAAAAACAGAAATTCAAAAAAGGAAGATTGTATAGGCAGTTTTGACTGAATCAGATCCATTACAACCATATTACTACCAAAGAGTGTTTCTTCCTGAGAGAGAGAAAGAGAAGGAATCTAATCATGAATGAGCCTGCTGACAACAGTCATTTACAAAGAAAAAAGGAGAGAAAATGCGTAATAAGGTGAGTTGAAACCACCATTACCATTAACATTTGCATTGAGTCTGATGCAGACCTGTGCGCAGAGGAATTGGCCAATTTTGGGATATTGGAAAGTACACCAGCAAACAATGAGATGAACACCTATTCACTGGTCAGTATTGACCAGGAGGCTGCCAGCTCACTGCAGTGTATGGGTCAGCAGAAAGAAGGAGTGTGCAGAAGAACATCCTTACCTTTAGATAGCATCTTCCGTTCTTTTCAAAGGAGATGCTGACCTGGACTGAAAAGACTTGAAGATGAAAATATATTTAATTCTTTCTGGAGACACTGGAGACAGCAGATGCTGGAATCTGGAGCAACAAGTGCAATGTTCTGATGCAGGGTCATGACTTGAAATATTGACAATTCTATTCACCTCACAGATACTGCTCGACCCACTGAGTTCTTCCAGACATTTGTAGTTATTTCATTCTTTCGTTTCAATCAGATCCTGAATCAGAATCAGGTTTATTATCATTGTCTTATATGATGTAAAAATCTCTTACTAGCTCTTCCTTCAGTTAGTCCTCACGAAGGGTCTTGGCCCGAAACATCGACTGTACCTCTTCCTAGCGATGCTGCCTGGCCTGCTGCATTCACCAGCAATTTTGATGTGTGTTGCTTGAATTTCCAGCATCTGCAGAATTCCTCTTGTTTATGATGTAGAATTTGTTGCTTTCCATTAACCACACAGTGCAAAGATACAAAATTGCTACAAGATGCAGAATAAATAAACAACACAAAAAAGAATATTGAGGCAGTGTTCATGAAACATTCAGAAATCTGATGGCAGAGGAGAAGAAGTTGTTTCTGAACCACTGAGCATGTGTCTTCAGTTCCTGTACCTCTTTCCCAATGATAGAAATGAGAAGAGGGCATGGCCTGAATAGTGAGGTCCTTAATGATTTAAATATTAGATTTATTTATCTCATGTACATTGAAACACGGAGTGAAGCGTGTCATTGTACTTGAGGCAATGCTTCTTGAAGAAGTCCTCGATGGTGGGGAGGGTTGAGCTCGTGATGGAGCTGGCTGAGTGCACAATCATCTGCAGCTTCTTGTGTTCCTACACATTAGAGACCCCGTTCCAGGCAGTGATGTAACTAGACATAATGCTCTCTAACACATATTTATAGTAATTTCCAAGAGTCTTTGGTGACATATCAAATGTCCTCAAATTCCTGAAGAATTTGAGTCACTGGCATACTTTCTTCATGATTGTATCAATATGTTGGGCTCAGGACAGATCCTCTGAGATGTTGACACCCAGGAATTGAAAGCTGCTCACCCTTTCCACCGTTGCCCCCTCACTGACTACTGGCATATGTTCTCCTAACTTCCCCTTTCTAAGGTCCTGAAGTCCTGAACGTTCAAACTTCCCCTTCTTGAAGTCAATCATTCTGAATATCATCAGTAATCTCTGGACACATACTGTGCTTCAGGGCCATCGTTTTTTAAAATTGAGATTTGCTATTTTTAATTTTTTAAACTATTTATTTGTTTTTAGATATCTGGTCTTCAGAGGCCTTTGGAATCCAGTAAAAATCACCTTACTGGACAAGACTATGACTCAAGTCAAACCTGAAGATGGTTAAGCTGAACACTCACACATAGAATATTTTTGGTAGCACAGTTGTGCATCTAGAAAAGCCACTGCCCCACAGCCACAGTGACCTAGGTTAAACCTTAATCTCTGTTGCTGTCTGTCTCTGTTTGCATGTTCACCCTGTGACTATGTACGTTTCTTCCAAATGCTTTTAGTTCCTCTTATATCCCAAACATATGAGGGCTGGTAAGGTTAATTGAATGCTGTTAATTGCCTGTTGTGGAGGTGAATGGTAGAATCCAAGGGCGAAGTTAATTGGAAACCGGGGAGAACAAATTTAAAGTCTTGCTGAAAGGTTTTGGCCCAAAATGTCGACTGTGCTCTTTTCCATAGATGCTGCCTGGCCTGCTGAGTTCCTCCAGTATTTTGTGTGTGTTACTCAGATATCCAGCATCTGCAGATCTTCTCTTGTTTGTAAATAAGTATTTGATGGTCGGCATGGATTCGGTAGACTGAATGGCCTATTTCTGTCATGTGTGACTCTGTGATTTTAAGACCCTCAAGACTACATCTGAACTGATCTCTCTTTGTGAATGTACAGGAATGTGTATATGAAAATGCTCATGATTGAAAATGTATGTGGAATTTTATGCATAAAAACTTACCACATCCTCATTTTCTGTCTTCTGTTCTTGATGCAGATTGACCTCTGAAGCTGATGCCTATCAAGCAAAATATCCTGCACATTACTTTAGACAACTTTTCAGAGTTTCTTCATTGGCTTTGGAACTCCATGAGGATTTTGATACTGAACTGCAAAGCTACGTTTAGTGTTTTTCAGTTACTCAAGAACTTCTGCAAAATGTAACCAGCTAGCTTCTTCCATGATCCACAGATAATTGGATGTTTGGGGAAAATAATGGGTGTGGGGTTGTGCTGGAACGAGGTGTCAATATAACTGATCAATCATGATCTTTTTGAATGGTGATGCAGACACAAAGGTAGCATGTTAGTTCCTAATGATACCAAAATCTGGATTTAATCCTCACCTCTGATGTACATTTTTCCCTCTGTGACCACTGGAGATTTTGTTTTCCTTCCACATTCCAAAGATATACGAGTTAGTAGGTTTATAGCCAATGTAAATAGTTCCTAGTCTGTGGGTGAGTCATAGAATATAGGAGGAGTTGATTAGAATATAGGGAGAATTAAATAGAATTAGCATAGGACTAGTGCAGATGGGTCCTTGATGAATGACATGGTCTTTTGGGGCCTGTTCTGTGTGTATTACTCCATTAATCTAAGGAGCCAGTCAATTCCTGTCTCTATTTCTTATCCTCTGATGATTGAATAGTGAGCAAATACCCACTGCCTAGGCTTCGTTCTGGCCATTTTGCAAGCAGCATCAGTGAGTATTTGAGGACCAGAATTCATTAAGGAGCCAGTAGTCTTCAGAGAAAATGAAGGAAGTGCATGTAAAAGAAATCAACTTAATAATACTGAGATATTTAATGTAACTGGGATCGGGCAGTTTCACTTTCAATACTTGTTTTAAGGAAAGGAGATGATTGGTAATTTTATTGTAAATTTACTGCATATTGCGTTCTTTCAGCATTGGTGCTTATACCACACTTAAAATAATTATCATTATTTCACGCATCCCTTATGCTGTTAAACCAGTGATAATACAAAGCTGGATGTTGACTAAACACCAATTTACTGAACTATTGGAGGGTGGATTGCATTAAAGTAAAGACAACCCATCTTTTGCGCATTGGGGGCCACACACTATATGTTTGGAACAACATTTAGAGTTTCAACCCTGTAACTCTGATACCTTGTAGATTAATCTCACATCTCCTAACTGAGAAGCAGTCCTGGTGGCAGGGTATGTACATTGTCAGGTCTCAAGAACAACCACATTTAAGTTGCACTTTCAATATTAAGATGATCTTGAATGGCTTTGCAGAGATATATTAAAAAATATGTGAGAGATTAATCCAAGGGAAAGTATACAGTTACTGCAGGACATTTAAATGGTGTTGATATGTAGAGAGATCCTGGGGTCCAAGACAGAAGCTGAATCTGAATCAGAATCAGGTTTATTATCACAGACATACGCTATAATATTTGTTTCTTTTTTGTAGGAGTACAATGCAAGACATAAAAAAATTGCTGTAATCTACAGAACATAAATAGTGCAAAAGAGGGATAACAAGAAAGTGGTTATTGGTTATGGATGGTTCAGAAACCTGATTGATGAATGAATGAAGATGTTCCTACAATGTTGAGTGTGAATCTTCAGGCTCCCTAAAAGTTGATGCATACATTGATAGGGTGTTAAAGAAGATCTATGACATGCTTCCCTCTATTTGCTGAGGCACAGAGTTCAAAAGTCAAACTATCATGTTGTAACTTTTAAAAATCTCTGGTTCGGCCATATCTGGAGTATGGCATTCAGTTCTGGTCACCCCATTATAGGAAGTATGTGGAGGCTTTGGAGAGAGTACAGAACAGCTTTACCAGAATGCTGCCTAGGGGTTTTGAACTCTGGTCTGATGCAAATTATTTTTTTAACTGCTCTTGGCCTTTCCAGGTTAATGCTATTTATGGTTCATGAAAAATCAAGCATTTCTCATTGTCCACTGCAAGAATGTCCGCTACTGTCCTCTGAGTGACAATTGTGGTCCAAACTGTGCAGCTTGTCATTCACCCATGTCGTGCAGCTGCCTGCTATATCCTTCTCCTTCATACAGAACTGAGTGCTCGTCCACCCTCTGACTCCCTTATGAATGCTATTCTGTATACCAAAATCGTTTCCTTTCACTTTGTCTATGACATTTTCCTAATCACTGCCTCCTTGCCCACCCTTCAACCTGCACTAGTAACACTCAGTCTTAGTCAGCCTTTTTAAGAGGCTTCAACAGAAAGATATAAACCTAGAAATGTAATTGTGTGCTGTAGCTTTCGTTAGGATGGTTTGAGATTCAGTAGAAATGCTCAAGGTTCAGAGGAATTAATCAGCACTTCCATGTATGCCAGTGTACACTGACTGACTCCTGAGCATGTGATGTACCTTCATACAAAGTCTGCCAGGTGAACAGCCTCGGACTCGATCAACCTGTAATTCATGTCCAGCTTTACTGATGCAGATGCAACTCAGAGGATACCTATACCAGAAATAAGCATGGACCTCCATTGGAAAAGTAGACCTTCATAGGAATAGGAAGCTCTGACCAAGTATGAATTATACTGAACTGACAGAGATTCTGCCTCCGAGTACAATCTGTTTGCACTCTAACTTGTTGTCCAGAAAAAATAACACATTTTTATCTTCATTTACATGTGCTCTGTTATATGCTGAACTATAATGCAACAGTTACACTATTGCCATTGAGTCTGGAGATTGTGTGCTAAAACACCTTCACCTCCACCTTCTTCTTAGGCTGCCCCTCAGGATCAAGGATGACTTACTTCCAGTCCAACTGGTTAATGAGGCCAATGTGGGAACGGTGGACTCCACTGCAAAAGGGGAAGGTACAGGCAGAGTGGGTAGTTTGTGAGTTGATATACCTTTGTGTAATGATGCCTGGCCTTGAGATTCTTCATTCTATCCCAAATGTTTCTTCTCTACTTTTTCAGAGGTCATGAGCCGGAGAATTCTCAGAAGCCAGTGGACACGTGACGTTTCTTCAAGTATACATCAAGCACGTGCTTGAGTACTTTCTTCCGTCCCGCCAGGAATCTCTGCTCATGACAGAGCTAGGTATAGAGAATCCCCAAAGTCTTGAGCACAGAAATCTTGGCCAACAATCCAGAGCCCTAAGGGAATGGAGCACCGTCGGTATAGCTGTTTTTTGGATGAGGCATTAAAATGAGGTAGAATCATAAAGTAATTATGCACATAAAATGGAGTCTTCAGTTCAATGCCCATGCTGATCAAGCTGCCCAGCTAAACTAGATCAATTTATCCGTGCTTGGCCAATATCCATCGAAAGCACAGGTTCCCAACCATTTTTATGCCATGGACCACTACCATTAACAGAGGGTTCTGTGGACCCCAGGTTGGGAATCTCCACTCCAAAGTTTTCCTACCAATATTCTTACCTCAAGGTGTTTTAAGTACCATCGTTGTACTTGCATCATCTATTTTCTCTTGCAACTTGTTACATATGCCCACCATACTCTGCATGAAGAAATTTCTTCTCAAGTCTCTTTAAAAGATTACTCCTCTCACCTTAGATCTATGGCGACTAGTTTTTGGTTCCTTTCCACCCGCATTCACCCGCATGACTTTATACACCTCTGTGAGGCCACCCCTCATTTTCCTGCGTTCCAAGGAATAAAATCCTGGCCTACTTAATCTCTCTTTATAATCTAGGACCTTGAGTCCTGGCAAAATTCTCACTATCTCTTTCAGATCCCATCCTTTTCAAGTGAGCATTAATCCCAATGTAGTAGTGCAGAGAAGAGAGAGGGAGTTACCCATTTTCTCCTGACCTATATTTTCCTTTCAAGCAGTGCTGATGAAACACATTATTTGGTGATTATCACATTTTTGTTTGTGGGAACGTGCTGTGTGCAAATTGGAACTTTGCTTCCCACACAGCAACAGTGATAAAACTTCAGAAGTGCTTCATTGGCTGTGAAGATTTTTTGGATACCCTGAGGTTGTAAAAGATGTTATATAAATGCAAATTTGTCTATGCATCTGCTTTACCTCAGCAACTTGGGGCTTGTAGATTCTGTCTAATTTGATTAATCGTCTGAAGACAATTTCTGCATACACACACTCTGATCCACAGAATTTATCATATTACGCTCCAGAAAAAATATTCTTCCTCACTCCGCCAAAATCTTGCTTGGTGCTTTTGCATATGATTGTTGCTCTATACTTGCTTTACAGAAACTATTATGGTTCATGCAATATTTAGTTATTCTGTGGTATAACCTCTCACTTCACATTCCCAGTCCAAAATAAGAGCCTGCTTTTACTTGATCACCTTTCCTGACCTGTGGGTGCCCTTGACTTTTCACAGACAAAGTGTTTCCATGTGCAAAGAAACACAACAGACAAAATGCACGCAGTAAGAACATGCAACATGGGATTAGTGATCTGCTAATTTGCTCTAGTGAGGCTGCTGGATATTAGGAAGGGATCTTTAGACTTAGTTCCACCTGAGATAACTCTAACCTAATCTTGAATACCGCTTAACTAAAGGCTCGTTTCTCAGTTGGAGACTTACCCTTTGGAGAAGATGGTGAATTGTACTTCAAGTTAACACCATCCTGTGTAATTCAAGGATCACAGACATCATCTTGCCATTGGGACACGAGGAAAATGTCATTGACATGACACTTTTCCATGGTCACTAAAGTAATCTTTTCTAGATAAGAATTTCAAAGTCATTCCATTGCTTTTTGTGGCACTTTGCTGCATAGACATCTGAAATTTTATGAGTTCCAGTAAGTATATTTCCCAGCTTCACTTTACATCATTGTCCTGTTCTGCTTATCCACACAAGTTTGGTCTCACTCGGTAAAACTGATTGAACTATTGCTTACCATTATAATCAGCCACTAGATGTAATTTTTTTAAATGTTGCTAACATTATCAAACCAGTGCAAGTATTATCCTCCTGTGTCCATCGAATCTTTCATTCAGAGCAGTAGAATTTTACTGTTTGATTTTTTTTGGAAATACAATATTTATCAATATGATAGTGCAGAGATCCTAGCATTAATTAATGTTCTTCAGTGCATCACAAGGGACTTTGATCTAAAACCACACCCAAAACATAACTGTGACCTTTATGTGCATGTTACGCACTTTCAGAACTTTAGTCCTAGGTCTGTATATGTAAGATGCACGTATATAGTGAGGCTGGCAAGCTTATGCTGTAGCGGCCTATGGTCTGTGATACATATCAGGTTTTAATTGTGTACTTGATGCATATGATCAGCACAGCAACATACTCAAAATTCTGGAGGAACTCAGCAGGTCAGGTGCCATCCATGGAAAAGAGTAAACAGTTAACGTTTCGGGCCGAGACCCTTCTTCAGCACTGCACAGTGCGCTCATGATGAAGCAGAGCTTCGCCAGTGATCAAAGGCCTGGGCTGATACATCAGAAGGGTACAGACTTTCATGGAGTATAAGACACTGGCAGCCTAGCAGATTTTATTCCATAGCTCTGCCATGATGGAGCTAGTGGTGGAAAGGTCGTTGTGTATGCTGTAGCCGGTTCTATCACGCATTACACCTTGGACCTTGTTCAGGATGGAAATGTATAACTGGGACCACTCGTCACCATTTTATTCCCTCTTTTAGGAAATAATGAATTTGGATTCATATAGAACACTCAAGTTAACTAACATTACAAAATGTTTCACTGAGCCATCGTTGAACACATTTTGACAAATACCACACAAGGACACATTTGTATCAGTGATCGAATGCTTAGTCAAGGAGAAGAAATTTGAGCAGGACAGAAACAAAATTGTGAAACCGTGAAACGAAAGAATGAGCAAAAGGCTAGAGTAAAGCAGTAAAGCACTTGGAGGATTATAAGGCTAGAGATAGTTACAGAGATTGGAAGAAGAAAATCCAGGGAGGGAGTTGAAAACTAAGATAAAATTTTTAAATTTGTAGCATTGTTCAACTGGCAGCCAATAATGTCTTCAGTTTTCACATAAAGAAGGCACGGCTTGCATTCTTGCGTTTGTTACTCATTTAATTTGGTGCTCATTGCTTAACTACAATAAAATTGATGAAGGGGTTTGGGAGTTTTTTTGTTCATTATTCCATCACCAAATCAAGGGGGAGCATTAAACAGGATATCCTTTATAACAGCAACCGAGTCATAAAGAACCACATTTAATACGGCTTTACAAAAGCCCTTGGTTATTTGTTTGAACTTTCAGGTCTTAAGGCTACAATTAAAATGTTATAACGGGAGGAAATAAATAAACCAGCTTTTAACAGAACAGTTATTAATACTTTGGCAGCTGTAGTGAGCAACCATTTCATAATACCAGTTGGTTAGAGTAATAAGATGTGTTTGTTTAAGCTATACCATATTGTTTGTAGCTTTGTAATAAAACGATTGGAACAAATGTTCCTCCCCCAAGGTCTTCAGAATATGTTGTTTTTTATTAGTTTAGTAGAAGATTAACTTGAGTGTCTTCTGCTTTTCCATATGGTGAGATGGAAGCTCCAAAGATGTCTCCTTCAGTCTGTTTTCTTTCATAATCTGGATGCTTTACACGATATAACTAACTCTCCAATAATCAATCGTCACTCAGTCCTACTTTTAGCTTCTTTCTCGCTATCATTTTTCCTTTTCTTCATTTTACCAATGCTTTGCATTATGGAAATAAGAGCTCCCCTCACTTATTTCATTCTCAATCTTGTATTAAGCACAATATTATTAATTGTAACTTCACAATATTAAAAGCAAGAGCCAGGCTCAATTTCCAACCTCAGTTCCTTGTTTCTCAGCACCATTATCCTCCTGATCTGTTGATCACCACTTCCTCACCCAGACTCCAGATTTACAAATATTTTGATGCTTTCTGCTCTTCTGTTTAAACAAAACCGCTTTTTTAAAAATTCCCTGCTGATAAAACCCAAGGGAAGTTCTTGTGGGCTTTCCAGTGCACTTTTACTTTACTTTTGATCATTTCTCTGCTTCCACAGATGCTGCATGATTCACTGAGTTCTTCCAGCAGTTTATTTTTTGCCTCAGTTTCCAGCGGCTACAGTTGCTTGTGCCACTTCTCTACCTGACTTTCTCTTTGACCCAGTCTTGATCATATCCATAACTATATATTTTTTAATTTGTAAGAATCATATTGTTTGGCTGTTAATACCACAGAGTTGTTATATTACAATCCTATCCAGTTAAATAAAAACATCAAATGGATTGAAATGAGGAACTTCCAATAGCTAATGGGTGAATGAATCAAACCAGATAGTACATTCAAAGAGAAGATGCTGGGATATGGAAGAGGTCAGGTTCCATCTGTGCAGAGAGGTGCAGGTAATGTTTCAGATCACCAACCATTCATCAGAAAGCATTGACCAGAAATAGTAATGCTGTGATTTGCTGCTGCCTGACTATTTATTTTTTTAAAAATCTGAGGTAAGGCATTAATTGAATATTATACTGTAACTGATCTAAACAGACCTTCACTAAGGAGCAGACAAAACGAATATGGTGACCACCATAGTTTGCAGTCTAACTGGTCATTGATAAGGTTGGACAACAGGGCAGTGTATCCAGGGGAGAGAGCTTGCCAGAAATGGTCAGCCACTCAGAGAAGAGCGGTTACTTCCAGAGTCCTTGTATCAAGAGAACTGAACAAATGCAAGGTGTCAGCATCTCTCAGATGAGGGCAGAGACAATTTGGGCACTAGTAGCAAAACACTTACCACTGCCAGATCTGAGTGAAGGTATCCCTGTAGGAGTCAAAATCTACTTCAGCTGAGGATTCACACTTGCCAAAATATCCCTCCAACACTGATTGTTCTAGCCTTGCAAGATTAGTGTTGGTTTATACTAACTCTCTCCAATTAAAGACCATTCAGACTTGCAGATTTACAAAGAAGAAGAGGAGAAAGAAGGGGCTTTTCTGAGAAACTGATGCAGAAGGCAGCCTCGTGCTAGCTGAAGACATTACCACAGATGAGAGAGGGAGAAGGAGAGAACGTATATGCACCATCATCCACATTGATGGCTAAGGAATGTACACAGGTTCCTGTTATGAAAAGTATGATGTTTTTAACTGTACTACAATAACACAAAAATCTCTGTTAAGCTGACTTGGCAAAGGCATAGCGGGCTGTTAATGATACTATTTATTTTAATATCATTTCAATCTGGACAACAGGAATGTGGCTGCTGAGTAGTTTTACACAGAGGAGTTAATGACAGGATTTTCAGCTGGGCTTTTGGTTCTCGGTGTAACCACTAAACGCTTCAAACCAGAGCAAGTCTGATGTCAAATAAAGGGATAATGAAATAGTTCAAAGACTTGGAGACACAAGAGAGACTATGGATGCTGGAAATCTGAAGCACCACACACAAAATGCTGGAGGAACCCTGTGTGTCAGACAGCATCTATGGAGGAAAATAAATAGTCCTGTTGAAGGGTCTCGGACCCAAACATTGACTGTTCATTTTCCTCTAAAGGTGCTGCCTGCCCCATTGAGTTCCTTTAGCATTTTGTGTGTTATTGCAAGGACTTCTTTTCTTATGCCCTTTAAGAGAAGTTCCAACAGCAGATGAAACTTGGTCACAAAAAGAATTATCTGGGTTATGGAAGCGGGACAGTGGTGAAACTTGCATCAGGAGAAAGTTGCTGAGATTAGATCACCATTGAAAGCCTCTTCATACACTGATTAGTAGGAAGAGCTGAGCACTGCCATTAGAGCACGGCTTATGGTTGAATTCTCCGGCCACGACATCCTTGGTTGTGTCACGAGTCTCCAGGTAAAGAGTCCTGCTGTTGTTTCGATTACTTCTCTCTCTTCCTTGTGGGAAAAAATCCTTTTTGAGGCCATTTTTCAGATATAATCAATTCTCGCTTTCCCACAGCTGCTGACTCTCTACTAAGTGATGGTTCTGGAAGGTGTTGATTCACAGGCAACCTCTTCATATAATGATTTCTCTCAATAGAGGGGTCGTAACTGATACCACAGAAAGAATTCTTGGGATCAAAATGAAGTTGGCAATGCAGCAGAGTCTTTCCAACTCTAGTCGGTAACAGCCTTAATGAAAAACTTCTATACCACGTCAGCGGGGAAGAAAGAACTCCATCCATTTTGTTTTATGACCTCATATGCTTCTTAAAAGCTTTATGACCAACAACAATTTGTCACATTTAATTTAAAAATATAATGAATTTGCTTGTGATAAGACTATAAGACCATAAGACAAAGCAGCCCATCAAGTTTGCCCCACCATTCCATCATGGCTGACCTATCCCTCTCAAGCCCAACCTCCTGCTTTCTCCCTATAACCTTTGATGCCCCGACCAATCAAGAACTTAACAGTGTGATTGAATGAGTGAGACCTCTGTCAGTCAGGGTCGACCAAGCATATTGTACCCTATCTGTCTAGATATGCAAGCCTGGGCAGTACGATATGAACAGCAAGCTGTTGCCCATATAGCAAGCTCCCCCTTCCATGCATCTGACGAACCCAAAGGAATGGCAGGGACTGATACAGTTCCGTACCAGCGGTGTCGCAGGACTTACTAGTTAGCATTGAACTCAACATAAGATTGCCTTAGGGTCTCCATCTCCAGATTTTTTCCGTTAGGGTTTACTTCCAAAGCCTTCCCCACAACTGGGTTTAGCCATAATGTAGTGGAGGCTTGAGATCAGAGTTTTCCTTCTCCTAGATGAACTCCCAACCATGGCAGATAAGCACCATTCGCCCGAATGGACTGGCTTTAAGGGGCCAGTAACCCACCTCTATCCTTTCTCCCATCAGTAGAAACTGTTCCACTGAGCTTAGTAGCTAAGCCACACATGAAGACCAGGCACTGGACTTGGTTGTCACTGGTTATCTGAGGTGCACGTCATTGGAAGCATTTAATAGGTGGTGGGAGCTTGTCCCCATTACCACCCCCCGACTATAGCAACCTGAAGGAACCAGAACTTACTAACCTCCATTTCAAATATACCCAATGACTTGGCCTCCACAGCCTTCTATGACAATGGATGCCACAGATTCCCTACCCGTTGCCAAAAGAAATTCTTCCTCATCTCTGTTCTAAATGGACATACCTATTCTGAGCTGTGCTCTCTGTTCTTAGATTCCCCAACTATAGGAAATCTCTTCTCCACGTACCCTCTCTTTCGGCCAATCAATATTGGATAGGTTTCAATGAGATGCCTCCTCATTCTTCTAACCTCCAGCGAGCACAGGCCCAGAGCCAACAAACGCTTCTTGTACGTTAACCCTTCATGGCTGGAATCATTTTCATGAACCTCCTCTCAACCGACTCCAATGCCAGCACATTTTTCATAGATAAGGGGCCCAAAACTGTTCATAATACTCCACGAGGACTCCCAAGTCACTTTGTACCTCTGATTTTTGAATTTTCTTGCCATTTAGAAAATACTCTATGCCTTTATTCATTTTTTGAAAGTGCATGACCACACACTTTGCTGCACTATATTCCATCTGCCATTTCCTTCCTATTTACCCAATCTATCTAAGTTCTTCTGCAGACTTCCTGTTCCTCAACATTACCTGCCCCAACACTTATCTTCATATCATCTGCAAATTTGGCCATTAAACCATCAATTCCATCATTCAAATCATTTGAACGTGAAAAGAAGAGATCCCAACACTGACCCTGGTGGAACACCACTAGTTACTGATAGTAACCAGAAAAGTACCCTATATTCCCACTCTTTGCTTCCTAAAAATCAGCCAATCTTACATCCATGTTAGTACCTTTCCTGTAATACCATGGGCTCTTATCTTGTTAAGCAGCCCCATCTATGGCACCTTGTCAAAGGTCTCCTGAACATCCAAGTACACAACATTCATTGACATCCATAGATCTAACATATCTGAAAATGAGCAAATTTTATTCTAATGGAGCAATAAACCGTGGTCAAGACATTGAGAGAAGTTCTCTTCAAAACTATCCCCTGTAAATTCATGTATTATTTCATAGAACTATTTACTTCCTCTAAAATTAGCCACCGTGAAGGTTTTGCTAATTTTATGCTCCTTAAGATTAGTGCCATGCAGCCAGTAACAGAGTAAGTGTAGTTCTTTCTCACTGTGAGAACAATATCCACAGGGTCAAATTTAGAAAAGAGAATTCCTCCACAGTGGTGTTTCCACAGATCAGCCGTTCAGTGCTTTTACCAAAGGCCACTTGGTACTGAGTTAGGCTAGTTTGGTGCTGTTGCCTCTGTAGTTTTCACTCAGGAATACAACTAAACTGCACCAGCTCAAGTATTATCTATCAATCCTTGTCTGTGATTCTTCTCATTTGGTCAAAGTCAAAGTAAATTTATTATCAAGGCACGCATATGTCACCACGTACTACTTGGGGATCAAGGCACTTTGAGGAAAATAAAGAAATAAAGTAGAATTTAGGAAAAAAATATACATAAAGGCGGACAAACAACCAATGTGCAAAAGAAGACAAATTGTGCAAATAAAAGAATATTAATACCAAGAATATGAGTTGTAGAGTCCTTGAAACTGAGCCTATAGGTTGTGAAATCACTTCAGAGCTGAGCTGAGTGAAGTTATCCACACTGCTAAAGGAACCTAATGGTTGTATGGTAATAACTGTTCCTGAACCTGCTGGTGTGGCACCTAAGGCCTGCTGCCCAATGGAAGTAGCCAGAAGAGATCATGGCATGGATGGTGGGGGTGGGGGGGGGGCTGGAGTCAATCATGATGTCGGCAACAGTACTCCTTGTAAGTGTGCTCAATAGGTGGAGGGCTTTGCCTGTGATGCACTGGGCTGTATCCACTACTTTCTGAAAGCTCTTCTGTTTATGGGCATTGGTATTTCCATATCAGGACATGATGCAACCAGTCAGGATACTTCCACTGTTCAGCTAAGGTTTAGATGACATGCTAAGTTTACACAAACTTCCAAGAAATTAGAGTTGCTGTTAACCCTTCTTTGTAATGGAACTTATGTGCTGGTCTCAGAACAGATCCTCCAATATGGTAACGCCAAGGAATTTAAAGTTACTGATCGTCTGCTGGGGATTGGCTCTTGGACATCCGGCTCCTTCCTTCTCTAGTTAATAATCAGGCCTTTGGGTTTTGCTGACATTGAGTGAGAGGGTTTTTGTTGTGGCACCTTTCAACCCGATTCTTAGTCTCTCTCCTATATGCCATTTCATTACCACCTTTGATTCGGCCACCAACAGCGGTGTTGACAGCAAGCATAAATATGGCATTGGAGCTGCACTTAGCCTCACAGTTTAGGTATAAAGTGAGCAGTGCAGGGGTTAAGCACACAGCCTGTGCTGGTGGTGATTGTGGAAGAGAAGTTGTTACCAATCCGTATCAACTGGAGTCTGCAAGTCAGGAAATTGAGGATCAAGTCGTAAAGGGAGATATTGAGACCTAGGTCTTTAAGCTTAGTGATGAGTTTCAAGGGGATGATAGTGTTGAATGCTGAGCTGTATTCAATGAAGAGCATCTTGATACATATGCATTTTCATTGTACAGATGTTCCGGAGCTGAGTGAAGAACCAGTGAAATGTCATCTGCTGTTGACCTGTTGTGATGGTAGTCAAACTGGAGCAGATTCATGTCACTTCTCAGGCAGGAGTTGACATGCTTCATGACTATCCTCTCATTAGGTAAATATCTCAAAATGGGAGGTGAAAGACAAAAGGTATGATTAACAGTTGTAGTATATGTATATGTTTTAAAGGTTCCATGTTAAATGTTTCAACTGAGGTACAATATCCTAGACTGAAACAAATATGAAATATTTGTTGTCAGACTGCCAAAGCTGCACAAATTGGACTAAAATACAGCAAAGCCTCTATTGATTCCTAATCAAACATGCAACTTTAATCACTGCTCCTTCTGAAAATTCACAGTGAGGGTCACTGAAATTTTTGTCATTTCTCTACACGGCACTTTATCGCTGTCAGCGATCTGTGGCAATCAACATGGTAAGCAAAAATAGTTCCAAGAAGTGATTTTAAAAAGTTTGGCAACAGTTTGGGTTTTGCTAGGAGTAGTGGCAAAAATAAATGCCCAGTTCAATTAAAACATTAATCCTGAAATAGCACTGGTGAAATTATTCATTCAGTCGTTAAAAGGGGCGTTGCAGAGTGGGGCTGATTGGATTGGCAAACCTTGCAGATTTATTTGTCTTGTGTGGGAGTGCTGGTGCTATTCTGAAATGGAGACATTTCTGATGCTCAAGGACCATGCCCAATTTTACTTTCACAACCATAATAACACTGATACAGATCACAAGATCACAATGTAACTCCTGGTCTTAACTAAACAAGATTATCACTGTTTGCTCAGCAATGGATTGACAAAGGCATTTGGTACACTTGCCTACCTCTGTCAGGATACTGAATACCAGTGTTGGATATCATGTTCTAACTGCACCAGGTGTTGTTGAGTCCCCACTTAGAGTATTGTGTGTAGTGTTATGTGCTAGCAGGAATTTCATTAAGCTGCATAGGCTTCAGAAAAGATTCTTTTGGATGTCACTGGACTGGAAGAATCTCCATCAGGATAAATTGGATACGCTGAGGCTTTTTCTCCACAAGAAGAGGAGGTTGAGTAGTGAACTTTTAGAGGTATATAAAATCATGAGGGACATAGATGCTGCCTGACCTTCTTGAGTTCCTTCAGCATTTTGTACATGTTGCTTTGGATGATCACAGATTTTCTTCCCCCTCAGAATAGGGGAGTCTAAACTAGAGGGCATCGATTAAGGTGGAAGGGAAAATATTTTAAATGGATCTGAGAGACAACTTCTTCCATACAGAGTTGGAACAATCTGTCTGAGGAAGTGCTACTCATGGATACTGGTATATAGATAGGAAACATTAAGTGAGATATGGGTCAAACGCAAAAGAATAGCTCAGGTAGACACATTGGTTAGAATGGATGAGCTTGTTTCCCTGCTATATGGCCTTATGACTGATAGTTTCAGTTGTTCTCAGAATGTCTGGAGAAGGGAAAAGTTATTAGCAAGGCAACCGTGCTCTTGAGAAAGCTGTCATAAAGGATCATACATTCTCCATGGTGTGGGCTTCTCTCTTCCTCATGTCAGTTATTGAGAGACATCTGTTCAACAGGATCACTAGCACCTGGAAACAGAGATGTCATCTGGCTGACTGAACATCCAATCAAAATGCAGAAATGTCATCAACAGCAAAGAAGGAAATAAAAAGAGACTTAGTCAATATTTTAGATGAATGTAAGGTACAACAGCAAGGTTAGAACTTGTACACCTTTAAGAAGGATATTGAAATATCACAAAAAATATATTTAATTATTATATCTTGAAATATTTGTTAATCCATTATAAAGCACATCTTTCATGACCAATGGAGTTGTCAAGCAGTAATTATGCCATGGTACACCATTTGCGATGTTCTATCTCTTCACTTACAGACCCCAGTCAGTTCGGGTTGGCAACAACATCTCCTTCACAGTCCCCATCAGTACAAGTGCACCACAAGGCTGCATGCTTAGCCCCCTTGTTCTACTCAAGCTTTTGGACCAAATAGGATAACATCACACAATTTCATTCATCCCATCACTGAACTGTTCCCACAACTTATGAACTCACTTTCAAGGATTCTTCATCTCATGTTCTCAATATTTATTGCTTATTTATTGATTATTATTTTTACTTTGTCTCCTCTCAAGCTGGTAAAACCTGAGGTACAGGCATAGCCAAGCACACTCATTTCCTAATTGCTGGGAACTTTCGGACTATTCTAGTCATATTTAGTTTTGTGGGTTTCTGAAGATATACATTAATATGGCTGTGTAGGTATAATTTTTTAATTCTATTGTGTAGTGATGTTGGGATGATACCAGTTGTAGTTATTACTATTGAGGCAATGTATATATACCCTGTTAATATTCCATAGTCTTTCAATTTCCTCTTATTTCAGCATATTTCTGGTGCTTTTCACTTATTGATTTCTGTATGTTATGTGTGTTTTGAATGGCTATATCTATAAAGTAAGTTGTTCTTGCTTGTTTATCCTGTATTGTTATTTCTGGATGGCTATTATGGATTATCTGTAACTATAGATCTGTCGTAATATAATCTGTGGGATTCTGACGCTAAAGCTGGATCAGATTTGTATTTATAGTATGGTATGATCTTTTTTATGAATTTCTATTTTAAAGCAAGATTTTTCTGAATGATGTTTGCCACTTTATTATGCCTGTGTAAGTATTACCATTATTAATGTAACACACATCAAAGTTGCTGGTGAATGCAGCAGGCCAGGCAGCATCTCTAGGAAGAGGTACAGTTGACGTTTTGGGCTGAGACCCTTCATCAGGACGAACTGAAAGAAGAGCTAGGAAGAGATTTGAAAGTGGGAGGGGGAGGGGGAGATCCAAAATGATAAGAGAAGACAGGAGGAGGAGGGATGGAGTCAAGAGCTGGACAGGTGATTGGCAAAAGGGATATGAGAGGACCATGGGACAGGAGGACTAGGGAGACAGAAAAGGGGGAGGGGGAAAAGCCCAGAGAATGGGCAAGGGGTATAGTGAGAGGGACAGAGGGAGAAAAAGGAGAGAGAGAAAAAGAATGTGTGTATATAAATAAATAAATAACGGATGGGGTAGGAGGGGGAGGTGGGGCATTAGCGGAAGTTTGAGAAGTCAATGTTCATGCCATCAGGTTGGAGGCTACCCAGACGGAATATAAGGTGTTGTTCCTCCAACCTGAGTGTGGCTTCATCTTTACAGTAGAGGAGGCCGTGGATAGACATATCAGAATGGGAATGGGATGTGGAATTAAAATGTGTGGCCACTGGGAGATCCTCCTTTCTCTGGCGGACAGAGTGTAGGTGTTCAGCGAAATGCCATCCCCTTCTCACAACTCCTCCGTCTCCGCAGCATCTGCTCTCAGGATGAGGCTTTTCATTCCAGGACGAGGGAGATGTCCTCCTTTTTTAAAGAAAGCGGCTTCCCTTCCTCCACCATCAGCTCTGCTCCCAAATGCATCTCCCCCATTTCACACACATCTGCTCTCACTCCATCCTCCCGCCACCCCACAAGGAATAGGGTTCCCCTTGTCCTCATCTACCACCCCACCAGACTCCGGGTCCAATATATTATTCTCCATAACTTCTGCCACCTCCAACGGGATCCCATCACTAAGCACATCTTTCCCTCCCCCCCTCTCTCTGCTTTCCGCAGGGATCGCTCCCTACGTGACTCCCTTGTCCATTCGTCCCCACCATCCCTCCCCACCGATCTCCCTCCTGGCACTTATTCTTGTAAGTGGAACAAGTGCTACACATGCCCTTACACTTCCTCCCTTACCACCATTCAGGGCCCCAGACAGTCCTTCCAGGTGAGGCGACACTTCACCTGTGAGTCGGCTGCGATGATATACTGCGTCCGGTGCTCCCGATGTGGCCTTCTATATATTGGCGAGACCCAATGCAGACTGGGAGATCGTTTCGCTGAACACCTACGCTCTGTCCGCCAGAGAAAGCAGGATCTCCCAGTGGCCACACATTTTAATTCCACGTCCCTTTCCCATTCTGATATGTCTATCCAAGGCCTCCTCTAGTGTAAAGATGAAGCCACACTCAGGTTGGAGGAACAACACCTTATATTCCATCTGGGTAGCCTCCAACCTGATGGCATGAACATTGACTTCTCAAACTTCCGCTAATGCCCCACCTCCCCCTTGCACCCCATCCGTTATTTATTTATACACACACACATTCTTTTTCTCTCCCTCCTTTTCCCTCTTTTCTTTCTCCCTGGGCCTCCTGTCCCATGATCCTCTCATATCCCTTTTACCAATCAACTGTCCAGCTCTTGGCTCCATCCCTCCCCCTCCTGTCTTCTCTTATCATTTTGGATCTCCCCCTCCCCCTCCCACTTTCAAATCTCTTACTAGCTCTTCTTTCAGTTAGTCCTGACGAAGGGTCTCGGCCTGAAATGTCGACTGTACCTCTTCCTAGAGATGCTGCCTGGCCTGCTGTGTTCACCAACAACTTTGATGTGTGTTGCTTAAATATCCAGCATCTGCAAAATTCCTCATGTTTGCACCATTATTAATGTGTTTTTTTTGTTTGCATTTGTCACTCCTGTTGGTGGGGTCTTTTGTTGATTCTGTTATGGTTATTGGATTTATTGCGTATACCTACTAGAAAATGAATCCCAGGATTCTATGTGGTGACATATACAGTATGTACGTTGATAATAAATTTACTTTTGAATTTATTTGAATGCAAGATGCTTCACCTTCAGAGTATTTTGCACAAACACATGACATTCATGTTGTTTCATTTCTTTACTATGATGTTGCTGGGGAAATCTGTAAATCAATGAGAAGGGCTGAAGTGTTGATAACAGCTTTGGAACTCCTGAGTTAAATTACACATGTGAAGAAATTTCCTTTTGCTTTCTCATCAATACACCCTAAAATCTGGACCATAACTTCTGGTATGGACTTTTATCCATAAACTCTTGGACAAGATGAGGATAGGATGCTGTCTGTGGTTGTGTAGGCTATTGACAATTATTTTTCTGAGTTACATGGAGGAAAAAAATCTGGAAAAAAAGCTTTATAGATAATATATAATAAGGAACCCATAACGAAACTAAGATTGCTAGATGTTTAGATATTAAGGGATTTTGGGATTGCGAGGAAATGAGAACTGAAGTGGACAATTATTCATGATTTTGAATAACAGAGCAGGTTTGAAGGGTCAGATAATTATATTCTATTCCTAATTCCTGAGATAAGTAATCTTCTCCAAGAAACGGGGATGTGTCTATCACTTGATGGAAATATTATGAAGTACCTCTACAGAGACGAAGGAGACAGAATTATATAATTTGCTTCTGATACAATGCAGTGAATGTTGTTGCAGGTTGCTGGATGCTTCAAGATGGCATTATCAAAGTGATGAACTGGACTGAAGCATAGCAGATCAGGTTGAACTCCCTGAGCTGTGAAACTTTAGGAGGACCACTATGGAAGGAGAGAGTGTGATAAACTCTGTACTTTGTAAGTGGACAGATGCTGGTGCTCAAATACGTAAGCTCATTCAAGGGCAGAGCTCTGGGAATATTAAAAAGAGAACGAGGTTGATTTAGTTCTCAAATGGAAAATAGATTATAAAAACAAAAATGTGTTCTTAAAAAAGATCTGATTTCCTCTAGCTCACACACATTCCCTTCTGGAATTACAGAATTGCATGTCTCCTGCCATGTATTTGGATGTGTTCTGTGACTCAGTCTTATAGAGCTAATAAGAATTAT
The DNA here is from genome assembly GCF_030028105.1 of Mobula birostris. Taxonomy (NCBI): domain Eukaryota; kingdom Metazoa; phylum Chordata; class Chondrichthyes; order Myliobatiformes; family Myliobatidae; genus Mobula; species Mobula birostris. The sequence goes on from NC_092387.1 coordinate 33,438,698, forward strand.
TGGTGATGCTTCTTCTTCCATTTAGGCAGTCCCTTGGGATCAACCATGACTTACTTTCATTCTGGTTCTGCAAGTCTTTTGTAGAGAATTCTTCAAACTCTTAATCAACATATTCTTTCAATAAATGGCCAGCTAAAAGATACACTTCCCATTGAAAGAAATAATCCCCAGTCTTCTGACTTCACAGATGCTATGGGAAACAACCCTCAAATGCAGCAATGCTGCCCTTACACACATATGGAGGGCAACTTGTGATGAAGAAAAGAACATACTCTTGAATAAATTAACTAGAAGAGATATAATCTCAATGAGAAGTGACTTTAGGTTCAGTCAAGGTCAATCTACAGAGTAAGAGCAGTGACAACAAAATGAGTAATTCCAGAAGAAGGCTAATATTGCAAGGAGTGTACTAAGGCATGTAGGCTTTGTAAAGATTTCTGAATTTGATAGCGGTGCTAAGATTGAGTTGGGTGGGTGGGGGGGGGAATATGCATGTTGAAGTAGTGGGTAATGGGGTTTCTGGCAATTTCTGGTGTCAGGGTAGGCAGATTAGCTCTGCCCATATCTTCCCAAATATTGGAAAAATATGGAATTTAATTAAGTGTTCTGCATGGAACCTGGACCTATTCCTGCTAAATAGATATCAGCAGTTGCCCTTTGACCAAATAGAGTATCTGTAGAAACTGAACTGAACCATTGACTGGAGGGAAAGTTGTTGCTCATAGAAGACCAGATTGATAACTTAAAAGAAACTTTCACATACTATATCCCAAAAAGTGGTATACTTTTGAAGAGATGCGATGGAGTTACTACAGCAGGGAGCTACATTCTGTTGCCCATTTCAAGTCCATTCTTCTTCTTCAGACTGTACCTAATTGAAAGCCCCACCTCAGAGGTAACTTTTCCTACAAGGCAGCCTTGGTGTAGTCCTGCACCTTCTTTCAACTTTCATTACAGGTCCATGTATCTCATGTGATGTCTAAAGCTGTTGGCTGACAGAACTCCTGCTGAGCCAAGACTGACCCATACAAGCGCTTGCAGTGTCTAGTAGAATCTGCAAGTGAGGAGAGAATCCACGGTGACTATTGCAAACATGGCATCTTCATAAGAACCCTGGTAACAATAATCCTTCCCCACAAAACACCATCAATGGAAATTCTTCTCTTAGAAGGTCCCTTGGGTAAAAAGATGACTTGCTTCCACCCCATTCTGTGGCACCTGGGTTGGTGTATGAAGCTAACATGGGACCTGCAGACTCTGCCATAGGCAGGAAACACCTGACAGGGCAGGCAGCTGGGTAGTTTGCCATGTTTTGCCCTTCATCAGTCACTTGCTCTATTTGCTCATGATGAAAGTTCTCAGTCCTTCTCAGAATCCTTTGCTTCATATACATGATCATGGGCCAAAGATTCCCACAAGGCAATGAAAATGTTTCGTTTTGCAAGGAAGATTTGAAAACATACTCACAGTCCTTTTTCCTGTAGTGGTGGGATTTAGAGTACTCCACCTGTTTTGAGATTCTATTATTAAGTAATGAGACATAGGTTCATACAGCATGGAAACAAGCCTTTCAGCCCAACTGGTTCATGCAAACCAAGAATCTCACTTAAACTAGTCTCATTTGTCTTTTCTGGCTAGCCACACCTATTGGAGCTGGCTGAGTGTAATTAAATCCTAAGTGCTGGTGATGCTGTTCTGGGAGAAGTCCCTGATGTTCTGTCACTCACTATGCCAATGGATGCTGAGGCTTTGCAAAAACAACTGTATTAGCTTTCCTCCAGTGCTTTGAGTTATTTGTGGTAGGGAGGACACATTTCGTGAAGGTGACTGGGATTTCATTCAGAATTCTTCACACCTAGCTTTGGTCACTTACATTTACACTCACATTTAGCTCGTACTCACACTAATGCTCACACTCTCATTCACATGACCAACTCAGTTCCATCTCTGAGAATCAAAATAAAGGCTCATTGTTAGCACTTACTTTTAACAAACCACTTTACATATACAGAAAAACAGAAAAGAATTAACTGTTTCACCAAAGAATAGTTTTATATTAAAAATGAAACAAGTGCAGCATAAAGCCATAAACTAACAAAATGATTCACTCTATTAAAACAGGGAAGTGCTTCTCTGCAGCTTCTAATGTGAAACTGCTAAACACTAAACACTTCAGAAAAAAAATTAAATGACTTGTGGATAATTACCGCTATTGCCTCAAATCTCAGGGGTGTCGTTTGAAGTGCTAGGGAGCCCAGATGGCTAAAAAATGGAATTTTGTAGAAAATTACCGACATTATTCATGGCAACATTATCAATTACCTGTGTATCAATTATACTAATGTTGAATTTGAAAAGGTTGCTAAAAACTGCATTAAGAATCGGATCAAAACAATTGACAAGGGGGAAATCTCAGAGTAATTGCTATTAACAAAATAAGTGTAATTTTCTGTGCTTTATTAAAAATTACAACCTTTCATAACTGTCAGCAAAAGGACATTTCATGGGTAAACAGTCAGAGACAAAGCAGGAATGATTAGAACTGTGTGTTTAACCGTATCTCTGTAATATGAAATGATAGCTTCTTCTCTGCCTTTTTAAGTATAGCCCAGCCTACATTATACAATAATGACATCTAAGATTCTTGCCATATTTGATGATTAGGCTCTTCAAAGTATTATTTAGACTGAAAATTGACTGATGCTGGGACAGGAAGGTCCTGAGCTTGATTCCCAGATTCCTAGACTTAGCTGAAGATTATACAGCCACAGATGGCTGCAATCCTCTGATCCAGGAAAAGGAAGGTTGATCCCTCCTGATGGTTTTCCAGTGATCTCCGCTGGACAGTTTGTATGTGTGTGTGTACGTCTTTGTAATCACCAAGTTAAAAAAAAACTGGCTCATCAAACTTGATCTAAACCGGATGACTCAATATTATAACTAGACCCTTAGTCCTCATCCTCACCTCTCCCCTAGTTGTAACCTACTGCAAGCAAGAAGCAGGGAAGTATCACTGAAAGCATACCCTGGCAGAGCCCCCTCTTGGGTCCTGACGAAGGGTCTCGGCCTGTAACGTTGACTGTACCTCTTCCTAGAGATGCTGCCTGGCCTGCTGCGTTCACCAGCAACTTTGATGTGTGTTGCCCCCTCTATCTCAGTTTGATGAGACCAAGCCAGGAGATCTCACTCTAAATGAGGAGAGGATGTGGAGAGGTGCAGAATGGCATAGTGAAATGAGGCATTAGGAAGTAAATGCACAGATAGTGCGTTCTTGCTCCTTTCTCTCAATGGAGTCAGGGCCTGTTTACATTAATCTGATGAAAAATACAAAACTGTGAATGCTAGAAACCTGAATTAAACAGTGAAATTACCAGAGCTACTCAGCTTGCCAAGCTGCATCTGGGGGTAAGGAAACAAAGTTAAAATTTCGGAGCTTTTTAAAAGACAGCTCATCAATCTGAAACATAACTCATTTCTCTCTCTACAGAAAGTGTCTGATCTGCTAAATATTTCATGAACACGACCCCCAGATCTTAACTTTAATACCTGAGTCTTTCTACTTGGGGCCAGGACTTAAGAGCGTTAGAACAGTTTGCCTTGCGCTAACTATCTATTTTCAAATACAGAATACAAAAGATACTTTATTTTTTCCCCCACGGTAATTCACCTGGTTTCCCTTAAAATGTGTTAATGCTCTTAGCATCAATCACTTACTGAGGGAATAAGTTCTACATTTTCCCAAATATCCATTGGGTATGTTGGTGACTGTCTTATATTCATAACTCTGAGGGTTGCTTTTTCAGGTTTCCTTGGCTGAGCAAGTCTAGGGAAAATGGTCTCCGGTCCCGCCAAACCCATGAGACTGGGATGGCTCTCCTGACCCAGACCCCGGTTTGTGTGACTGCTGTGTAATTTGCTATCCTGTTACAAATTAGTGCCAGGAAATAGCAGACAGTACACTGCATACAATTAAAGGAATTGTATTTATGAATCTTAACTAAAGGGTTAGTCAAGAAAACCAAAAAGTAAAGGGCCTATTTTAATTAAACAGTTGAATGTGAAAAGGGCCCATATTAATCAAGCAGTCATCTTGAACTTCTCTGTCACTCACGTGCTGGGCCCTCAGTCAGCGTGAAAGCTCACGCCACCTTCCGAACATAGCTTGCAATCCATCTCGGACAAACGGGTCTCCCACCATATCGTATTCCATGAGCAGTTCTCCCCAGTGCCTTCTCTCTTCATCTGCCCCAGACAAAAACCCAAGACCAACCCTATTGTCCCTCATCAAGAAAACCTCCCCCTAATTGGATGGCGCATATTCCACATCATCTCTTATCTTCAACAGTAACCCAAACAGGCTGAAAGCAGAACAGACTGCTCTTTCAGAGCTGTTAAATGAAAGACCTACAGCATAACAGTAAAGATATCAATTAGGATATTACACTAACAAGTGGAAACATTCTTCCTTTCTGTAAACTATCAAAAAAAAATTCAACCAAGTCTCTGCTTTATTAGAATCAAAAACCTTCTCTGTTTTATGGATAAAATTACAATGTCATGCTCTTTATTAAAATTAAGATGACATGATAACAGCCTTACCTAGCAGGTCCGGAGCTCCAGTTCTCACAAGCACACAGCTCAAATTAAAACAACTAGAAATAACTAGCAGGTCAGGCAGCATCTATGGAAGGGCCACAGAATTAAAGTATGTACGTTCCTTCATCAGGATTACAGACTTGAAAAATTAATTCTGTGTCTCTCTCTATAGATGATGCCTGACCTGCTGAGGTCCTCCAGCATTTCGTGTGTGTTACTTTGGAGTTCCAGCATCTGCAAATTTTCTCATGTTTGAAAAACTAATTCTGCTCCTCTGTCTACAGATGCTGCCTATGATGCTGAGTTACTCTTGCATTTTGTTTCAAAATTTTGAGCACCAGTAGATTTTTGCATTTAATTTGGGGTTCTCAGTTCACAGACCTAAATGTGTGTAGACCCTCGTCCAACCCACCTCTGTTGCTATCATTTTCTGTGAGGTACACCCAACTGTGAAATCTGCCAGAGGGCAACTATTCCGTTTACTTGTTGGCTGTGGCTCGTTGGTAGATCTCCTGCGCTGAATCTCAAGTTGTGGATTCTTGTCTACCATCACAGAGAGTAAAGCAGAATGTGCAGTGTGGTGTAAGTGTGCTGAGAATGAAACAGTTGAAAGCCCATTCATACAGAAGTAGCCAGTGTGAAAAGAAAAGCTGGGCTATCACTTCTCCCCAGAATATCATTATGTCAGGCCTTGCACACTCCTTTTCCTATACTGTAGGTAAGGAGAGGAAGGGCGATCAAAAATATTACTGATAAACATATCCTGAAAAATCCCCTCCAGGCAACTGAGACCAGCTCACAGACAGTGTTACTTGGAAAGAAAATAAGACAGAGTTAATGCACCCACAAACCGTATTCTTGCCCTGTCTCCACTAGCATAGATGTGCTCTGGTGTGATAAACAAGTACAGATTAATGGAAGATATTATACGTCGAAAGGACGATTTTAGAAAGGGGAAGGAGGTCCTGTACAGTGAGTATAGGGAGCTAGGGAAACGCCTGAAGAAATGGACCTCCAAAGTAATAATCTCCGAATTACTCCCAGTGCCACATGCTAGTCAGGGCAGGAATAGGATGAAGGTACAGATGAATGAATGGCTGAGGATGTGTTGCAAGGAGCAGGTTTCAGGTTTCTGGATCATGGTATAAGTTGTACAAAAAGGATGGGTTACTGCTGAACCTGAAGGGGGCCAATGTCCTTGCAGGTAGGTTTGCTAGGGCTATTGTGGAGGGCTTAAACTAAACTGGCAGGAGAATGGGAACTGAAGTGATAGGGCCAAGAATAAGGCAGTTGGTATACAAGTTGATATAGTGTGAAGTGAGACTGTCAGGAAGGACAGGCGGATATTGGGGCAAAATTGCAATCAGCAGGATGAGGTGAAGTGTAACCTAGGGGAAAACCAATAAGGGTGATGAATACATGACTGAAGGTATTATGTGTGAATGCATTCAGTATATGGAATAAGGTAGATGATCTTGTAGCGCAGTTAGAGATTTGCAGGTAGAACATTAAGGGCATTAATGAGACGTGTCTGAAAGAAAATTATAGTTGAGAGCTTAACATCCAAGGATACACATTTTATTGAAAGCACAGACAGGTAGGCAGAGCGGGTGGGGTTGCTTTGCTGGTGAAAAAAGGAATTAAATCCTTAGAAAGAAGTGAAATAGATCAGAAGATGTAGAATCCTTGTGGGTAGAGTTAAGAAACTGCAAGGGTAAAATGATCCTGATGGGAGTTATATACAGGCCCACAAACAGAAGCCAGAATGTGGAACAGAAATTTCAACGGGAAATAGAAAAGGCATGTAATAAAGAGAATGTTTCAATAGTCACAGGGGATTTCAATATGCAAGTAGATTGGAAAAATCATGTTGATGCAGGATCTCAAGAGAAAAAAATTGTAGAATGCATATGAGATGGCTTTTTAGAGCTGCTTGTGTTTGAGGCTACTGGGGGGAGGGCAATTCTGGATTGGGTCCAATCACAAACCAGAGAAAACCTGCAGATACTGGAAATCCAAGCAACACATACTAAAATTCTGGAGGATCTCAGCAGGTCAGGCAGCATCTATAGAAAAGAGTAAACAGTTGATGTTTCAGGCTGAGACCATTCATCAGAACTGGGTTGGGTGCTGTGTAATGAACCAGACTTGATTAGGAAGCTTAAGGTAAAGGAACGTTTAGGAGCCCATGATCATAATATGACAGAATTCATCCTGCTGTTTGACAGAGAGAAAGTAAAGTGAGATGTATCAGTATTACAGCTGAGTAGAGGGAATTACAGAGGCATGAGTTGATTGGAAGTTGAGACAAGCAGCATTATTGCAGAACTGCAATGGCTGGAGTTTCTGTGGGGAAATTTGGAAGGCACAGGATAGATGCACCTAAGGGAAGGAAGAGGCAATTGTGGATGACAAAGGAAATCAAAGATGACATAAAAGCAAAAGAGAGGGCATATAAAATAGCAAAAATTAGCTCGAAGATAGAGGATTAGGAAGCTTTTAGAAAACAACTGAAGGCAACTAAAAAAACCACAAAGAGATGAAGTATGAAGATAAGCCAGTCAAAAATATCAAAGAGGATATCAAATGTTTTTTGCAGATAGATAAAGTGTACAAGCGAAGTGAGAGTGGATATCGAACTGCTGGAAAATAACACTGAAGAGGTGGTAATGGGGTACAGAGACATGACGGATCAATTTAATAAGAATTTCATGTCGGTCTTTACTGTGGAAGATACTAGGAAATTCACAGAAATGCGGGAGTATCAGGAGGAAGAAGTGAGTGTAATTGCTGTGTCTAAGGAGAAGGTGCTTGGGAAGGCGAAAGGCCAGCAGGTATATAAGTCACCTGGACTAGATGGACTGCACCCTGTGTTTCTGAAAGAGGTGGATGAAGAGATTGTGGAGGCATAAGTAATGATCTTTGAAGAATCACTAGATTCTGACATGGTTCCTGAGGAGGAAAATTGCAAATTTCACTCCACTCTTTAAGAAGGAAGGAAAGCAGAAGTAAGGAAATTATAGGCCAGGTAGCCTTACTTCAGAGGTTGGAACGATGTTGCAGTCTATTATTGAAGATGTGTTTTGGGGTACTTGGAGGTACATGATAAAATATGCCAAAGTTGGCATCATCTTCTAAAGAGGAAATCTTACCTCGCAAATTTGTTGGTATTCTTTGAGGAAATAACAAACAGGATAGACAAAAGAAAGTCAGTGGATGTTCTTTATTTAGATTTTCAGAAGGCCTTTGACAAGGTGATGCACATGAGGTTGCTTAACAAGATAAGAGCCCAGTGTATTACAGGAAAGATACTAGTGTGGATAGAAGATTAGCTAATTGGCAGGACACAAAAAACCAGAATAAAGGGGCCTAATCTGGTTGGCTGCTGGTGATAAGTGAAGTTCCACAGAGCTTGTAATGGGACCATTTCTTTTCAGATTACTGTATATGCCAATGATTTGGATGACGGAATTGATTAATTTCTAGCCAACTTTGCAGACCATAGAAAGATAGGTGAAGTGGTAGGTCATGTTGAGGAATCAGGGCATCTGCAGAAGGATTTAGAGAGTTTGGGAGAATAGGCAAATAAGTGACAGATTAAATAAGACTAGGAAAGTGTATGGTCAAGTTTTTTGGTAGAAGGAATAAATGCATAGACTATTTTCTAATTGAGAAGAAAATTCAATTATCAGAACTGCAAAGGGGCTTGGGTGTCATTGTGCAGGATTCCCCAAAGGTTAACTTGCAGGCTGAGTCAGTGGTAAGAAGGCAAATACAATGTGAGCACTTATTTTAAGAGGCTGAGAATATAAGAGCAAGGATATGATGCTGAGGCTTTATAAGACATTTGACGGACCGCACTTGGAGAATTGTGAGCAGTTTTGGGCTCCTTATCTAAGAAAAGACGTGTTGGGATTGGAGAGGGTCCAGAGGAGGTTCATGAGAATGATTCTGGAACTGAAAGGATTAATGTATGATTAACTTATGATGACTCTGAGTCTGTACTCACTGGAGTTTAGAAGAATCAGGGAGAGATCTCATTGAAACCATATCAAACATTGAAAGGCTTAGATAGAGTGGATGTGCAGAGGATGTTCTGAGAGTGGGCAAGGCTAGGACCAGAGGGCACAGCCTCAGAGTACAGGGCTGTCCATTTTGAACAGCTGTGAGAAGGAATTTCTTCAACCAGAAGGAGGTGAATATGTGGAATTCCTTGCCACGGATGGCTGTGGAGCCCAAGTCATTGAATATATTTAAAGCAGGGATTGATAGATTCTTGATTAGTCAGGGTTAAGGGGAGAAGGCAGCAGAATGAGGTTGAGAGAGATAATAAATCAACCATGATGGAACTGTGGAGCCATCTCAATGGGCCAAGTGGCCTATTTCTGCTCCTATGTCTTATGATCTAAGACAGAATCTCTTGAGTTGGCCACATACGTTAATGATAAACTCTTTTCAGCACAACTTACGTCATTCTGGCCTTTGCACCTCATTTTCTACCTCTGCTGCACTTCTGTTGTAACAGTAACTGTAACACAATATTCAGCATTCTGCTGTTGCCTTTAGCTTGTGCTCATGTTTTGAAATCACCTATATGGATGCTTGGTGAAACTAGATTGCTCACTGTATTGCAGTACAGGTGAAAATAATAAACTAATTTCAATATTTAACCATCTCACTCAGTTTTTATAAAATAATAATGGCTCTTTCTGGTCTGGGCTCCTGTTCTGCCTCTTGTGTACCAGACATGATGGTGCTCTGGGAAGGCTAGTAGATATTAGACTATTAGATTATGAGGACACTCAGTCCTCTTTTATTGTCATTTAGAAATGAATGCATTAAAAAATGATACAACATTCCTCCAGAATGATATCACAAGAAAACACAGGACAAACCAAGGCTAATACTGACAAAACCACATAATTATAACATATAGTTACAACAGTGCAAAGCAATACCATAATTTGATAAACAGCAGACCACGAGCATGGTAAAAAAAAGTCTCAAAGTCCCGACAGACTCATCATCTCACGCAGGCGGCAGAAGGGAGAAACTCTCCCTGCCATGAACCTCCAAGCACCACCAACTTGCCGATGCAGCACCATTGGAAGCACCGACCGCAGCGGACTCTGAGTCCGTCCAAAAATTTTGAGCCTCCGACCAGCCCCTCCGATATGGCCTCTCCGAGCACCATCCTCTGCCGAGCGCTCCGACCCTGCCCCGGCCGCCGAGCAACAAGCAAAGCTGAGGACTCGGGGCCTTCTGTTCTGGAGATTCTGGACCACACAGTAGCAGGCATTTCAGAAGTTTCACCAGATGTTCCTCCGCACTCTCATGTCCGTCTCCATCAAATCAGAATTGTGCACGGCATCCTACTTGACAAATAACAGACATCACCACCAGAGTGGCCGCTGCGAGCTGCATCGCGCCGTCATCTTCTCCTCCCTCCCGGTCTTTTGGTGCCAGCCAACTTCATGTGACTGCAATTTTCCACCCTCCCATTCTCAACTCCACATTTTATTGCCATCCTTCAGACGAGATCTTAAGATGAGTGCTTGCATGGTACCTGAGGTAGGTGTGAAACATCAAGTGACACTTTTTCAGAAAGATCAAAGTCAATGCTTACCTTTCAGTCATAACCACTAAAACCAATGATCACATTGCTGATTGTAGCTTCTTGTCATGCACACATTGGCTGTAAATTTCCTACTCCGCAAAGCTGACAGCCTTTCATTAGCTCTAGAAATCTCCTGGTGTCTGAGAGAACATAAATCCAAATTGTTCTTTACTTTCAAAAATGATGAAGTCAGATCATCCCACCTTTTGTTATTGAGATATTTTTCGATTGGATGTTTCTTTGTAAAAAAAAACATCCATTTCTTATATAAAAAAGTGGATGTTCCCTGATAATTTGTCATTGACTCATTTTACATACATTATCCTGGGCAAATGTGACTGGTTCATTTATCCACATTATTTATCCAACAAAATGTTTAATGACAAATATGGATGGATTGCCAACTTGGGTTTAATAGCAGTGAGCTGCTCCACATTTCCCATTAGCTCCTGATCAGCAGCTATATTTACTTTCCATTATAATTATGGGATTAAATAAGATATTTTTTTCTCAAAACAAAACTTTGAAATAATTTTCAAAATAATAGCTTCTGTTGTACATTGTCATATTGTATTCAATATGGGAAAATAGTGATGGAGAAACTTGCCTCTCACAACCTCTCGACATCTCATAATGATTTTGCCATCCAGCTCTTAGTGAAAGTAATTTCCTGTCTAAACCAGAATAGGATGGGATGCACAGGGTGTCCACAGTTCAGAAAGGAGGCCCACCTGAAATATGCCGCCTGATGTGATGGTTCCAAGAATGGTGTGACACTTCTCCATGTTCCTTGATACTTCTGTCATGCTTGCCAATGCACCATGTATAACCTTGAGCATATTCGTTCACTTACCCTTTGGATTGCTCCTTCAAAATCTTAATTCATAGGACCATAAGATACAGGAGCAGAATAAGGTCATTCAGCCTACTGAGTTTTCTCCACCATTCAATCATGGCCACTTTTTTCAACCCCTTTCTCTGACTTTCTTACCTTAACCCTTAGCCCTCTTCCCAATCAAGAACCTATCAACCGCTGACATTCCAATGTTAAATATATCTAATGACTTGGTTTCAACAAGCCTCTGTGGCAAAGAATTCTACAGATTCATCACCTTCTGGCTAAAGAAATTTCTTCTCATATCAGTCTTAAAGGGACCGTTTATTCTGAGTCTGTGTCCTTGGCTCCTGGACTCTGGTACTGAAGGAACCATCCTATCCAGCCCTTTCAGTAACTCTCAGGTTTCAATGAGATCTCCCCTCATCATTTAATCTCCATCAAGTGTAGACCCAGAGATATAAACACTTTTCATATGTAAACCTTGCATTCCTGGAATCATTCTTGTGAACCTCCTCTGGTCCATCACCAGGGCCAACACATCCTTTCTTATAATTAGGAGCTAGAATTGCTCACAATATTTCAAGTGTGACTAATGTCTTAAAAAGACTTAATAGTACATCCTCGTTTTTATATTACAAAGTGCATAACCCCACAATTCTGATGCTCTATTCTATTTGCCACTACTTTGCCCATTCTTCTAACCTGTCCAAGTCCTTCTGCAGATGACTTACCTCTTTAAAGCTATTTGTCCCTCCACCTATCTAAGTATCACCAGCAAACTTGGCCATCTTTGCTGACCTCAGCCAGTGATGGTCAATCCCCTCGCCCACTGAGGCTTAAAGGAAATCAACAAAATGAATTAGATGTAGTGCCCACATACAGTGGAAGAGGAGTATAATGTGACAGCTGTGCATATCTTTGGGAACTGTCTATCTCTTTAAACATTCTTCTATTTTTCTGCTCTTTCTAAATTTCAGTCCACAAAGTCTTCCTAAGTAGATTGCTTTGAAATTTATGTTTAATTCTACTGATTATTTGCATTCAAGATATTGACATTGTTGGCTTAGGGGGACTTTATTGTCCATTTCAAGTTGTTGAGAAGTCTTTAAGAAGTTGTTGCACTGGAGTTATATACTACAGGCACAATCAGATACTTCAGGCAAGGTACCTTTCCTGAAGGACCCAGATGAATTAATTGTTTTCCACAGTATAACAGCTGGTTATTCTATGTTCGGGCAATGCACAGATCATCAAATTTCCCCAAATATATTTCTATGTTTCAATCATAGTGCTTATTCTATAGAACCATTGTGTAAGCATTAGGCTGTTGTACCTCTGGATGCCCACTTCCAACATGCACATGCCTCGCATGTATCCAATCCCACAGCCAATGCAGGTCTCCTTACAACGATTCTCTCAGCAGGCTCCACATCCAAGTCACATCCCAGCCTTCATTACTGGGATGGAACTGGAGCTCTGATGTTATCTGCTTTCAGGTTTTCATTGGGTTTGGTCAGTTTAGTAGCCAGCCTAATGTGGAAGAACTTGCTCATCATCGCCATGTCCCTAAGCAGGACTGTGGCTCAATGCAATTGAGAAGTGGATCAGTGGTTAAGCTCCAGAGATTCAAGCCTAAGTTCACAGCTAATATTTCACTGCAATAAGTTTTGGTACAACAATGAACCAAGGTATTGTCTCCCTCTCAGGTAAATATCAGTTCCTGAAGAATTAATTCTGACAAAAAGACAAAACGTTTGATTAAAAAGTTATCCAACAGCCTGCCAAATTAATAACACAACAATATCAATACCTTGCCAAATACAACACTTAAAACATTGATTGTTTAATTGTTCGTCCTTCTGTGCCTGAATTGGTCACTACTTCCTTCCCTTTTTCATCAATGATATCTATTCCTGACAACCTTGGAAGTAATGAAAACCCAGAAGCACAGCCATTCCGTGTTGAAACTTTGAAGCATCTGCTAAAAAGTCAGGCTTATCACAAAGGGAGGACTTGAATCCACAGTCTCCTTGTGAGATAAGGAAGTATTACTGCTTCTTCTCGCTACTGTCATCAGAAAGCATTAGGTCCCATACCACCAGGCTCAGGAATAGTTATTACCCTTCAACCATCTGGCTCCTGAAACAGAGTGGATAACTTCACTCACCGCCACTCTGAATTGATTCCAAAGTCTATGGACTTAATTTCAAGCACTCTCTAACACATGTTCTCTGTACTATATATTCATTTTTACTTATTGCACAATTTGTTACATTGGTTGTTTATCAGTCTTTGTGTGTAGTTTTTTTTCATTGATCAATTGTACTTTTCTCTTCTACTGTCAACATCTGCATGAAAATGAATCTCAGGGTAGTATATGATGACATATATGTATTTTGACAGTAAATTTACTTTGAGCTTTGAACTGAAATATTCAGGAAACTGACAATTCTTAGGCATGATATAAACTGCTGAAGGAACTCCGGAGAGACAGAAGTAGTCACATTTCAGTCAAGACCTTGCATCTGGGCTGGCATCCAGACTTCCTGACAAATTTAAGATGGGGGGGGGGTGACTGTTATTTCCATCCTCAAGTTATCTTTGCTTATTCTTTGAAAAACAAAGGAGGCTGCTATGTCCATTGGGTCCATGCTAGCTCCCAGTGAAACAATCTCACTAGCTCTATTTCCCTTTCCTTCTTTCCTGTACCCCTGCAACTAATTCTTATACATATGTTTATCAACTGTCCTTTTTGTCATAGCCTACGTCTAGTGCAATTTACAGTAATGAATTAACTTAGCAACACATCCTTAGGATCTGAGATGAATTCTAGAGGAAACCCATGCAGTCAGGAAGCTGACATGCAAATTTTACAGACAACATGCATGGAACCTGTGTCCCTAGAGATGTGAGACAGTAGTGCCAACTACAGCTTTACTCTGCTACCCTTTACTGTAATCTTGTTTCAGCTGTACAAACTAAAGTGATTCATACCTTACCTGCTGCATTATCTGAACGATCTTTAATGAAGGATTTGCTCAGTAAATCACTTCACACAGCTGGACAATCTATGCAACATTTTCAGTCAAACAAATCAAATGAGGGAGACTCTTAATAGTTTTTTAAGAACATGGAAGCATTGGTACTACTCAGAAGCCATTTGCTTTCATTTATACTTACAATGGCCTTAAGCAGAACCAATCAGTATATTCTTTGGAATTCCGCTTTTGGTGACACCTTTCCCAGGATAGTTGTGATCTCGATGTTAAATGAACCCACCATTGCTTGTCATCTGCATGGCTTCTGGCTTGATCAGTGGACGGTGGCCTGCCAGTAACCTATCTGGGCTGATAGAGATCAGAGCTGAGATTTCTAAATGGGACAAAGGAGTTAATGATTCCATGTTATCTGTTTGGAGCAGTTGCATTACTGACAGCACCAAATCTATCAAGCTCAGAAATGACTGCATCAGCTGTTTGTATAAGCACTGCCAGAGAGGCCTTGTGTGAACATTGCATGCTGATCCCTTCAGAACTGGTCCTGTCCCACCACCCTAGGCTGAACAACAGGCACCCTAGGGGCACACTGATTTCAGAAAGACCAGTGACATGTGATAAATGACAGTGCCCAGTTCTCTTTTCTGTTCAGCTTTTACCATTATATTCCTACAAACCTTGGTGAACAAACTTCTACTCCTCGGTCCAAATCTCAGGTAGTCAGGATGTAAACTCCTCCTCCCCATCATCCTCAACATGGTCCACCCCGACCCCCCCCCCCCACTGCCCAGAGTTGTGTGCTGAGCCCATTGCTACACACTCTGCCCATCCCTGAACACCATTGTGGCATCATACAATCCCTTTCTTAATGTGCATTCGGTTGACTCTCCTTTATGGGGATGTGGCATGGAACTGGTGGATTTTAGTATCTTTTAAATGCCTATTTCGTGGAATGACTGGAGCAGCTGAGCCAGTGTCCAATTCCATTTTAATTAATTTGTTGTTCAGTTCTGGTGTAAGTCATGTTGCTTGTCTATAGTTAGTTTTCATATTGTAAATCTCAAGGCTATTCAGTCCAGTGTCATTTCCATTTTTTTAGATTATGAAGACACGTAGTCCTCTTTTATTGACATTTAGTAATGCACACGTTAAGAAATGATACAATATTTCCTCCGGTGTGATATCACAAAACACAGGACAGACCAAGACTGAAAAAACTGACAAAACCACGTGATTATAACATATAGTCACAACAGTGCAACAATACCATAACTTGATGAAGAAGTCCATGAGCACAGTAAAGTTCAAAATCTCTCAAATGTCCCACATCTCACGCAGAAGGGAGAAGGAAGAAAAACTCTCCCTGTCATGCCGACCACAATCCAACTCTGAGTCATCCGAAAACTTGGAGCTCTGATCAGCTCTCCGACACAGAGTACTGAGCGCCATCTCTGTCCGAACGATTCGACCTCCTTCTCGTTCTCCAAAAGCAGGCAAGGCCGGGGTTTTTGAGGCCTACCCTCCGAAAGATTCCCGACCACACAGTAACGACAACTGCAAACAAGCGTTTCAGAAATTTCTCCAGATGTTCCTCTGTGCTTTCACGTCCATTCTCCATCAAATCAGAATTGTCCACAGCCCCTATTTAACAGATACGATATCATTTTTCACCGGAGGGCTGCGCACGCGCAGGCGCGCCACCATCTTCTCAAATTTTATCAGATTTTTCATCAGCAGCATGTATATTAGCACTCTTTTTGAAATTGCAACTTGACATTTTAGCTTTTTCTCTTCCCTGTGCAGACCATTTATTTTTGTCTGCACAACATGCTCTTTGTACATGTCCTACTTTTTTACATTTTCTGTAAGTTTCAATTTTAAATCTGCATTGGTCTGGTGAATGTGAGCCCCTGCCACAACAGTAACAACATTAGTTTGGCCAGGCCAGTTTCTGTGTGGATTTTGTAATTTTGTTCGTGGTTACTTTCATTCTTACCTGCAACTGAATTGTGTCACTGTCTGCTATTTCCATTGACACAGCTATGTCAACTGTTCTTTTAAATGTATGTTATGCTTCAGTTAGGAGCCATTTTTGAATACTTTCTTGTAAGATTGCACAAACTAAATGATATCTCAGTGCATCATTAAACTCATTATCAAACTGACAGCTCAGACAATTTCTTCAATCCAGCCATGTCAGCTGTGATAGATTTCCCTTCCTTTTGATTCTGCTTATGAAACCTAAAGCATTTTTCAATTAACATTGGTTTTGGTTCTAAATGCTCCTGCATTACATTCATGATATCAGCAAAACTCATTTTGGCTGGTTTGGTTGGAGCAGTCAAACTTCTAAGCAAATTGTATGCCTTTAAATACAATGCACTCAGCAAAATTGCCGTTCACTTCTCATCAGCTATTCCATTTGTTTTAAAATATTGCTCAATTCACTCAGTACACAATATCCTGTTATCTGTTGTGTAATCACACTAGTTAATCTTGCCAATGTAGCCAGCCATTTCTACACTTTTTTAAAAAACGTTTCTTATCACCCAGTATTCATTGTGTATGAACCTGTGAATTTGTCTGTTTTCTACTTTTTTTAAACTCACCAGTTTCTGTCTGTTCCTGAAGAAGACTTTTCTTTTTACTCAACCATTTCTCGGTGCACTTTTTTAAAACTTGAATGCCTCACTCTGCCTCACTGGGCAAATAGTCGTCTTCAGTTTGTTTTAAAAATACCTCGTTGCCATTGTTATGTTTTGTAACTCCAAACCATAAATGAATTGAAAGCAAAAACATGGAGCCAGAATAACGTATCTTAGTTTTATTTTTACTTTAAGCAAGGTGCACATGGTGGTGTGACAATTACATACTTTTCCAAATAACCAGAAATTAACTATTTAAACAAACAAAAATGCTTAATCAACAATATATCTACAATATTACGCAAATATTAAATAAACAAGAGTTCTTTAATTTATTGCGGTTTTTATGTGCTGCATAGGATCTGGAGTATTGATCAGTTCTCTTTTACACTTGTTTAATGAAAATGAATCTTTTACTGGTGAGAGGTATGTGGAAATCATCTACCCTTTCTCATGTAGGGCAGAGGAACAGTAGCAGACTCACTGGGGTGTGAGGTGTGACCCAGTGTAACCCGGTGGGACACTAAGAGAAGAGTGGCCTGAATTTTCAATTCAGAGCAACAGACAGGAAGTGCTGGAGGAAATTGACAGGTTTAGTAGCAGGTGAAGCTGCATCTATGGAAATGAATAAACAGTCGACATTTCGGGCCGAGACTCTTCATTAGAACTGGAATGGAAGGGAGAAGATGCCAGAATAAAAAAGGTGGGTGGAGAGGAAGGAGGACAAGCTAGAATATGATTGGAGAAACTAGGTGGATGGGGAAGAGGGGATGAAGTAATAATCTGGAGATGATAGTTAGAAAAGGCAACTGGCTGGAAAAGAAGGAGTCTGATAGGAGAGGAAAATGGACCATGGGAGAAAGGGAAGGGGTACCAGGGTGAGAATATAGGCAGAGGAGGAGAAGAAGTGGGAGGCCAGAGTGAGGAATAGTAGAAGAGGGAAAGGGGAGGGAAAATACTGGAAGGAGAAATCGATGGCTACCTGGATGGAATATGAGGTGTTGCTCCTCCACCCTGTGAGTGGCCTCATCATGGCAGAAGATATGGACTGATATGTTGAAGAGGGAACGGGGATCCAAATTAAAATGGTTGGCCACCAGGAAATTCCACTTTTGGCGGATGAAGCAGAAGTGATCAAAAAAGTAGTCGCCCAATTTATGCTGAATGTCATCAATGCAGAAGTGGCTACACCGGGAGCACTGGAGACAGTAAAAAACCCAACAGATTCACAGTGAAGTGTTGCCTCACCTAGAAGGACTGTTTAGGGCCTTGATTGGAGGTGATGGAGGAGGTAAATGTGCAGGTATAGCATTTGTGTCATTTGCTGTGATTTGGAGAGAGATTGCTGGGGAGGGACAAATGAGCAAGGGAATCACAGAGGGAGTCATCCCTGTGGGAAATAGAGAGTGTAGGGGAGGTAATGATGTGTTTGGTGGTAGAATCCTAATGAAGATGGTAGAAGTTGCAGAGGATGATATGTTAGATTGAAGGCTCATAAAGTGATATCAGTTCACTGCTATCTAAGGCAAGGTGCCCTCACCTCACATTACTGAGCAACACATTGACCATGACATATATGTTGGATTTAATTGCACATTGACCACAATTCAGTGCTTTCTCCTTCATCAGTGAAGAACTTGAACTGCTTTATGTTCAACCAAGTTCCATTCACCCAGTTCTTCAGTGTTCATTGACGCATATTGGCTACCTAGTCAAGGTACATCCCAATTTTATCATCCATCTTTACAAATCCCTAATATTCTCTTCTCACCCAAATTCTGCACCCACTGCTCACCCTATCTTCCTGAGAGAGCCCTGCATTTTTCAAACTTTAGTTACTTCCCCAGTTCAAGCTGTTCAAATATGGGCAGCTCTACTTTCAAACATTGAAGTTCTATGCTCAGGAATTCCCTGCCCAAATCCCTTTGTATCTCTGCCTTGCTTTTTAATTCATACCTCAAGACCTTTTAAGCACATATTTGACACAGGTTCAAACCTTTTTGCTTGGAGAGTGGAAGGCTGAGCTATGAATTTATAGAGCTATATATAGACATAAGATAGGGTGAACGAACTCAGTCCCAAGGAAAGAGAACTGATTTTCCTAAAGTGACTTGGTAAAACTGCATTTCGACTTTAGCATACGAAGGACTTGTGTATGGGTGCTCGCAGAGGCTTCAAGGTCTCAGTTACAATCAAGAGCCTTTACGAGGGTATAAAATGAGCTGGCCCATGTTATGTAATTAAACGTTGTCAAACATTACAAGCTGGGAATCCTATTGTGGAGTTACCTACTTGTAATTACAATGGTCCATCACTTGAATAGTCCCATCGCTCCTCTTGTCCTTGTCTCTGTAGCCTTTAATGTCACCACCTTTAAATGAGGGGCAAATCACAGATGTGGGACAAAAACATGAATATTCAGGCAATTATAGGGTAAATATAACAACTCCATAGAAATGGAAAAGAAGGTCAGGATTGAATTTGGGTAACTGGAGCTTTGAGCTACATAGCTGCTGCACTAAGAGCTACACCATCTCAGTATATTGTTAATTGCTGAACAATGGTCTTTGATTTGTTGGTTAACCTACTAAGAGCGGTGGGAATTCTATGCACACTTTATTAATTAACCATGTGGTTGTTGTATGTAGAACATAATTTCCTAGGGAGACAACTGGCGATAAAGAGTGATTCCAATCATTTGGAATGGTGACACTGTTAATGTGATACCGTATTGTGTGCACTTGCACAAGGAATTAATGTGATTCCAGAGTAGCAAAAGGTTTTCTCTGGAGTGAACCATTAAGGAGGCTCGCATTCCTTTGATGTCACAGGTGAGATTTTTTTCTGAGAGAGCAACAATCACATTGATGCCTTGATATGCCCTCACCCTCGTAGTGTAACATTTCATCGACCGTCAGCGCCTTCTCCCATCTCTTGTCCTCATGACAATGACGCCCTCCATTTGGTCTCACAACTAGAAGCAGCCAGAAGCTCCCACTCTTCTCGTCTTCTCTCCTTCCCTAGTTCAAGCCAGTTATTCTACCCCAGTATAAACTAAGTAGTTAGAAGAGTGATCCTGTTGCGGGCCTTTTCCCTGGGATGTTGGTGGTTGGGGAATGGACAATATTAATGTCAAGGATAAATGTTTAGACTCTCCCTTCTTGGAGATGGTCATTGCAGGCACTTTTGTGAAGTGGAGGTCCTGTACCATTTAACAGCACGTTACATAACATGGTCCAGGACTTGCTGCATGCAGACATGGGCTGCATCATTTCCTGAAGAGTTGTGAAGGGAATAGAACACTATGCAATCATCAGCAAACATTTGATGGAAATTGATGAAGCAGCTAAAGAGGATTGGATCTGGGACACTGCCCTCCGGAACATAGTGATGTTCGGTGTATGGGGAAGGTTGACCTCCAGCAATAACAATCACCTAGGTAACACACATAAAATGCTGGAGAAACTCTGCAGGTCAAGCAGTATCTATGAAGAGAAACATCATGGGCAGAATTATCAGCTATTTATTTCACTGAGTTCCTCCATTTTCTGTGCGTTACTCTGGATTTTCAGCATCTGCAAATCTCTTGTGTTAATGACAGCCACCTTACTTTTTTGTCTTTTGATGTCTATTTACGTCAATTTCCCAGGAATCTTTGAAGCCACACTCAGTCTGAATGCCAAGGACGGAGACATTTTCACTGGACTACTGGAATTCAGCTCTTTGGTTCATGTTTGCACCAAGGAAGTGATGGGTAAGACTGGGCAAAGGTAATCCAGTTATTGGTGAGTAAGTGCGGTCTGAGTGCACTGACTATTCCTTGACAGCTTCAGTTTCCCTTTTTATACTTTTATGCCTTGTCTCAGAGCTCTTCTCGGGGTTATTCTAAGATTCTGCTAGCAAGGCTGTGAGTTATTTTAATTTGCTGAACTTTCAAGCTGACTCTCCCACAGCCATTGCCACAGGCACAGTGGCCGCTCATCCAGCTCAATGCGGTTTGTGGGAAAGCTGAAAAAATATCTGTCACGTGTGCATGTGTAACCGCCACTATATTCCTCAGGCTCCCACTTCCTCATTCTGGATAAATCATTTCTGTTCACTTCTAAAAACTTCACACTCCACCACCAACCCTCCAGAGTCTAAATCAGTGCTCACCCTTTATTTAAAAGTACAATACATTGTTCTACCACGGAATGCAGCATGAGACTGAGGTCTCAGGGATTATCTTCTTAGGAGACAGCTTACAGTTGGGTTGAATGCTTTTACACATCATACCTATTCAGCATTTGCACAAACACACAAGCAAATGCACACAAAACAGACAGACAAAGATATACATGCATGAAGTCATGAAAACACAAACATAAGCAAACAGACACACATGCAAAGGACCAGGCTGGCATGAACTAGATAAGCCAAAGGGCATGTTTCCCTACTGTAGTGCTCGACAGGTCAACGAGCTGGATGATGGAATTGATGGCTTTATGGCCAGGTTTGCAGACTCCAAACAGATAATACCGGAGGCACGATTGTACCCAGGTCTCTGGAGCTGTGAGTACGCTTACTAGCAATACTACTGTGTATCGCCATCACACATTCTTGTATCTTGTTACTAAGGCAAGTCATATTTATATGTTTTGCTTAATAAACCACACATTTTATTCCAGAGAGACAAGCTAAAAATAGTTAGACTGAACTGACCAAATCACAGTCATAATAAGAGATGCACGTTCTAACTATACACTAGGTGACCACATTATTAAGTACAGGAGTGGAACTCGGTGTGATCCTTTGCTGCTGTACAACATCCACTTCAAAGTTCAACATGTTATGCAGTCAGAGATACACTTCTGCACACCAAATTTCAAAGTAAAGTTTAATATCAGAGTATAAGTATGTCACCCATATCTCCCTGGAGTTAATTTTTCTTCAGGCATACTCAGCAAATCTATAGAACAGAAACTACAACAGGATCAATGGAAGATCTACCCGAAGACAACAAACTGTGCAAATGCAAATATAAATAAATAGCAATAAATAACGAGAACATGAAACAACAAGATAAAGAATCCTAAAGTGAGATCGCTGGTTGTGGGAACATGATGGGCAAGTGAGTGTAGTTTTTTTGTTCAAAAGCCTGATGATTGAGGGCTAGTAACTGTTCATGAACCTAGTGGTGCAAGTCCTGAGGCTCTTGTATCTTCTACCTGATGCCAGAAATGAGAAAAGAGCACGGACTGGGTGGTGAGGATCTCTGATAATGGATGCTGCTTTCCTATGACAGCATTTCATGCAGATGTGCTCAGTGGTTGGGAGGCCTTACCTGTTATGTACTGGGCCAAGCCCACTCGCTTTTGTAGGATTTTCTGTTCAAAGGCATTGGTGTTTCCATGCCAGGCCATGATGCAGCCAGTTGTAACATGTGTTTGATTTACTGTTGCCTTCCTGTCAGCTTGAACCAGTCTGGCCACTCTCCTCTGACCTCGCTCATTAACAAGGTGTTTTCCCCCACAGAACTGCCACTCACTGGATTTTTTTTCATATTTTTTGTACCATTCTCTTTAAACCCTAGAGACGGTGTGAAAATCCAGGAGATCAGCAGTTTCTGAGATACTCAATCCACTCCATCTGGTACCATCAGTCATTCCACAGTCAAGGTCAATTAGATTACATCTCTTCCCCATTCTGATGTTTGGTCCAAACAAATGAGCCTTTTGACCATGTCTGCGTGCTTTTCAGCACTGAGTTGCTGCCACATGATTGGCTGATTAGATATTTGGATAACGTGGTTACTGAGTGTATTTTAGCCTATGGAACATGATGGATAATTTATCCATTAGTTGTGAAATGTTTTGCAACATTTGGATCAGACAAATAATCCTTCCTCAATTTCATTCCACCTTTCTTTTCAGGAAGTTTTCCAATGAAAAAGCTGAAATAGCATTCCATTAATTTGTGATCTGTTGTCATTGTCACCATTATCATTTTTTAAAAACCCAAGCCTTTATTGAGCCAGGATGGTATCTACAACTACTGGCTGGCTCCCCTTCCATCCTCCAGACTGGAGTGATATTGTATCAGGGTTATCTGGAGAGAACATAAGAACATAAGAAATAGGAGCAGGAGTTGGCCATCTGGCCCATCGAGCCTGCTCCACCATTCAATAAGATCAGGGCTGGTTTGGCCATGGACTCATCTCCACCTACCTGCCTTTTCCTCACAACCCTTAATTCCCCTACAATGCAAAAATCTATCCAACTTTGTCTTAAATATATTTACTGCTTCATTGGGCAGAGAATTCCACAGGTTCTCCACCTTTTGGGAAAAGCAGTTCCTCCTCATCTCTGTCTTAAATTTATGGCCCCAAATCTCGAGGCTATGTTCCCTAGTTCTAGTCTCACCTACCAGTGGAAACAACTTTCCTGCCCCTATTTTATCTATCCCTTTCACAATTTTATATGTTTCTGTAAGATCTACTCTCATCCTTCTGAATTCCAGTGAGCATAGTCCTAGGCGACTCAATTTTTCCTCATAGTCTAACCTCAAAATCTCTGAAATCAACCTGGAGAACCTCCGCTGCACCACCTCCAAAGCCAGTATATCCTTCCTCAAGTAAGGAGACCAGAACTGCACGCAGTACTCCAGGTGCGGCCTCACCAGTACCCGATACAGTTGCAGCATAACATCCCTGCTTTTAAATTCAATCTCTCTAGCAATGAAGGCCAACATCCCATTTGCCTTCTTGATAGCCTGCTGCACTGGCAAGCCAATCTTTTGCGATTCATGCACAAGCACTCCCAAGTCCTTCTGCACAGCAGCATGCTGCAATTTTTACCATTTAAATCAGGTGAGAAGCATGCTCCTTCTGCCAAACGGTTCTAACTGAGGCATTGGGTAGGAATCAGCATCTTGAGTTAATTATCCCATATGTCAGCAGTATGCAGGAACCACATTAGCCTGCTGTTTTCTCATAGCAAACTAGATTCTTGATGTTAGTGCTGTGTGTCGCACTTATGAGCAGTGAAATGATTTTTACACTGGTGAAAATATGCCTAGCCAGAATGTATCTGTTTATGAGGGAGAAGAAGCAAATAACCCACTGTTTTCTTAGACTTTTCTCGAAGTGCATTAAAAAGCAATGCAACATTTCTGCATTTGGCATCATGAGAAACCTGGACTGAAGAAATGGTGTTATGTTTGGGATCAGCCCATGAATTATTGTCGTTGACCACAATAATACATTGTTAGCTAGTACGATTCCCATACTCTAATCATGCAGTGACACAATTCCTGTGAATAGGCTATGGTGTTCAATGGGGTAGGATACAGAATCTGCCGTTTTGAATGGTCTTATTGTATTTCTGTAGCCCGTGTCCCAACCAAGGTATTGCTGCCCCACCTTACGTACATTCGAGCAGAGAGTCAGGATTTGCCTGAGCTATGATGACATCATAAGTTTCTTCTTTATTGATCACAATGCTGGAGGTTGTATTCAAGTAATTGGCAACTGATTGTGATGGCTCATCCATAATGAAAATGGCAGAAGAAGAACAGTGTAGAGTGGAGTATCTGAAATATGGATTTATACTAGAACCAAGCAACAAACAGCAGCCAATGTGTGGATTATGTGTGGAAAAGGTTTTTTCAATTGAGGCAATGAAATCATGAACACGCCTTGAACGTTTGAAGAATATGCACTCTGATAAAGCACTTGGCTTTGAGAAAACTTTCTGAAATGGAAAATCTACAAAACCTGCTTGCCAGCACTTCACAACAAAACAATGATGCGTTGTGGGTTTTATACAACATTTCATTGCTCAGTGCTAAATCTGGAAAGCTCCATACAATTGGAAAAGAATTGATTCTGCCAACAGTAAGGGAGGTTCTGAGTATAGTTTTGCATAAGTCACCAGACAAAATAATTAAAGAGATTCTCCTCAGCAACAACTTCCTTCAAAGACGAATAGGTGAAATGTCTGAGAATG
This sequence comes from Mobula birostris, assembly GCF_030028105.1. Lineage (NCBI taxonomy): Eukaryota > Metazoa > Chordata > Chondrichthyes > Myliobatiformes > Myliobatidae > Mobula > Mobula birostris. The sequence continues at coordinate 33,463,375 of NC_092387.1, forward strand.
TGATATTCTAATGTCTTAGAATAACCCTAGGTAATTTCTAAGGTAAGGACATGTTTGGCACAGCTTTGTGGGCTGAAGGGCCTGTATTGTGCTCTAGGTTTTCTATGTTTCTGTGTGGAAGACATATTGCGCGATAGGAGAACAGAATTTGCTCTGCAGCTAGACGAGTCAGCTTTGCCAGGCAATGGATCTTTGCTTCTTGGTTATGTTTGCTTTATAAAAGATGAAAACACGGTTCAGGAGTTGTTATTTGCAAGGGGATTGGAAACAGATATGAAGGGTGGAGTCAATATTTTGGGCTGTTGAGCAATTTTTCAAAGAGGAGATCATTCTGCTCACCAACAATCTTGCCTGAGCAACAGTTAGGGCACCATCAATGACAGGATGCCACCACAGGGTTACTCATTTCTTGAAAAAAGCCATACTTAGCATATTTACCATTCAAAATGTAATTCACAGGCATTTTGTCACAAAAAACCTAAATGATCAGTTGCACAAATCATCAAATATTGTTATCACAGCAGTAAAGAAAATCATGTCCCATGCTTTCAATTCCTGACTATTCTGAGTGCTTTATATTGAGCATGATAAACAGTTTGAAGACTTGCTGTTACGCATAGAGGTCGAATGGCTCTCATAAGGAAACTTCATGAGATGCTTTTATGCGGTTTTTGAAACTGTGTTAAAATTCTTTGAGGACTTGAAAGCTTCATTCAGTAATCAACTCAAGAATATTAACATGATATTGCTTATTTTTCAGAATTATTCACAGAGATTAGATTAGATTAGATTATGAGGACACGCAGTCCTCTTTTATTGTCATTTAGTAATGCATGCATAAAGAAATGATATAATATTCCTCCGGTGTGATATCACAGAAACACAGGACAGACCAAGACTGAAAGACTGACAAAAACCACAGAATTATAACATATAGTTACAACAGTGCAAGCAATTCCGTAACTTGATGAAGAACAGGCCATTAGCACGGTAAAAAGTTCAAAGTCTCTCGAAAGTCCCACATCTCACGCGGACAGGAGAAGGAAGAAAACTCTCCCTGCCATACCCGACCACAGTCCGACTCTGAGTCGTCCGAAAATTTCGAGCTCTGACCAGCCCTCCGACACTGAGCACCAAGCACCATCTCTGCCAAGTGCTTCGACCCCAGCCCCGGCAGTCAGCAGCAGGCAAAGCCGAGGATTTTGGGGCTTTCCCTCCGGAGATTCTTGATCGCACAGTAGCAGCAGCAGCGAACCGGGCATTTCAGAAGTTACTCCAGATGTTCCTCCGTGCTCTCACGGCTGTCTCTATCAAATCAGAATTGTGCATGGCCCCTATTTAATAATATGATATCATTTCACCAGAGAGGCTACACGCGCTGCGTCGTGCTGCCATCTTCTCCTCCCGCCTACTCAAAGATTAATGAAATCAAACTTTTCCATGGTGCTGCCTGGCCGGCTAAGTTCCTCCAGCATTTTGTGTATGTTCCTTAATGAAATCAATCTTCAATTGCAAGGAAATGATTTGAATTGTATCAAAGTCAAATCAGTCATCTCCACATTTCTGTCCAATTTAACCCTATTTAAGTGCAACATTGCTGTCACGACTTTTCCCAATTTCCAAGTCTCTTTGAGTTCAAAGTTCAAAGTAAACTTACTATCAAAGTACACACATGACACCATATACAACCTTGAGATTCATTTTCTTGCAGGCATACTCATTAAATCCAAAATAGAATAATAACTACAATAGAATCAATGAAAGGGCGCATCAAATTTAGTGTTCAACCAGAGACCAAAAGACAATAAAATGTGCAAATCCAAAAAGAAAGAAATTATAATAATAAATAAATAAGTAATAAATATTGAAAACATGAGGGATGATGGCACCTAATGACAACTCCTTTGCTTACATCTTCGGAAACAGCTCTATTTCTACCTTTGATATCTTTATTTTTCCCTTTCAGGTTTCCTTTGAAAACCCTGACCTGGAGTTATACGCAGGCTTCAGTTCTTTGCAGGAATGGAACCCGTTCTCAGGGTTCCGTGACTGGCCGTTATTCGACATTCCAGGGGTGTGGTGTGGGAGGGGGTATCTTGGGGGGGACTTTGGGGTTCTCACATTTAACTGTCATTCATTCTTTGGGGCACTTCTCTGTTTTTGTGGATGCTTGTGAAGAAAAAGCAGGATGTATACTGTATACATCTCTCTGACATTAAATTTGACCTTTGAACCTTTGAATACATCAATAGACTTTTAAAGGGAGTCCATAGGTTGTGGGATCATTTCAGTGATGGGCCAAGTGAAACTGAGTGAAGTTATCCCCTTTTGTTCAAGAGCCTGATGGTTGAGGGGTAATAACTGTTCCAGAACCTGGTGGTGTCAGAACTGTACCTTCTTCCTGTGAGAACAGAATGACCTGGGTGGTGGGGTTCCTGATGATGAATGCTGTGTTCCTGTGACAGGGCTCTATGCAGAGGTGTTCAATGTTGAGGAGGGCTTTCCCCGTGATGAAATGGGCTGTATCTACTACTTTTTGTAGAATTTTACTTTCAAGGGCATTGGTGTTTCCATACCAGGCTGTGATGCAGCCAGTCAATATACTCCCAATACACATCTACAGAAGTTTGTCAGAGTTTCAGATGACATGCTGAATCTTTTCAAACTCCTAAGGAAGTTGAGGTAATCCCATGCTTGCTTTCTTTGTAATTGCGCTTATGGGCTGGGGCCAGGACAGGTCCTCCGAAATGATAACAGTGAGTAATTTAAAGTTGCTGAATCTCTCCACCTCTGATCTTCTGATGAAGACTGGCTCATGGATCTCTGCTTTCCTCCTCCTGAAGAGAATAGAAAGAAAGAATACCAGATGATGATCTTCAAGTATACTATGCCCACCTGGGTGAGCTGCATAAAGACATGTCACAGAGATTTCAGGATCTTCTCTCAATCCAAATTCCAGATTGGGTAATAAATCGAATCTTAAACACTTACGATGAGGAATTGACAGGAAGGATGGAGGAAGAACTGATCTTGCTACCAAATGTTTAAGCTGAAGCCAAGGTTCGAAATATCATATGAAGTTTTTCGGTTGCAAAAATAAATCCCTGAAGGTTATCCTGCTCCTTGCAAAAAGGTCAAGATCTTTTTTATTGCCTTTCTAACATCATATTAGATGTTTCCATCATTTCTGGAGCGTGGTTTCAGTGCAGTCACCCAACTTCTTTCAAAGCAACGAAACAGACTGTAAATTACTGATCGTGGGGATCTGAGACTCCTTCTGAGTGACATTCAGCCTGATGTTGAGAAGCTGATATCACTGCACCAAGCCCATCCATCTCACCGAAATGTGAAAATCAACGAAGTAGTGAATAGTTGAACTGCTAATGTATGCTCTAAAATTGTTGATGAAAATTGTTTTTACTGTAATTAAATAAATAAATAATTTTATTTCTAGCTTTAAGTAGATTTGAATACTTCTGCAATTACTTGTACACTGCTTTGAAGTTGCAGTTCCTATTTTCTTTCACTGTGCATCATAAATCAAAATTGTTTATATGATGACCGGAATGGGAGATGGGGTGCTGGGAATGTGGTCTGGAAGCCAAGTAGGTGGTAACCCAAAAGTGTTTGGGAACCACTGTTCTAGAGTATACAAACTATAAACATTTGGGATGGTATGGTACCATAGTGGTTAGCGTAATGTTTTACAGTGCCAGTGACCTGCGTTCAATTCCTGCCCTCTACCTGTAAGGAATTTGTACGTTCTCTCTGTGACCACACGGGTTTCCTCCAGATGCTCTGGTTCCTCCCACAGTCCAAAGCCATATGGGTTGGTAGGTTAATTGGTCATTGTAAATTGTCCTGTGATGAGACAGGGCTAAAATCGGGGGAATTGCTAGTGCCGTGGCACCAAGTGCCAGAAGTGCCTATTCCGTATTGTATTTCAATAAGTAAATAAATTAAAATTAGATTTGTTCTCCACTTGAGACTATATAACCATAAGATATTGGAGCAGAACAAGGCCATTCAGTCCATCGAGTTTGCTCGACCATTCAAGCATTGCTGATTTATTTTTCCTCTCAAACCCATTCTCCTGTCTTATCCCTGTAACCTTTGGTGCCTACACTAATCAAGAACCTGCCAACCACAGCTTTAAATATACCCAGAGATTTAGCCTCCACTGCCATCTGTAGCAATGAATACCACAGATGCACCACAATTTAGCTGAAGAAATTCCTCCTCATCTTTATTCCAAAGGGATAGCCATGTAATCTGAGGGTATGCCCTCCTGTTCAAGACTCCCCACCTACAGGAAACTTTCTCTCCACATCCACTCTATTTAGTCATTTCAATATTCGATAGGTTTCATTGAGATCCCTCTCATTCTTCTGCACTCCATTAAGTACAGGCCCAGAGTCATCAAATGCTCCTCATATGTTAATCCTTTCATTCCCAGGATCATTCTCATAAACCTCCTCTGGATCCGCTCCATTGCCAGCGCATCCTTTCTTTGATAAGAGGTCCAAAAATGCTCACAATACTCCAAGTGTTTGACAAATGCCTTATAAAACATCAGCATTATAGAAACATAGAAACATAGAAAACATACAGCGCAATACAGGCCCTTCAGCCCACAAAGCTGTGCCAACCACGTCCTTACCTTAGAACAACCTAGGTTTTACCCATAGCCCTCTATTTTACTAAGCTGTATGTACCTATCCAGGAGTCTCTTAAAAGACCCTATCGTTTCTGCCACCAGCAGCCCATTCCATGCACTGACCATTCCCTGCGTAAAAATCTTACCCCTGACATCTCATCTTTACCTACTTCCAAGCACCTTAAAACTATGCCCTCTGGTGCTAACCATTTCAGCCCTGGAGAAAAGCCTCTGACTATCCACACGATCGATGCTTCTCATTATCTTGTACACCTCTATCAAGTCACCTCTCATCCTTCGTCACTCCAAGGAGAAAAGACCGAGTTCACTCAACCTATTCTCATAAGGCATGCTCCCCAATCCAGGCAACATCCTTGTAAATCTCCTCTGCAGCCTTTCTATGGTTTCCACATCCTTCCGATAGCGAGGCGACCAGAATTGAGCACAGTACTCCAAGTGGGGACTGACCAGGGTTCTATGTAGCTGCAACACTACCTCTCCGCTCTTAAACTCAATCCCACAATTGGTGAAGGCCAATGCACCGTATGCCTTCTTAACCAAAGAGTCAAACTGTATAACAGCTTCGAGTGTCCTATGGACTCAGACCCCAAGATCCCTCTGATCCTCCACATTGCCAAGATTCTTACCATTAATGCTATATCCTGCCATCATATTTAACCTACCAAAATGAACCACCTCACACTTATCTGGGTTGAACTCCATCTGCCACTTCTCAGCCCAGTTTTGCTAGTTTATATACTTGTTTTTATATTCCAACATTGCATTTGCTTTTCTTACTGTTGACTCAGCCTGCAAGTTAACCTTTATGGAATCTTGCATGAGGACTTTGAAGTCCCTTTTTACCTCTGATTTCTAAACTTGCTCCTTGTTTAGAGAGTAGTCTACACCTTATTCCTTCTACTAAAGTTCATGGCCATAACCTGTCTAAGTTATTTTGCTTCCACAACACCTCCTGCCCCTCCACCCATAAACTTGGCCATAAAACTTTCAGTGCCATCATTCAAGTCATTAACATACTGCATAATGTGAAAAGATGCGGCCCCAACACCTAACCCTGCAGAACACTGATAGCCACATGACTCTGCTAAATTAATTCCTGTCCTTTACTCACTCTTCAGTTCTTTTGATCCCACCCAATTCTTATAATTTTAGTCCACATTCATGCCATTTAACTCATTGTTTACAGATGATATTTTGGTGAAGTATAATTTTTCATGAGTTTACCGATGATGGCCAGAATTGAATTTTTCCGACTTAATGACGAGAAACAGCTCCAACATGTATTTTGGAGGGGAGCGATGCTCACCGCATCCCCATGATGCAATGACCTTTCTTTAACCCTATCACTTGCTTTCATCCCCCTGTTCTGCTGTTTCCCTGTGGCCACATCTCCTTCTAATTCTAATGTATTTAATAAGGCGTCACGGGCTCAAAGATGTATGTATTGCACTGCCTTCGAGTCTGTGACTTCTTATTAAGTATTTTTTGAAATCCATTGAAACTGCATCTCCTCTATCTTCTTTCCTGCCTTTTCTTTAAATATTTCTATGAGGTTGGTCAATCACAGTCTGCCCCTTAGAAATTTGAGTTAACTATGCTGATTAGCTCTGGTCTCTGCATGGGTTTTAATTTCATCCCATATTGCACACTCCAGTGACTTATGAACAATTGAGCTGACTGACTGATTTATAATTCCCCGTGTTATCACTGACTCCCAGCTCCTTTGGCATGATTTCTTCTCAGAGAATTTTTTAGAATGATGCGCCGATGGGAATCATTGTTTGGGTTTTGCAAAGATATCAATGATCTGTTGCCATTGCCTCGTCTAACTAAAACTTGTTTCTTCAGTACATTCTCTTCATCCACAATTATCTCTTTTAACTATTCTGCACTACCTCAACATATCTCCCATACAAAGGCCTTCAGTCCAAAAGGTATTATAAATGGTTCAATAAAAGGTATAAAAAAGTAATGAAAGGTATTAAAAGGTCCAATAGGAATTCCTTATTCATGACTACCTTATATTAATAGGCCACAATTTTGGTCTTTCCCACCTATGAAAGCGCATTTTCTTGTAATGGATATTCTTTATAATCTTGAAGGACTCCACCAGGCTGTCTCCTTTTGAGAGCAAGAGCACACATTGTTTAATCTTTCCCGTTAGCTGTAACCAACCAGTTCCAATAATACTTTACTAAATCATTCCTGAACATATTTCAATGCCCATATCTCCTTTGTATAATATTGACACATTATAACATAATCCGCATCCCCATTGTCCACTTTCCCTATAAATGTTGAGGCAAAGCACTGAGGTCAGTTCCTTGGCTAATGCCCATCACCACTCATCATTTCATTTAGCAGACTCAATGAGCCGAAGGGTTTCGGCCCAAAACATCGACTGTACTCTTTTCCTACATGCTGCCTGGTCTGCTGAGTTCCTCCAGCATTTTGTGTGTTGTGCTCAGTGGGCCAAATGACCAGATACTGCTCCTACATCTTCTCAACTTCTGATAGATCCTCCCTAACCCAGTCTTTCCTCACCATGCCTGGAGAACATCTTTTTGTATCCTTTTGTGCTTTTGCATTAACCCTGTTCATTTGTGCTCAGTCTTTCCAGCACCCTTGTTTCCAATAGGAACCTCTGTCACTGTTTAAAATCAAAGAAGTATTTTATTGATTTATAGAGTATTACAACATGGAAAAAGGACCTTCATTGTAACTCATCCATGCTGACCAAGATGCCCATCTACACCAATCCCAATAGCCTGCGTCTTGCCCATATCTATCTCAACCTTTCCTATCTGTGTAAATGCCTCTACCACTTCCTTTGGCAGCTGTTCCATAAATCCAACATCCCTCTGTGTGAAAAGCTTGCTCTCAGGTCCCCTTTAAAGATTTACCATCTCAGCTTCATCTATGTCCTTTAGTTTAGGTTCTCTTACTTTAACTTATTTATCCCCCTTGTGATTTATGGATCTCCAAAAGGTCATTGACTGGACTCTTATGCTCCAGAGAAAAAAGTCACAACTTAACCAACTCTCTTTATAACTCAAGCCCACCAGCCTCAGCAATACTGTCATGAATCTTTTCTGCACCCCGTCCAACTTAATGACATCCTTCCTATAGTTAGCCAACCAGAATGTCACACAATACTCTAAATGTCAGTCTCAGGCTCAAAATAGAAGTAAAATGTTAAGCACTCAGCAAGTCAGTCAGCATCATTCGGGAGAGAAACAGATTTAATGCTGCAGGTTAATAAGGACAGAGTATTGTTTCAGATTTGACCATGGACCAGAAGGCTAATTCACCAACTCTCTCTATGAGTGCTACCTGACCTTATTCAGCTCCACAAACAACAGTACTTTTGATCTGACTTTTGATGGAAGATAGGTAATGATCAATGGAACTTATTTGGGCTGGTGGTCTGTGACTAGTAGTGTGATGGAGGGATCTGTACTGGGAGATCTGGCATTTGCAACACATATACTGTAAATGACCTGCATAAAAATTTAGATAGGTGGGTTAGTAAGTTTGCAGACGATAAAAAGATTGGTAGTGTTGTGGATTGTGTGGGAGATTACCTAAAGATAAAGTGGGATATTTATAAATCATTTGCAGTTATAGACAGAGAATTTGTAGATGGAATTTAGTCTTGCCAAATAAGATGTGTTACACTTTGGGAGATCAAATGTACGTTTGTAAATAGGTAATACATTGTTAATGGTAAGACCCTAAACAATGCTGAAGAGTGTGATGCATATGAGCACAGGAAACTGTAGAGAGCTATGGATACAGCTCAACACATCACAATGAGACACTTGAATGGGCCTCTTGTATGATAAGATGGACTCTTGACCTCACAATCGAACTCATTATGATCTTGCTCTTTATTGTTTATCTGTACTGTACTTACTTTGGTAGTATTTACACTTTATTTCTGCATTTTATATTTACCTTATTCTACTTTAATGCAATGTGTAATGATTTGATCTGTATGGACAACATGCAAGGCAAACATTTCACCGTATATTGTTATATGTGACAATAATAAACCAATCCCAATATCAATACAGAGGGACCCTGGGTTGTAGTTTAAAGCTCCCTGAAAGTGACTGCACAGCTAATAGGATGGCAAGGAAGGCACCTGCCATGCTCATCTTTATTATTCAAGGCATTGAGTTCAAGAGTTGTGTATTAATTTTGAGGATTCATCAAACTCTGATTAAGTTACATTTGGAGTGCTGCATTTAATTCTGGTTGCCCCAATATCGGAAAGATGTGAAGGCTTTAGAAAGGGTATTGAAGAGGGTTATCAGGATGTTGCCTGGATTAGAGGGCATATGTTCTAAGAACAAGCTTTTGCTGTCCTCTCTGGATTAGCAGAGTTTGAGGGGAGACCTGATAGAAGTTGGTAAGATAATGACTGGCATTGATAAAGTAGACTGCTGTTATCTTTTTCCCAGGTCAAAATGTCTAATACATTTGATGCATGGTATGGCATGCATTTAAGGTGAGAGCGGATAAGTTCAAAGGAGACGTGTAGGATGTGTATTTTACACAGAGAGTGGTGCATGCCTGAAGTGCCCTGCCAGGAGTGGTGGTGGAGCCAATTACTACAGAGGTGTTCAAGAGTCTCTTAGATGGGGTCATGAATGAGCAAAGAGTGGAGAGGTATGGCAGGAGCATCTCTATGTCCATTGTGCTGACATCCAGCACTGCCTGACTCTCCCTGATCAGTGCGCTGGTGTGCATGCTGCTGACGCATCATTGCACTGCCAGTTCAACCTGAATCATCAAGTTCTCTGATGACACAACAGTGGCTGGCCTCGTCAACAGCAACTACGAGATGGCATACGGCAAGGAGGTAGAGCATCCGGTAAAATGGTAAGAGCATAAAAACTTGAGTCTTGACAAGAACAAGACCAAAGAGATGATTGTAGACTCTAGGACGATGCAGGCTGATGACTCCTCACTGCATAGACAAGCCTCTTGCATGGAGAGAGTTAGGAACACTACATTTTTAGGAGAGCAAATAACAGAGAATTTCACCTGGTCCCTCATCACCATCTCGTTGGTCAAGAAGATACAGAAGCGTCTCCACTTCCTGAGGATTTTTAGGTGAGTGAGGCTCTCCCAACCCCTTTTCTAACCAATTTTTACAGGAGCACCTTCGACAGAGGCCTGGCCTGCTGCATCACTGTCTGGTACAGGAATTGCAAGGCATCTGACTGCAAGTCTCCACAAAGGATTGCAAGGACTGCTGATAAGATCATTGGAGTCTCCCTTTTCCACCCATCCCAGATATTTATCGGGAGTGCTATGTATGCAGAGCTCTTAGCATTGTCAATAACTCCTCCCATCCTCCACCATCAGACAGGGCATACCACAGCATTGCGACAAGAACTGTTAGGATGGGAAACAGCTCCTTACCCCAGGCTGTGAGACTACTGAACTCGCTGCGACCACCCAGGTCTCATCACATATGAAGCACCAGTAGAGTTATACTGTTTACTTTTTAACTTGTGTTGTAAATGCACCTTGTTATGTGCTAATTTATTTGTGGTAATATTACTTTATATGTTATGTGCGTGTGTTGTACATACTGCGTTGCGCACCTTGGTCCGGAGAAACGCTGTTTTGTTTGGCAGCACGTGTACGGTTGAATGTTTATAATCTGAACTTGAACTTGATTGTGTAGGCATAAGGGATTAGTTTGGTTAAGCATTTAATTAACGGTTTAATTTTTCAGCACATCTTTGTAGACTCTTGGGCCTCTCCTGTGCTGTACTATTCTATGTTGTATCTTCGCTCCACTAGCCTTGCAGGTTTTCAACAGGCTTTGAGACCACAGGAAACCCAACAGCTGTACACAAGTACAGACAGATTCAGGGAGGAGAACTCCGCAAAATTTATGAGCCAGAAGGAAAAGGAGACATTCATACAAGACCTATGAAGTAGCTCTCCATATATTGTTACCCCAGTTTAAAAATCCTATGGACGATAGCCTTAACTTGAAACATTGACCAGTCCTGATGCAAGGTCTCAAGCCAAAATGTCGATCATCCCTTTGCTACGTAGATGCTTCTTGACTTTCTAAGCTCTTCCAGCAATTTACTTCTTTTTGCTTCATATTCCAGCATCTGCAGTCTCAAATACCTCCAAGACTTCTGGATTATTCTGTCTGAACTCTTTTCAGCCTGTGTAAACCTAGCTTTTTGCTCCACTTGTCATAGAATTCACTGTATAAAAAGAGATCAGTAGTTTCATGTTTATGCTTCATAAACATCCCCCACCTCACTTCTTGCCTTCCGTCAGCATGCACTTCTCTTCCTTCCACCTCATAGCTAAAGGATGTTTTGTTTGAATTTGGATAAGGTAGAGAGATACAGGAAAGAAAGTGATAATAGGAATATATCAATCTGCTTATGGGGAGTTCACAGTCATGTTAGAAAATGTTTGAACAAACTCTCTCCAGTAATAAATAATAATTTAGATTCTTAAATAATTTGGGTATGTTCTATGGACTGTGTAGAATTGATATCAGTTTTATTTTATATGATTAGTGCTAGTTCCCTGATCATTTGACAAAGTTGAATCTTACCTAGCGTTACTTGGGCTGTACGGTTTGAACTGATTCCTGGAATAACGAGACTGACATGTGAACAAGTGTGGGGTCAATGAGGCTTATATTCACCAGAGTTTAAAAGAATGAGTGGAAGTTTCATGGAAGTCCATAAAATACTAACAGGACTTGACAGGTTAGATGCAGCAAATAAGTTCTTGATAACCAAGGCGACCAAGCCCAGTGATCGATGTATAAGGATAAGGGGTAAGCCATTTAAGGCTGAGATACGGGGAAATCTATTTTCACGGAGAGAGGTAAACAAATGAACTTCTCCACCACATAAAGTACTGGAAGCCAAATCACTAGATACAATTAAGATGGGATTAGATATTATTCGTCTGGCTAAAGAGATCAAGGGACATGAGGAGAAAGCAGAAAATGAATTTGGATGATCAGCCATGATCACACTGAAGGGTGGAACAGGTTTGAAGGGCCAAATGGCCTACTCCTGCTCCTATTTTCTGTGCTTCACCGAAGAGGTCAGGATCATGAGCAGAATGGAGCTGAGGCACAGTTATTGCTTCAATCATCTGTACATGACACTGTCCACATATCTGCTGATGGTGAGTGTGTGGAAGTAGAGGTCAAATATACACTGGTTCGGTCTGAGTTCTGAGTATCTGTGGGGCAAGTACAACATCAACAGGACAAGATAATTCAGCATAACATGCGATAAATCAAAAATCTTGTTGGTTGCACTGTAAAACTAATTCCCTGGTTGAATGTGGAAGTGTATGTCACTACGAGAGAACCTACATAGCACCCAGTGCTTTTTCTTCCTTCTTCTCAAGGGCAGTTAGGGATGGTCAATAAATGCCAGTGACACCAAGTCCCATGAATCAATAAATAAAACAAATTATTTTGGGGTTTTTGCTGTCATTTTTCTGTATAAACAACTTGCACACCAGCTCTTTGATAATACTTAGAAGATCAGCCTCCTCAAGAAGCAAAAGCTTAAGCACTAATCTGGACCCCAAGCTGCTCTACATTCAGTTCTATCCCGTCAATTCTATAATTGGTTTTTAAATAGAGAGCCTGCTACCATATCTGAAGAGATCAAATTATAGCCATGGCTTTTGCCAGTACCATCTCTGAGGTAAGTCTAAGGAGCAGGTGCACAAAAGTGGGGACAAAGCATTTTCAGTTCTTCAACCTTTATCTAAGTGGAAAGATAAAGTTTTGGTTTAACATCTCAACTGATCAGTGATACATATACACTCAGCAACCCTCCTACTACTCTGATATGTCATCTTCTCAAATCTACTGCAATGCTTATTGAGGAGTTATATAGCATGAGAACTGGCCTTTTGTCATGTTTACACACTGTGAGCCTCCTCCTAGCTAAGGTCAATATATAATACCTGATTCCTTGAGATATAAAATCTCATATTTCTCATTTGAGATATAAATATCATATAAAACCCATAAAATCTGTAGTAGATTATGGATGTATGAAAAATCTGTGTAATATTTGATGAGCCTTTCTTGATGAAGGGTCCTTGACCTGAACCAGTGGCTGGTTTCTCTTTCCACAGATGCTTCCTGTCTGGCTGAGTTCTACCATTATTTCTCTTTTTATTTCATATTCTAGCAACTGCAATCTGAATTATTTTCCAGTATTATTATCAGCACTTGTAGGTACCATTACTCCTTTTAGAACTTTCACTTCAATGCCTCACAACGATCACAGCATTGAGATTTCATTTAGAAAAAATTTAGAAATAAATGTTGTGCTTCTTAACGGAAAGGATAATTAATGTCAATTAGAACTAGCTATGAAGTGCAGGAAGGCTGACTGCATACACAAGACACCAGTGAGGACATCTTATTTAGCCTGTTACTCTGAGGACATCTGCTAGGCCTATTGATTTAATACACTTCATCAAAAGATCTGGTTAATTGAATCTGCTTAATAAGACTTTTGATATACAAAGAATTTCTAAATGTTGTCCGCCTGATTTCCGAAGTGTAATTTATTAGTCATTAATTGTGAATATATTTAAGGCTTGGATGAAGAGTGCCTCTTCAGGATTAAACATCTCCATGATAAAACTAAGCTATGAATTCACACAAGGGCACTGGAATAACAGGAGACAAGACCTCAGAGACCTTTCAGAACCATCTTCAAGCATGTAATATTGCATCAGTGACAGAGCTGCCAGATGAAGTCTGCAGTTTAAGTTGTGTTAGTTAGTCGTAACCATCAAGACATCTACTGTAGTAACATTTCATGGCCATTTACTTATAAAACTGAAGTTGGGCATCATCTGTTCTCCATGGAAGCTACGAATGAATATTTTCCTTGGATTCATTCAATATGTAAGCAGCTGCTTTTGCTGGCACAGAGCTCACCCAGCTCACCAGCTTTTTCATAAGGAGGGAATTTGAGAATGCCCTCTTCCTGTAAGCTCTGGTGTGGTAAACAACCCACTTGGACAGGTCGTTGTTGAATGCAGGATGTGAGGAGAAAATCTTTAGAAATTTTGCTTAGAAGCAAAAGGAAATCAGTTGCTCTACTTTAATATCTCAGTGCTCCCTGCCCAATACTAATGGGAGCAGGTTGGCACATGACTCATTAACATGGTGCTTGGCACACATGATCACAAGCACAGGAGTGGTGCCCCTCCTCCTGAACAGTTCAATGTTACTCTTGTCATATGCAGATGCAATAAGAAGTGTGTTCAAAGTTCAAAGTTTGTTTATTATCAAAACACATATACAGTATGTCACCAAATATTACCCTGAGATTCATTTTCTTTCAGACATTCACAGTACAGCAAAGAAGTACAACAGAATCACTGAAAAACCACACACAACCAAAGACTGATGAGCAATCAATGTACTAAAGAAGATAAGCTGTGCACACACCAAAAAAGAAACAAATGAATGTTACTGAGTGCATGAGTTGTAGCATCCTTGAAAGTGAGACCATAGGTTGTGTTCAGTGTTCAGTTCGGTGTTCTGGTGAGTGAACATGTCCATGCTGGTTCAGGAGTCTGATGGTTGAAGGGTAATAACTGATCCTGAACCTTGTGGTGTGGGACCTTAGGCTCCTGTACCTTATTCTTGATGGTAGCAGTGAGACTGGTCACAGTAGTGAGGAACATTGTTGGCAGGGACACATGATAGAGTTTAGCAGGAGGGATCAGAAGGATGTGGATGGGTATATGAGTGACAATTGCAGGATGCCAGAGTCAGGGATGGTGGCTGGTCATGGAGGAAGCTTTTTAACTCGTCCAGTTACACAATGAGTGAAAGTAGCTGCACCATTGTGCCATCTGCAGTGAGATTGTGCTATCCTATCAAAGGTGCATGCTTTCAGGTGAGGCACTAATTGCCCTTTGAAATATATAGTATATTAAAGGGTCAGAGATGAAAAGTCCAGTTCCATTGTTTTTGATTTTCTTAGGCTAAAACCTTGAACAGAGGATCACACCACTCCTTTACTGTTTATCACAGTTTGCCTTATAAAAATTGACAGCTGTGCTCCCTTGCTATCGTGAATACACAGTAAAGATTCTTCATTGACTGCAAACCTCTGTACTGTCCTGAGACCATGAAGAGCACAGTAAGTGTTCCATTATTATCTTTAGCAGTTTTGACAATGATACTAGGATACTGAGATATTGTACTGTGCAGTTGCTAGATTACTTCTTGTGACTATTAACTAAAGAAAAAAACTTGCATTTCATTATTTTCCTTAACTTCCCCCCCCCCAGGCATGGAATAATTTAAAAGCAAATAAATTTGATCCTACAGAAGTCCCTTTTCATAAAATCATTTATTTGGATAATATGTTCTGTACAGAAGCACAGAAAGTCAGCATTACGGGGCAGCAAGTAATTAGGAAAGCAAATAGAGTCTTCATTGCAAGAGGGATGAGGTTTAAACGGGAAGTCTTGCTGCATTGATGAGGTCACACCTGGAATACTGTGTACTATTCGATTTCCTTAATTAGAATAGAATAATATTGTGTTAGAGGTAGTTTACATTAGACTCACTAGAATGAAGAGATTGCATAAGAGGGAAAGTTGTAGTTGTTCAGAAGAATGATTTTTCTTAAGTATATATACTGCTTGACATTGAGTAAATATCCAGTTGATGTTTCTCCTTGAGGGAAATCTGGAACATGGGGGCATAGCTTCAGAATAAGGGTTTGCATATGTGAGTTGGAGATGAGGAGATTTTGTTTTACTCTCAGAAGGAAATAGGACATACCATGGAAAACAGAGCAGTTCTGCATTGGAACAGGCCCTTCAGCCCACAATGTCTGTGCTGGACCATGATGCCAAATGAAACTAAGCCTATCTGCCCACACATGATCAAAATCCCACCATTTTCTTCTTTATGTTCACGCATTTGACTACACGTTCCTCAAATGTGGCTGTAATGGGGTGACCAGAACTGTGGACAGACTCCAACTGTAGCCTAAGCAAATTTTTATACAGCTGTAACATAACTTCCTGACTTTTGTAGTCAATAGCCTGAATCATGAAAGCAAGCATGCCACCCACAAACATGAGAAAGTCTGTAAATGCTGGAAATCCAAAGCAACACATACAAAATGTTGAAGGAACTCAGAAGGTCAAGCAGCATCTATGAAAATGAACAAGAAGTCGGTGTTTCAGGCCGAGACACTTCTCCACCCACCTTCTTTGCCACCCTATCTATTGCATGGCCACTTTCAGGACATTGATGTTGCTAAGGGTACTGATATTTACTACGTACATTCCCCTTGTGTTTGACCTCCCAAAGTACAACACTTCACACTTGCCCAGATTAAATTCTGGAATATATTATTGGTGTTCTCTACCTCAGATAGCTGTATAGGATAAATCATTGAATATTGTCCAGATGGAGATGGAGAAACTTTTGATATGTAGTGGAGCCAAGATTAACATGGAAAAAACAGGATAGTAGGTCTGAGGCCAAGATCTGGTCAACTTTATAGGATAGTGGAGCAGGCAAATAGAGTCAGAGAGAGAGAGATATAGCACAAAATCAGGATGTCTGGCACTGGCCATCAGTCAGCTGTTTGCATTAATCCTACACTAACCCCACCTTCTCATTGACTCCTCCCAGGTTCTACCATTCAGCTGCACATGAGTAGCAATATAAGGTGTCCAATTAAGCTACCAAAGAGCAATTCATTGGGATATGGTAGGATATTGAAGCAGCCAAATTAATCTTATGAGGGAAAGTTATTGGAAGGTATTTTAAGGGACCAAATAAGTAAGTATTTGGATAGATATAGACTGATTAAGGATAGTTAGCATGGCTTTGTGGGTGGTAGGTAACTAATCTTAGAGAGCTTTTTGTGGAAGGTACCAAGAAAGTGAATGAAGGCATATCTGTGGATGTTGTCTACATGGACTTTGGTCTTGCAAGGGAGCCTGGTCAAGAAGGTTCAGTCACTCAGCATTCAGGATCAGGTATCAAGCCATATTAGACCTTGGCTTTGTGGGAGAAGCCACACAGTGTTACCTCTCTGACTGGAGGCCTGTGGCTAATGGTGTGCTGCAAGATAGTTGCTGGGTCCTTTGTCATTTGTCATCTATAATCAATGATCTGGATGATAATGTGTTTAACTGGATCATCAAATTTGCAGATGACACCAAGAATGGGGTTGTAGTGGACAGTAAGGAAGGCTATCATAGCAAGGGGATCTGTATCAGCTGAAAAAATGGGCTGAAAAATGGTAGATGGGATTTAATGTAGGTAAGTGTGAGGTTTTGCAATTTGATAGGACTAACCAGGGTAGGCTTTACACAGTAAATGGTCGAGCATTGAGGAGGGTGGTAGAATAAGGTGACCTGGGAATACAGATTAATAATTTGCTGAAAGTGGTGTCATAGGTAGATAAGGGTTGTAAAGAAAGCTTTTGGAATATTGGCCTTCATAAATCAATGTATTGAGAACAGAAGATGGAATGATATGTTGAAGTTGTATAAGATGTTAGTGAGGCCTAATTTGGAGTATTAAGTGTGGTTTTGGTCGCCTACCTACAGGTTGAAAGAGTGCAGAGAAAATTTTCAAGGATATTGCCGGATCTGGAGGACTGGAGTTACAAGGAAAGATCAAATAGGTTTGGACATAAAAGAATAAGAGGAGATTTGATACAGGTATACAAAATTATGAGAGGTATAGATAGGGTAAATGCAAGCAGGCTTTTTTCTACTGAGGTTGTGTGGGACTACAATCAAAGGTCATGACCTAAAGGTGAGAAGTTTAAGGGGAAATTTTTTCACTCAGGGGTTGTGAGAGTGTGGAATGAGCTGCCAACATAAGTGGCCCATGCGAGCTCGATTTCAACATTTAAGAGAAGTTTGAGTAGTTACATGGATAGTAGGGATATGGAGGGCTATGGTCCCAGTGCAAACCATTGGGAGTAGGCAGTTTAAATGGTTTCAGCATGGACTAGATGGGCCAAAGGGCCTGCTTCCCAGCTGTAATTATTTCTGACTCTATGAATCTATGTTATCACAAAAAGAATGTACAAACTCCACACAGAATCAGGTTTAATATCACCAGCGTATGTCGTGAAGTTTGTTAACTTAGTGACAGCAGTACAATGCAATACATGATAATACAGAAAAAAAATAAGTATATCAATTACAATAAGAATATATATGCATATTAACTAGTTAAATTAAAAATAGTGCAAAACCAAAATATTAAAACAAATAATAATAGTGTTCAAGGGTTCAATGTCCATTTAGAAATTGGATGGCAGAGGGGCTGAAACTGTTTCTCAGTCACTGAGTGTGTGCTTTCAGGGTTCAGTACCTCCTTCCTTCCTGACAATAACAATGAGAAGAGGGCATGTTCTGGGTGATGAGGGTCCTTAATAATGGACGTCGCCTTTCTGAGACACCAGTCCTTGATGTTTTAGATAGTACAGGGGCTAGTACCAAAGATGGAGCTGACTAATTTTACAGTTTTTTGTAGCATCTTTCGATCCTGTGCAGCATTCCACCGCGCCCCCCCCCCACCCACCCCATACCCAGACAGTGATGCTGCCTGTCAGAATGTTGGGACCAGGATAGATCCTCAGATTTTGGCACCCAGGAGCTTGAAATTGCTCACTCGCTCTACTTCTGATCCCTCTGAGTATTGGTTAGTGTTCCCTTATCTCATCCTTTCTGACGACCACAATCAGCTCTTCGGTCTTACTGACGTTGAGTGCGAGGTTGTTGCTGCGACACCATGCAGCTAGCTGGTATACCTCACTCCTGTACGCCCTCTCATTTCCATCTGAGATTCTGCTAACAATGGTTGCATCATCAGCAAATAAATAGATGGTATTTGAGCTATGCTTAGCCACACAGTCATGGGTATAGAGAGAGTAGAACAATGGGCTAGGCACGCATTCCTGAGGTGCTCCAGTGTTGATTGTCAGCAAGGAGCAATATTAATATCAATCCACACAGATTGTTGTCTTCTGGTTAGGAAGTTAAGGATTCAGTTGCAGAGGGAGGTACAGAGACCCAGGTTCCATAGCTTATCAATCAGGACTGTAGGAATAATGGTGTTAAATGCTGAGATAGTCAACAAACAGCTGTTTGCAATGTCCAGGTAATCTAAGGCTGTGTGAAGAGTCATTAAGATTGCGTCTGCCGTAGACCTACTGCGGCGAAATGCAGATTGCAGCGAGTCCAGATCCCTGTTTAGGCAGGAGTTGATTCTGGCCATTACAACCACTCAAAGGTGTGAATGCTACTGGATGACAATCATTAAGGCAGCTCACGCTGCTCTTCTTGGGCACTGATATAATTGTTGCCCTTTTGAAGCAGGTGGGAACTTCCAGCCATAGAAAAGAGACATTGAAAATTTCCTTAGATACACCTGCCAGTTGGTTGGTACCAGTTTTCAGAGCCTTACCAGGTAATCCTTTGGTGCCTGCCACTTTGAGAGGGTTCACCTTGCTGAAAGACAGCCTGACATCGGCCTCCGAGTCAGAGATCACTGGGTCACCGGGTGCAGTGGGGATCTTTGCAGCTGTAGTTATATTCTCCCATTCAAAGTGTGTGTAAAAAGCATAACAGAGAACACCTGAAGCCAGGTTTGAACCCTGGTCTTGGATACTGTGAGGTAATTGCTCTACTAGCTACAGCACTGTGGTGTCCTTGAATGGAAAATAGTTTTTTGTTCTTCCTTTTTTTGTGTTGCATTCTTATTTCATAACAAAGAACCAAATGTAGTCACAGAAGTTTCTATTCTGCAAGGCACTAAAGCTCACCAAGTTAAGAAGAAGAAAATGCTCTAAGTGACATCTATTTAAGTTGTTTTGTAGGCATAAAGATATGTATTTAATTTCTCATCATATCGTCAGAACATACCAAAAAGCAATCATGCCTTATAAATTATTTTTTGTAAGATTGTGATAGAGACAAATACGACAACTTCAGATTCAAGCACAGCAAATGAAGAAAGAAAGACATTTACAATATGTATCTAGGCACATTGCGACCTCAGATGCCCATAGCTGTTTATAGTCAATGGAATTGTGCAAAGAACTGTCATTCACCTCTCCCATCTCCTCTTACATTCAATAGTTTGTTGTTGAAGTGTAGGTACTCTTTAAGAATAGCAATCTGTATTGAAGTGAAAGAAGAGAAGGGGAGTGGTGAGACAGGAGCCTGAGATGATGGTTAGACTAAGAGGGGCAGCTTGCGCCAGGTAGGAGAGGGGAGCTGGGGTAGTGTTGGGTGCCAGTAGCAGGTGGGTGATAGACAGAGGCAGACAAAGGGAAAAAAAAGAATGAAGAGAGACTGATAGGAGTGAGGTAAGAGGAGGGCAAAGTGAAGATTCTCAATTACTGGCCATCTCCCATCTCCACTTTCAATCCTGATGCAGGATTTTAGCCTGAAATACTGATGACTCTGTCTGTCTCGCAGATGCTGCTCGACCCATTGAGTTCCTCCAGTAGATTGTGTGTTGCTCCAGATCCCAGCATCTGCTGTCACTGAGTCTCCATAAAATGGCAGCAGGTTGACCTTTAACAAAATCGACTACAAAGATCTCGTGATGACTGGTTTCCCCTTGTCAAAGATTTTTTGTTGTTAAAGGGAATTGCTGATGCTCACCAAAAACAATATCGAGAAGCACAGAGTCACAGAGGGATACAACATGGAAGCAAGTCACTCAGCTCATCGAGTCTACACTGGTCTTGACCACTTACTGACACCAGACCTACATTAATCCCAATCAGAAACAGGAAGAGCAAACAAATCACACTGAAGGATTTTAGTAGATAGGAAGAAAGAGAAATAATACTCAGTTTTCAAAATCAAAATCAAGGTCGAGCTTATTGTCATATGCACAAGCATATCTATGCAAAGGAGCAATGAAATACGGTGGCACATAGCATCAGATAAGCATCATCCACAAGAAAAACATAAATTGAACATTATTTAAATGCAAATTTTAGAAGAAACAACACAGTTGCAGCACAAAACACAGTCTAATTTCGTTTACAGTTGTCACAGTGTCTCTAAACTGTAATGAATAAGGTTGTGCTGGCTGTTTCAAAAACCAAATTTTAGAAGGGAAGTAGCTGCTCTTGAACCTGGTAGATATATCTCCCTCCTGATGGTAGCTGTGAGAAGATGGCTTGTGAGGATTGTGGAGATCTTCGTTGATGGATGTGGCTTTCTTGAGACAGTACCTCCAGTAGATAATACTGG
The DNA here is from genome assembly GCF_030028105.1 of Mobula birostris. Classification (NCBI taxonomy): domain Eukaryota; kingdom Metazoa; phylum Chordata; class Chondrichthyes; order Myliobatiformes; family Myliobatidae; genus Mobula; species Mobula birostris. The sequence continues at coordinate 33,484,367 of NC_092387.1, forward strand.
TGTGCAGAGAGGGATGTGCGCGCAATATACTGGGCAGAGTCCAGGACTCTCAGCTTCTTACAGTCCTGCACATTTGAAGTATTGAAGCCAACCATGGTGCAATCAGTCAAAATTCTTTCAACAGTCCATGTGTCAATGTGTTCAATCAATAGTTTAAGCAGTTTATATCTTCCAAATTGAAAATCAGCACTAATACGTAAGATTAAAATAGAAATTGAAGTAAGTAAATAAATAACCATTTTAAAAACAAAAGTTACATTTAAAGTTTTTTGAAATACTAATCTGGTTGAATTATAATTAACACACCTAAGAATATCTCCTACCAACGGGGTTGGAGAATATTTTAAGGTTATTAATATTTATTTACTCGCTTAACCTTATGAAACATTGCGTAACATTTATATGACAATTTGCAGAAGGGAAAAGAATAGAAGAACTGGGGGGCACAAACACGAGGAAATCTGCAGATGCTGGAATTTCCAGCAACACACATTAAAATTGCTGGTGCACGCAGCAGGCCAGGCATCATTTATAGGAAGAGGTACGGTCGACGTTTCGGGCCGAGACTCTTCGTCAGGACTAACTGAGCGAAGAGACAGTAAGAGATTTGAAAGTGGGAGGGGGAGGGGGAGATCTGAAATGATAGGAGAAGACAGGAGGGGGAGGGATGGCAACAAGTGCTACACATGCCCTTACACTTCCTCCCTCACCACCATTCAGGGCCCCAGCCAGTCCTTCCAGGTGAGGTGACACTTCACCTGTGAGTTGGCTGGGGTGATATACTGTGTCTGGTGCTCCCAATGCGGCCTTCTATGTATTGGTGAGACCCGACGCAGGCTGGGAGACCATTTCGCTGAACATCTATGCTCTGTCCGCCAGAGAAAGCAGGATCTCCCAGTGGCCACATACTTTAATTCCACATTCCATTCCCATTCTGATATGCCTATCCACGGCCTCCTCTAATGACAAGATGAAGCCACACTCAGGTTGGAGGAACAACACCTTATATTCAGTCTGGGTAGCCCCCAACCTGATGGCATGAACATTGACTTCACTAACTTCCGTTAATGCCCCACCTCCCCTTCGTACCCCATCTGTTATTTATTTATAATTATTATTAATTTTTTTTCTCTCTCTCCTTTTTCTCCCTCTGTCCCTCTCACTACTTGCCCATCCTCTGGGATTCCCTCCTCCCCCTTTCTTTCTCCTTAGGCCTCCTGTCCCATGATCCTCTCATATCCCTTTTGCCAATCACCTGTCCAGCTCTTGGCTCCATCCCTCCCCCTCCTGTCTTCTCCTATCATTTCGGATCTCCCCTTCCCCCTCCCACTTTCAAATCTCTTACTATCTCTTCTTTCAGTTAGTCCTGACAAAGGGTCTCGGCCTGAAACGTCGACTGTACCTCTTCCTATAGATGCTGCCTGGCCTGCTGCGTTCAGCAGCCATTTTTATGTGTGTTGAAGAACTAGGAGAAGGTGTTTGCACAGCGAGCCAGCTCCACCATTCATCGAGATTATGGCTGATTTTCTGTCTCACCACCTAGTCTACAAATAAACAAACCCTTTGGTTACAATGCAGAACCTACAGAAATGTATAGATGATAGAGGAGTATGAATGACTGGCAGGAATTACTATGCATTAAAATACGCATACACCATAACCCCAAGTCTGCTGTTAGTTTAAACAAAATGTTGTAAATACTCAATAGGTCAAGCAGCACCTGCAGAGTGAAAACTAGAGTTAACATTTCAGGATTTTATTTTCATCCAAACTGCTGTTTAGTTTTGATGAAGGTCCACCAACCTGAAAAGTTAACTCTGTTCCTTTCATCATAGATGTTGCCTGATCTGCTGAGTGCTTACAGCATTTTGTGCTTTTGTTTCAGATTTTCTGCATCTGCGATATTTTATTTTACATTGTTATAATTTTTTGATGCAAAGCTTGTAGGCAAAGACAACTTCTTAATTATTACAACTGTGAAATCGACACAAAGCTATTTTATTATGACTCTGATTGTAAAATGAACACATATCAGGACTGGACTATCGTCCTCTGTCAAAATTGTACCATGGATTTTATATGTCCACTTTGGAGGTTCACAGATGAAATTTTCTTTAACCTTAGGGCATGTCCAACTGATGCAGAGATCCATAAGTACTACACTTGCGTATCAGCCTAGATCTTTCTGCTCGAGCTTCTGTAGTGGAATTTGAATTCATAACCTTTTGACACAGAGACAAGGACGTCCTTAACTCAGCCAAAGCCAATATTGAATTTATGAGTGAGCAATTTTTCTGAGAGTTATTCTTTTGAAGTATGGATGACATGGCCTTCATTTGGTGAAATTCATTGTCCTGTTATTTCCACCTGTGTTGGTATTATGAAACACAGCAATTTATTTTTGAGAGAGAGCTGCCTAAGGGTCTATCACAGGGACTTACACAATATCATTCCATTCTATATCACGCAAATAGATAAAAGGGCAGATAACTAAAAGCAGATCAGTCTTAAAGCAGCAACATTATGGTTGGGACTCCATAGCTTGGCACACTAGCTTTGTGATCCCTCAGACTGAGACCATTGGTCAAACATGCGGAAATGGTTTTGGACGGCTGTTTCATTCTGTGACATTATAATTCCAGGAAAGGAAGGTGGAAAGCTTTGGGGAAGGAAAGAGTTAAATGTGATCATTCTGAACTTTCTCCACTTCTGTTTATTGTGATTGACAAGCGCTATTATGATTTGCAGAATGTTCTGAGAAGAAATAGAGAAGAACTGCTCCATGCTGTGAAAGGGGGAGTTTATTAATCTATCCTTTAGTTTGTAAGCATGTCATGGGCTCCAAGAATAGTAATGAAGATTAAAAAGAACATCATTCATTAAACAGTATGCAAACAACTGTTGTGATTAAGGAGCCTATATCCATTCCGTTGGCCTATTTGTGCAATTATTTTAACCTGTCAGAATGTAGATGAGTACAAAATAGTCTCATCAGACTGTCTTCAAATACTTGGGTTTTCTCAATGAGAAAGGCTTTTCCTTACATGTTTTTTTTTCACTTAAATGGTTACAAGGCCTGACAAATTATTGTAGCTAATTGTCTTACCCTGTGTTCATCTATTTATGGGTACATTTACTTCAGATTATGAAGGATACAGTGAGGTGATCCAATTTTCCACAGAGCACAGATGTTTGATTCTTTATCGGGGTCAGACAGCTTGGACGATGTTATCCCTGAAAAAGAATGGCTCTCCTTTAATAGATGTGAAAATGTACAAGAGTCTTGAATTTTGATCAGTAATCTTTGGTTTTGGTTGTAGTCTAGCAAAATATTTTCCCATGTAGTAAAATCTATGTTCCCTCAAATAATAATGTTCAGAGGACGGCGCCTTTGAAAGGCTAAATCTTTGCCACAATGTAATCGGTGGCATCTATGATGCGTAAGTAAAATTGAACGAGGCTAAGTATCCTGCATGATGGGGTCTGTGATAGTGTATGTTATCATAGCATAAGGCTTTGTGTGGCTCATTGAATCTATCGTAGGATAGCAGAATTTTAATTTGTATATTGATGAATCTATAATACTGTGGAGTCTGTGGTAAGAAAAGTCTTTGTAAGAAAGAAAGAATTTTATATCTTATATAACTCCAGGATGTCCTAATGTCTTGCAATCAATTAAATATTTCATATGTTAATTATTTCTATAAGATAGGAAATGCAGCCACAAACTTGCCAATGCAAGATTACACAAAAAACATATAAGCTGTTTAGTTAAGGGATGAATTTGTTCAGGAAAAGAACATCAGATATAGACACAGGCTCAGTCTTTTGCCCCTTGATGTCTGCCCTATTCTTGAAAAAGATCATGGCTGATCTTTTACCTCAGTCCCACTTTCCCACAGTAAACTCAATCCCTCAATTACCTCAATATTTAAAAAACTATTGATCCCTGAGCCTGCACATTCTCAAGGGTATAGAATTACTAAAATTCAGCACCTATTGGATGAAGATATTTGACTGTAGCATTGTCCTGAATCGCCAACTCCTTATTTTTGAGCCCTTAATCCATGGTTCTAGACAACCCAGCTATCAACAAGCCACATTTAGATTTAACCTGTTTCAATGCTATCACATTGAAGTTTGCTAAACTCAGTAAGAATAAACCCAGTTTGCTTAATCTCTCTTCATATGGATAGCCTACAAACCCTGGAATTAAATAGGTAAGCCTTTTCTGAACTCCCTCTCTGTTACAGAAGACTCCGTCTGTAAGCAACAGAAGGCAAGACTGAGAAATGGTTCTAAGTCAGTGGACAACACAGGAAGAAGGTTAATAGAGGAAGATTTATCAAGCACTTCTCAAAAATCCTAACACATCACATTAGCTGATCCCCTATCTCCCCATCACCACCACCATCTACTCAGCTCATTGCAATTTCAAAGGGTTGCAGCAGAACTGTCAAATATCATTTTACTTTCATGAAGTCATGTTGAATCTAAACATTATATTCATAATTTTCATGTGTTTTGTCAATATTACCCTAATAATAGATTCTACCTTTTCCTTATGATGTTTGTTTAACTGATCTAAGGTTGTTTATTCTTTCTCTCTGTTGACCTTTTCTTCGATACAGGAAATATATTAGCTATCTTCAAATCTGTGGAAACCATTCGGAAATCTATGGAAATTAGGAAAATGAGATTCAATATCTTTACAGCTATTTCCATCAAAACCCTTGGATTTCTCCATCATTAATTCTTTATTAATGATAATTTCTTTGAGCTCATCATTTACTCTCAAAGTCCTCCAGTGTTCCTATGAACTTTTCTGTATCCATCTCTGTGAAAATACAGCACTACATATAGTTACTTTGCTAGTTCCTTATCCCCAATATAATTTCCCCAGTCTTAGCCTCTAACTCTAAACTGGTCACAAAACAAAAGAAACACTGCAGCTGTTTGAAATCCAAGCAACACACACAAAATGCTGGAGGAACTCAACAGGCTAGGCAGCATCTATGGAAAAGAGTACAGTTGACGTTTCAGGCCGAGACCTTTCATCTGGATTGGAGAAACTGTGATTTTCCTCATCTTTTTTTCTCCAGTCCTGATGAAGGGTCTCAGCCTGAAACATTGACTGTAGTCTTTTTCATAGATGCTGCCTGACCTGTTGAGTTTCTCCAGCATTTTGTGTGTGTTAACTCTAAACTAGTGTTCACCATGTTGTCTTAGGTTGGCATAAGGTGGTTTAGGTTTGGCTTCCCTTGTTGGCTGAGGCAAGGAACACAAATGTTAGAGCTGGAAATACTGTTTGTATTTCCTCTGCCTAAACTACTGTTAAGGCCTGATCACACAGAAGGGAATGCAAAGGGGAAATTATAAGGATGTAATCAGAGTTGAGAATTATGGTTGTGCACAATACATGACTAGAAAGGACTTGTTTTCTATATTACAAAAGAAAGAGATTTGAATGAGATGTGAACGATTAGGAAAGACCGAGATGGGTAAACAGAACTAACCTATATCTCTTGGCAAAGAGGTTGATAACTAAGGGAGAGAGGTATATACTATTTGGTAAAAATATATGAGAAAGGGTGTTGAAGGAATATGTTTTCACCAAATAAAGGAAGAGAATCTGGAGCTTACCACAACAGAATGTGATGGAGGCAAAATCCTTTAGCTAAGAATTGGTGAAAAAGTACTGGGATAAACACATGAACAGTCATAAATTACAAGGTGAAGGATTGAGAAGAGGAAAGTAGGAGCAACTAAACAGATGACATTTTGGCTGACATGGTCAACGTAGACTTGATAGCCTCACTGCTGGCTGTAATTTCTATGATTTTATATGAAGCCATGTTTCAAAGATGGTGTTTCTCTCTTCTGCTTGTTATACAATATTGGTTACCATCCAGTCACTTCTATTCAAGGTGGCATTGCCAAAATTTTCTCATACTATTCCCAGACCAGAAGCATGAGTCTCAAGTTCCCAACCTTAAATTGATGTCCAACAGCTTCATCACAAATGAGAAAATCTGCAGATACTGGAATTCCGAGCAACACAAACAAACTGCTGGAAGAACTCAGCAGGGCAAGCAGCATCTATGCAAAGAAAATACAGTCAATGTTTCGGGATGAAACCCTTCGGCAGGAATGGAGAAAAAAAAAAGCTGAGGAGTAGATTTAAAAGGTGGAGGGAGGGGAGAGAGAACCACCAGGTGATAGGTGAAACCTGGGGAGTGGGGGATGAAATAAAGAGCTTGAAAGTTGATTGGTGAAAGAGACAGAAGGCCATGGAACAAAGAAAGAGGGGAAAGAGCACCAGTAGGAGGCAATGGGTGTTTAAGGAGATAAGGTGAGAGAGGGAAAAGGGGATGGGAAATGGAGAAGGGGGGGGTGTTGGGGGAGTCATTACCAGAAGTTTGAAAAATCGATGTTCATGTCATCAAGTTGGAGGCTACCCAAATGGAATATAAGGTGTTGTCCTCCAACCTAAGTGTGGCCTCATCACGACAGTGGAGGAGGCCACGGATGGATATATTGGAATAGCAATGGGAAGTGGAATTAAAATAGGTTGCCACTGGGAGAACCTGCTTGTTCTGGCGGACGGAGTGTAGATGCTCAGCAAAGCGGTCTCGCAATTCACGTCGGGCCTCACTGATTTACAAGAGGCCACACTAGAAGCACCGAACACAGTAGATGATCCCAACAGACTCACAGGTGAAGTGATGCCTCACCTGGAAGTACTGTTTCGGGATGGTAGTGAGGGAGGAAGTTAGAGGCAGGTGTAACACTTGTTCCACTTGCAAGGATAAGTGCCGGCAGGGAGATCAGTGGGGAGGGCTGAATGGAGAAAAGAGCGGCATAGGGAGAAATCCCTGCAGAAAGCAGAAAGTGGGGGGGGGTGTAAACATGTGCTTGGTGGTGGGATATATTCCTTCACCACCCCTTCTAATATTTTTACCAAATGGTGTATATCTCTCTCCCTTAGTTATCAACCTTTTTGCCAAGGGAAATAGGTTAATTCAGTTTACCCTATCCGGATCTTTCCTAATTTTTCACACCTCATTCAATTTTTTTTTGAAATATAGAAAAGCAGATGTCCTCCTTTTTCAAAGAAAGGGGCTTCCCTTCCTCCACCATTAACATTGCCCTCAATTGCACCTCTTCCATTTCATGCATGTCTGCTCTTATCCCATCCTCCCACCATCCTACTAGGGATAGGGATTGTCTTGTCCTCACCTACCACCCCACCAGCCTTTGCATCCGGTAGATAATTCTCTGAAACTTATGCCACTTCCAATAGGATCCCACCACCAAGCACATCTATCCTTCCCACCCCACCCCGCCACTTTCTGCTTTCTGCAGGGATCACTCCCTACGTGACTCCCTTGTCCATTCGTCCCTCCCCACTGATCTCCCTCCCGGCACTTATCCTTGCAAGTGGAACAAGTGCTACACCTACCCCTAAACCTCCTCCCTCACTACCATCCAGGGCCCTAGACAGTCCTTCCAGGTGAGGCGACACTTCACCTGTGAATCTGTTGGGATCATTTACTGTGCTCGGTGCTCCCGGTGTGACCTCCTGCACATTAGTGAGACCCAATGTAGATTGGGAGACGACTTCGTCAAACATCTACGTTCTGTCCGTCAGAACAAGCAGGATCTCCCAATGCCTACCCATTTTACTTCCACTTCTGATTCCCATTCCGATATGACAATCCAAGTCCTCCTCCACTGTTGTGTTGAGGCCACACTTAGGTTGGAGGAATAACACCTTATATTCCATTTGGATAGCCTGCAAACTGATGGCATTAAACATCGATTTCTCAAACTGCTGGTAATGCCCCCCAACACCCCTTCCCCCTTTCTCCATTTCCCATCCCCTTTTCCCTCTCTCACCTTATCTCCCTGCCCGCCCATTGCCTCCTCTGGTGCTCCTCCCCCTTTTTCTTTCTTCCATAGCCATCCGTCTCTTTTACCAATCAACTTCCCAGCTCTTTATTTCATCCCTCCCCCTCCAGGTTTCACCTATCGCCTGGTGGTTCTCTCTCCCCTCCCCCCACTTTTTAAACTACTCTTCAGCATTTTTTTCTCCAGTCCTGCCGAAGGGTCTCGACCTGAACTGTCATCCTGTACTTTTTTGCGTAAATGCTGCCTGGCTTGTTGAGTTCCTCCAGCATTTTGTGCGTGTTGCTCCTACATCTTCATTCGGGGTTTCAAAATGCCACTTCCAATGAGGAAAAAGAAGGAGGACAACTGAGAGCTCGTTGTACAAGCCATGGAGCATCATTCCTAAGTCCCAGGATTGTGCACATTACTATGGTTAGGGTACTGTACCCAAGTACGGGAAGGAAAGGCAATTACCCACCAGAGCAAAAATAATCACATCTGCATCACAGAGTCAGATGAACAAAGGTGGATTAATCTTCAGCTCCGAGAAGTATACTGATTAAAAATCCAAAAATAACTAAAATATTACAAGCCTAAAATAAGATCAGAAAATACTGGGAAAATATCAGATTAGGCAGCATCTGTAGAAAGAACTGAAGATAATTCATCCCCTTTGGATACCTAAGGTTTCCCTTTGGTCTTTATTGAAATTAACTGCTCATACACTGTATAAGGTGTTGGCCAGACCATATTAGTAATATTGTGACCAATTTTGTAACCCCACATGCTGCCCTTGGAGAGGGCCCAGAAGAGGTTTACAAGAATTATCCCGGAAGTGAAAAACTTAATATCTGAGGAGTGTTTGATGTCTCTGGGTCTATACTCAATGGAGTTCAGAAAGATAAGGGGTTTCTCATTGAAACATATCAAATACTGAAAGAATGGATATGGAGAGGATGTTCCCATTAGTAGGAGAGCTTCAGAATAAATGGATATCCCTTTAAAACTGAGATGAACTTCTTTAGCCAGAAAGTCATGAATCTATAGAATTAGTTGCTGGAGAGGGCTGTGGAGGCCAAGGCACTGGGTGCATTTAAGGCAAAGATTAACAGGTTCTTGTTTGGTAAAGGGGATAAAAATTACAGTGCAAAGACAGGAAAATGGGGTTTAAAAATCAGCCATGATTGAATGGCACAGCAGTCCTGCTGCACTGAGTGGCCTAATATTGCTTCTCTAAAACATGGTCTTAATAATTTAATCAGATTTCTTCCTCTTCCTCTTCCTCTTCCTCTTCCTCTTCCTCTTCTTCTTCCTCTTCTTCCTCTTCTTTTCACTTCTTCCTCCTCTTGTTCTTCTTCCTCTTCTTGTTCTTCTTCTTCCTCTTTTTCTCCTCTTCCTTCTTCTTCTTTTTCTTCACCTTCTTCTTCTTTTCAATATGCTTGAAAATCTTGATGATGATGACTTCATGCATTGCAGAGATTGACATCATTTTGATGAGCTTGCCACGGATTAAACAATACTGGGGAACCAGGAAATTTTATTCTCTGGTGTTTGAGTCAGGCATGGAATGCACAAACAAGGTACTTCACTTCACATTAATGTAATCTAACTTCACAATGACTTTTTACAATGTTGTATGCGTGTATGTTTCTTGACTTTTCTTCCTAAGGTTAACGTAAGGACAAGTTAGATTTTATTCTATGTGTGGTCCAGTGATCATTCAAACAAATGCAAGACATAGACTTAAGCTCTCATCACTCTTTCCCTTTACTTTACTAAAATGATAAAATCTCTTAAATTCTTCCTCTGTTCCAGAAGATGTGCCTCTGCC